>NW_022436966.1:14234744-14317244 GCF_009761245.1 Sapajus apella
TTTTTTTTTTTTTTTTTTTTTTTTTGGGAGGGAGTTTCGCTCTTGTTACCCTGGCTGGAGTGCAATGGCGTGATCTCGGCTCACCGCAACATCTGCCTCCTGGGTTCAGGCAATTCTCCTGCCTCAGCCTCCTGAGTAGCTGGGATTACAGGCACACGCCACCATGCCCAGCTAATTTTTTGTATTTTTATTAGAGATGGGGTTTCACCGTGTTGACCAGGATGGTCTCGATCTCTTGACCTCGTGATCCACCTGCCTCGGCCTCCCAAAGTGCTGGGATTACAGGCTTGAGCCACCGCGCCCAGCCGAGTGCCCAGATTTCTAGCAGCAGTATGCTGGTAGATACTGACCCTCTTGGTGTGGAGGTGAGGGGGCCATAATTTGTATATGATGTTTGCCAGTTTCCATGACGTAAACATTTACGCTGTGGCTGATTTCAAGCTACAAATCCTTTATCATTCAGTTCGAAGGTGGAAAAGATGTGTTCAATTGGCTAGTAAGCTGAGCCTCTGTGGAGCCAGCTCTAACACAACAGTACTTCCAGAAATTCAGACATGCTTTGAGGATTTCAACTAACTTTATTCTGATTTGGGGGTCACTAGAGATAAAAGCCAACAGAAAACAAGTTTTCCATATTGAGTAAAAATTTTGAAGATTTTATAGACTGACAAAGGAAGCTGAGCATAATACTTACACATCTAGAATCATGAGTTCTACTCAAGAATCCAGCAATTGCCAGCCACAAAACCTGTGCCAATTCTTCATCATGGAGTCTGCTTCCTTATATGTAAAACAGTAATAGATTTTGCTCTGCTTGCTCTGCTGTGAGCTTATTTTCCAATAGCAACAGAGCTTGTAGGTGACCACTTGGTACACTGAAAGGATGTGTACATAAAAGCAAAACGTTTTTCTGGTTTATTCAACAATTATTGGTCTAGTCAACAAAGTATTTCCTGACGTCACCATAGAAGATACAAAGATGTATATATCACAATACATGAGTTATTTTTCAACAGATTATGATTAGTGTTTTTCTGAAGAAATTCTACCTTGGCCATTTGTGGGAAACATAAATATTTTTCTATGTCCTGAATCTTGAAAAAAATCAGTCAAGAAATTAGGAAATGAGGAAAAAGGGTTATTACTCTGATGTGGATTAAAGTTTAATTTTGATATGTGCTAATTTCTCCAATGAAAAGAACAAAAAGAGCACAATTGCTATGATTAATACTGCCTGGGAAGAACGAGTAGTGCCCACAAAAGACTTCAAAGATGGTGACGGCATTCAGTGAGCTCCAAGCATTTATCAAATCCTCTCCTCACTACCAAAAATATTCCACTGGAACATTGTTCAATGACCCACTCAAACAGTTCGTAGTCCCAACACTTCCCAATATAGATTCTCCTTTCCTTCCCCAATCATATTTCATCCTGGCACATCAAGCAAAGAAAACAATCATTTACCTCTAACAAAATCTAGACTCTTCTGGAAACAGAAACAAATGAGAACAGAAAGGAAGACCCTTGGGTTTGCACTTCTCATTAGACTCTCTGCCTAACGATAATTTGGCTTGCTCCTAGTAATGCTGGACTCTGGGCAGCTGGTCCAATACTTACTTGCATGATGGAAAATGAAGAGTACGTATGAGTGCCTGACTTTTACTACTTCTCTTTTCTCCTTCCCCTTTGTGACTTCGTGCTGGTTTGCAATTTGTGTTTTCACCACTGTAGTTAATTCTAAGACACAGTTGATCAATTCATAGCCTCCTTAGAAATGGACGTGCTTCTAAATAAAATTGCGTAAAGCTTAACACTTCGATAGAGAGAATTCCTACGAGTCCTTTCATCCTGTATTTATCTGGCTACCCTTCACTGAAGTTACATTTATAGCATAATTAATGAAATAAGCTTATCTTCTAACTTGCTTAACAGTTATGCCAGATGACTTGGAAATATCTTTCTATTTACAAGGAAGCACTGCTCCCTAAAATGTCTGGGAATTTTCTACATAACTCCTGGCAGCCAAAATATTACACCTCTAGCACGTGACTGAGACTCCAACAGGCTGAACAATACACATGCCTCCTAATGCATGTCAACAATTTTACTATCTAGTACAAATGGAAACTTGCTGAATTTATTCCCTAAAATGCTTTTTATGCTTTTCTTGGTTCTAGCTTAGTGGTAATGTATTTAAATGTCTGGAAGAAATATTCAAAAAAATGAAACACATAACTTTAGTTGAGATGCCTACATTTCAAACCAAATACTGGCAGATCAGTGAGAATCTGGGCTAATACTATCCTTATTTGATTAGGATAATCCAGTGTGACACTGACTCCTGTCTTCAGGTCCTGCCTTTTAACCAATCAATATTTTTAGGGTTATGGTTTTCAGAAGGCAGCTGATAATTTTGGAGATAACATCTCAAGGTGCTGCTGACATTGGGATGCATATGTAATATGTTCCTGGAATTACAGAGCACAGCAATGTTGGAATCTCCTTCTGGAAATATACCTGCACACACACACACACACACACACACACACACACACAGCTACTAACCTTTAGATTCTTGAAGCCCCAATACAGGCTTAGCAAATTACCTCTTATTAATGTCAACGAACATTTGAAAATGTAAGAAGAGTCGAGAGTGAAAACTTTTCCCTCTGATGTTCTGTCTTTTCAGCGTCTAGAAACTCCTAAGAAGGAAAGGGAAGAAGCAGCTCTCCATTCAAAAGATCAATAGTGCGGACAGGAGAAAGGGACAGTGAGAATAGCTAAAGCAATGGCCTTTATCAGCACATGTCACTCCCTACACAGAGCAGTAATTCACATGAGAACAGCGGAAGGTGGGGAAAACAAAGAAAAGATATTAGACTTGGATTTTGTAGAATGCCATTAAAATATATCTATTTTAATTTCACATGGCTAAAATTATCAGCTGGCTTTGTATTAATTTTGTCTTGTCTGAAATTAGTTGTCAGACCTCTGTTTATAGCCTAATTACCTTTTTCCTGAAAAAAAAAAAGGAGTTAAAAGAAATAACAATAAATTTGTAATGCCAAAGCTACAAGTTTGTGTATTAGGACAGGTTAGGGATGGTTCTAGGAACAGGATTTGAAAATTGTTTAAACAAGTGTGAAAGAGTTTTATATTTCTCTAAAGACTAGAATTTTGCTATTTCTCTGTATTATTCAGTGCCATGGTTATTTCTTGTGACCACAGATACTTGAGTGTGAGTAGTGAATAGACGGCTGCAGTTTGGTGTTATCTATTTTATTTACATCTCTTATCAAGCCAACTAGGTAATCCAAAGATCATACTCAGGATCACAAATTGGCAAATATTTTTGCTGTAGGCCAGCTAGCAAATACTTTTGTCTTTGTGGGTCATATAATTTCCTTCACAACTACTCAATCCTGCCGTGTGTGCAAAAACAGCCATAGACGATGTGCAAACAAATGAGTGTGACTGTGTTCTGATAAAGCTTTATTTACAAAAGCAAGCAGTAGGGTAGATTTTGCTCACAGACCATTGTTTGTCAGCCCTGGCTAAGGACAATTCAACCAATGGACTGTGGAAAGAAAGTAATGTATGCCCAGCCACAGCAGAGAATAAGTGCTCAACAAATGTATTTCGAGTAAAAATTAGTATTAATTAAATTAAAGCACACACACATATTTTACTCAATGCAGAAAAACAAAGCTACCTCGAAATCAGAATCTATGATTTTAAAAAATTATTTTGGTAACTTCTTGGAATCAACAAAACTAAGCGGCAAATGAACATGAAGGAGACAGATTTAGCAAACTGGCTCTTATTACTGTCAGTGAATATTTGAAGCTAATGTTCATGGAAGCTAAGTGAAAGGCAAACTGCTCTTCACTATCAATTGGACACAGAAGATGCCACTATATTATATAATACCATATAAAAGCTATGGTTCACAGTTATGCCCTTCTGCCATCAAAATAAGGGGATGTTGCAGGAAGTGTTGACTAAGTCAGGGAGATGTGGAATGTATATTTTTTAAAGATATGCATTGAAATGAGTAGTTTCAAAATCATTCTCTCTCTTGAAAATACGATCTTTATCTCATAAATAAGCTCCAGATTTGAGGGTAATGTTCTGATCTCGGTCCTAGCACTGCTCCTTGCCCTATAGCCAGAGTTTCTTCATCCAATGCTAAGGGCTAGGCCAGATAATCAATCCATGGTACACAAACCCTGATTCTAAAATTCAGTGATTCCAATGCTAGCTCCCACTATATGCTTTTTAGTTAGAGGATCCCTGACTTTTTCTATTATGTTTATTCCCTAAAGGTGAAGTGTTGAATTGCTTGATTTTTTCCTCCCCTACTAAGAAAGTTTTCACTCCACTTCCCACGTCCCATCCCAGTCCTCTCACAAAAATAGTCTCATCTGAAATGTGCATGCAGTTCCCCACAGGTAGCCAGGAACAGGGTGCACAATCAAAGCAACCCCAAAAAGGGCCCCTCTCCCGGCCGCGCCTGCAAAGTCGTCCTGAGCGTCCTGAGCATTCCTCAGCTGGAGGGGCTTTTCCTTGCTCAGTGTCTGGACCATTGCCAAGAAGATCTGTCCAGCTGTAAGCCTGATTTTATATAGTTATTTTCACTTATTTTTTATTTTGCAAAATGTAAACGAATCTGTTTAGCTAGGAAATCACGTCCCTTGAAAGTGATTATAACCTAATTTGACATGCAGTATTTGTATACTTATTCTAGTGTTATGATGCATTTACTGTGTTTACATAAATAGAGATTTCTGTATAATTACCACAAGATAATGTAAAGAGTTAATCACATGAAATCCCCCAAAATCTTATTTGGGGGGATTTTTTTTAAATTTGAAAGTAAAATTTCCTTTAGAAATAAATTGGGCCCATTTCCAAAATATTCTATACATCTTCTTTGAGAGCCTCACAAAAACATCTACTTTCTTTATCCATTCTTGTTGATCATTAATTGATACAGTCAAATTGCCCATGTACCTAACATGTGCCAAATATCAGCAACAATAATGAGTCTTGCCTTCAAGGGTATTACATGTAAACACGTCTGGAAGGGCTTCATGGGGAAAGGTGGAACTCCGCCTTGAACTTATCTGCTTATCTTTGATAATCATTATGTTTCCTTCATGATCTATACAATGAAACATGAATATAAGAAAAGATTTATATCAAAAAGAGAGGCAGTGAGCATGAAGAAAGAATTATACATATTTTAAAGCTTTTCTCTATTTTATTAAC
This sequence comes from Sapajus apella, assembly GCF_009761245.1. NCBI lineage: Eukaryota > Metazoa > Chordata > Mammalia > Primates > Cebidae > Sapajus > Sapajus apella. The sequence continues at coordinate 14,240,016 of NW_022436966.1, forward strand.
AAAGAAAAATATTTCCCTTAAATTGGAATATTTTACTAAAACTGGGAAGTAGTAATCACATAAAGAACAATCCAGTAGTTCTATATTCACACACCAGTTGAAGATATACTAGTAGATAGCAATACACAAGTCTACCAAAATACTAGTTGTCGCTCTTCCTGAAGTTAAATAAATGTTTCTCTCTGCACGTATCTGCTTCCATTCATTCAGTTTTTTGTTTGTTTGTTTTGTGATGGAGTCTTGTTCTGTTGTCCAGGCTGGCATGCAGTGGCACAATCTTGGCTAACTGGAACCTCCTCCTCCTTGGTTCAAGCAATTCTCATGTCTCAACCTCCCCAGTATCTGGGATTACAGGCATCTGCCACCACACCCAGCTAATTTGTGTATTTTCAGTAGAAACGGGGTTTTACTACATTGCCCAGGTTGGTCTCAAACTCCTGACTTCAAGTTATCTGCCCACACCTCAGGATCCCAAGGTGCTGGAATTTTAGGCATGAACCACCACGACTGGCCTCATTCAGGTTTTCTTTTTTTTTTCTTGAGATGGAGTTTTGCTCTGCCGCTCAGGTTGGAGTGCAGTGGCACAATTTCAGCTCACTGCAATCTCCGCTTCCCAGGTTCAGATGATTCTCCTGCCGCAGCCTCCTGAGCCAATGGGATTACAGGTGCTCGCCACCATGCCCAGCTAATTTTTGTATTTTAGTAGAGAAAGGGTTTCACCATGTTGCCCAAGCTGGTCTCAAACTCCTGACCTCAAGCGATCTGTCCACCCGTCGGCCTCCCAAAGTGCTGGGATTACAGGCATGAGCCACTGTGCCCGGACTCATTCAGGTTTTATCATGTGCTTAGTTCTGTCTTGGAATATATGAGGGTTAAGAAATTAGGAAAAAGGTCTGCCAGCATACACCAAGCTTGTGTATAGTGAAAGGAGGGCTGGCAAATGTCTACCATGGCATCTGCTTTAGAAAGGTGAAGATATCACTGCAGGTGTACACATCATGAATGCCATGCTCTCTTATCACTGGGTGCTGGAAAATCAGGTAAACCAGGGAGGAGAAAGCATCTTCATTTCTCCCAAGAGTGTTATTTCTCCATCATCATGTTCAAAACCTTCTCTAAGTTCTTTGAGTTCTTCGCTTTATCTTGTTTCCTAAAAGACAAACAACATTTAGACATAGCTATGAATTAATGTCCCCATTAAGACAGATATTTAAATGAATGAATTCCATTTCTATTTTTAAAATGTCAGAACAAGAGACAAAGATTCAGAAATAACATGGATTACAAGAATTGCTTGTGGTCTTCTTAAAAAAACAAAGTCACTATGTTTTGTCACAAGTATTCATGACTATTTTTATACTCTATATGTTTCAATAAAATATGATTCAATCAATACTTCAATGACTTTTTTCAATCAATGTACACTGACTAAAGTACCTAGTATGTCCAGTGCTTCATGAGTTCATTTCTTTATATCAAAAGAAGGAATAAAAAGTACATATCATTTGGCAATGACACCCTGTAGAACTAAAATAGTGGTATTATGCCACAATTTGTACAAGTATTTATTATTACTTCTTTAACTGAATTATTTTTAACCATCAATTAGGAAATATTTAAGAGGTAACACCCTCCAGGTAAGCTGATAAACCAAGTATACCCTACTTTCTGTCAAGCACAAGTTCCATTTTGTTCTCCCATTCTGGATTCAGTATAGGGTCATCATGGTGAAGAATTCTAATTATGTGATTTGGATCTTAGTTCTTCTACTCAGTCCCATGGTCCTTTGAACAAGCTGTCAAACCTTTCTGTGCTTTAGTTTCACTTTCTGCAAAATTGAAATAACAAACAATTCCCATTTCTGTAAGGGTTTATGTAAGTTATTCCCAGAGGGCACATACAGCATTGCCCACCACATGGTAGGGATACAGGAAATGCTCCCTAGTTGTACTGGAAGCACACGAGCCTTGGGTAGCCTTGATTTATACCTACTGCTATATTTTCCTCATTTATTTATTCATTCTATTTCCTAAATTCTAGTCAATGTAAATGGGAAATTAAATTAATGATAAATTATCCATTTAACTATATGTGTTCTCTTCCTCCCTCCAATATCTCCATTATATTTTTGTCTCATCAATGTGACTAATTGTGAAGTGACTCTGTTCATGACCACTCTTATTTATCTGTCCATTTGATGTTCCTAGGAGACAGTAGACATTAAGAATGACACTAACTATAATACTAATGGTATAGGGAACTGCCTGGTTACAAGGTTTCTTTTTATTACCTACCTCTCATCTTCAGCCTACTTTCCTTTCTAATTGACCCTACCCAGCCAACCCAGCCTACCAAAAATGAGCTCATGTAAAGTGCAAAATGTCCAAGGTCCACCTTTGCTCCCCTTTTGCCAATCAGTGCTTATAAAACTCCAAGGGTAAGTTTCCTTATTTTTTACCTGAGTTGTCATAATTATCTTAGAAAAAAAAAATTTCTCCTGCCACATCTATAGCATTTTCAAAGTGTTACATCCAAACTGACTCTATACAGTCTCAAGGAGATGACAGGAAGTTTCGTGGAGAGTCTTTTCAGAGGTGGGGGATTTTGTTAGAGAGCCACATGCCCAACTTTTGAGGCAACTGCCCCAATTTTCACATTTTCAATCTCCTGCGTTTTGGGGAACAAATCTAACGTTCTCTTCCTTCAGGTCCCTGTTGGTTGACTGAACTGTGATAGTGTTGCTTGAAATGGCAAGGGAATGGGATAGAATTGGAGTCATCCAAATAAAAAACATGTGGTATGAGACTCACTATTCAATAATATATATTCTGTGAGACTTCCCCGAGGGTCATCAGGTTTTCAGCAGAATATTAGTTGGTTACTTAACACACTCTATTACTTTCATTTAAAGACTTTAAATCAGGAAGTTTTGCTTAATTTTACTAAACAGGATACCTGAAAGTGGAATCCCCCTTATTTTCAATTGGTAGAATGAGGAAGAGTCTCTATAACAATGCTCCTTCCACTTCTGGAAGGAGATGCTATATCATGAATGTGTATGTTTGGTCAGCTTAGTACACATAGAATCATATGAAGCATTACTCTTCAGGGTTTTTGGTTGGCAAACATGAGAAATTGTTTTGTTTTTGTTTTGTTTTAATATTCTCTGATCTCTGAAATGTATCATTTTGCATTTGAGAAACCCAAACAAAAGACACAAGTATCAGAAATGTCATGCTTCAAATTATATTAGTTTATAAATAAGCTTAGGATGGTTTACTGAAAATAGGATTAAAATTTCTCTGTCTCACCTACTGCCAACACAACTTGCTTCTGCTGTGGCATATCTGAAGGAAAAAAAAAATGTTAGATGTGAAATTTAGAAAAAAATGACACAGAGAAAAATAGTGCTTTTAACAAACAATATATTATGATAAGTGCAACAGAGTGATTGAGTCATGTCACTCTAATGATTTTTTCCCAACAGCTAGCACACCTGCTCTGGCATTGTTTGTGTTCTGGTTTGTTTTCCTTGCTCAGCAGAACTACTTACTGGGAGAACAGTTGTCATGAAGCCATTTACCAAGGTGACTAAACTACCTTCTGCTAGGGTGTCAAACTGCCCCAAATTGGAAGATCAAATAAAATTCTGAATATGACGTCTGGTTGTTGCAGTGAGTACATGTTGTGAAACACTAGTGAATGGGGAGCTCAGACTGTCTTTGAGAAATCTTTACCAAGGCCCCGAGGGCCATTTTACAGATTGCCTTTCTACATTTTATAGTGTAAACAGCCCAGACTGGAATGAATCAACATGTGTAAAGAACTATGAGGCAGCTCCTCTCTCTCCCTGGATCTCAATGACTGTTACAGTGATGAAGCTTCCAGTCATCCCTCTAGCTCCGAATTGTCATGTGACCTATGCCAAATGTCATCAGTTTCTGGATCCCCATTTATTTCTATCACATGAACACAAATCCACTGTCTTTATCATAGAGATTAAATATAGGCAAGAGATATAAACATAATTGAAAGTGTATAAAGAAACTGATTAATATTAAGAACAATTTTGGGTATTATTTGGTAGATCATTACTAGTAGGTATATAACAACAGGGTTAGGGGTTGTAAACCCATTTCCTATACTTGTTATCTAATTTACATGCCATAATCGAATGTAGATTGTCATCTTGATGCCATTCATCCTTGAAGCACTGACATTTGCTATTCTAGAGAAGGCCATTTCACAGAGTTCTCTATTATTATAACTGAACTTCTGTTTCTGAATGAGATTCAGCAGGATTTCTAGAGAAGGGGGAATAGAACACCCATTTCTACTTTTCTGTCTTCAAAGCTAAGATGTAGCAATGATTACACATTCTTTTTAAGAAAATAGGCTCAAATTTAGGGCAATGGGAATCAGTTGTAAAGAGTAGTCACCGATAATCTGTAATCTCAATTCCTGTACAAAGACCATTTAGCATAATGTGGCCCATATTTACTAAGCAAAAATAAGACACTGTCTGGAACCAGAAGAAACAGCTAGTAGTGCAGGGGTTGACACTGTGGAATGGTACTGAATGGGTCATTCTAATTCGCTGGGCCTTCTTACAACAACGTCACAACCTTGGAGTCACAAGGCACGGAGTTCTTATATAGCCTTAGCTGTGACAGTATCTTCTGAAACTTTTTTCTGATATATCTTGAGAGGTAAGTCAAGTGTCTATTTGGAGGCAAGACCTTAGTTTTGTGTTAATTTTGTATCTTGTAGTTTGAGTTAGGAAAAATATCATTATAAACATAAAGGCGGAACAAACACAATGCCATTTGCAAATGAGTTGGCTGTTTGGTGGATGCTTTGCTCAGCATGGAATGTCTATGTATGTTCATTCTTAGTCTCAGGAGCTGCACTTGAGGTGTCTGTGAATAGTAAATTACCCTCTGATGTGTGACACTAGGGTTTATCATCATACACTTGATTAAGTCAAGCAGGATACTGTTTATAATAAGCTACAGATCTGTGTGGTTTAATTGGATAACCTTGTAAAGCACTTAGGTCAGGGTTGGTTGCATAGTAAGCTCTCAATAAAATTAGAATCTGAGTAATTGTCATGGAACTATTTTAGAGAAAAATAGCTTTAAAAGACCATCACATCCAGCCTTCTGCCTCTACATAGTATCATATAGTGAATTACTTTCTCCAACTCTTCATTCTCTTATCTTATACGTTTACATGTCTGTCATGGCTTGGCCATATGACTTTCTTTGGTCAATGGGACATTACAGGAATGTGTGAGAGCAGAGCTGAAATATGCTTGTGGAATTGGCCTGCTATCTTGCACTTCTACCATTTCCATGAGAAGAATATTCCCCAGATAGTCACTCTCCCTTCAACTTGGGCCTCAGAATGCAAATGGCTGTCCCAGTCACCTCACAGCCTGAAGCAGAGCAGTCCCAGCTGACCCACTAAAGCACGGACGAAAAATAACAGTTGTATGCCACTGAGTTTGAGGGTGATTTGATGCATGCCATTGTTGTGCCAATGGCTGATAGATACTGTTAGTATAAACTATTATTTGCCATTAATGTGTGAGGCATCCAAAACCCTAAAGGGCAAGTGTGTTAATTTTCTAGAGCTGCCATAACAAAGTATCATCCATTGAATGGCTTAAACAACATAAATTTATTTTCTCACAGTTCTGCAGTCTAGAAGGCCAAGATCAAGTTGTTGGAAGTGCTGGTTTGGTCTGAGGCCCATGTGGTAAAGATCTATCCCAGGAAACTCTCCTTGACTTATAGATAGTTACCTTCTCTCTGTGCCTTCAAAAGGTCTTCCCTCCATGCATTTATCTGTGTCCTGATTTTCTCTTCTTTTAAAGATTTCGGTCATATTGGATTAGGGCCCACCCCAGTGACTGCATTTTAACTATCTCATTAAAGACTCTGTCTCCAAATACAGTCACATTTTGAGGTAGAGGGCATTAGGACTTCAACACATGGATTTTGAGGAGACAAAATTCAGTCCATAACAGTATGTGATGTACAAGTTTTCTACCAGTACAGAGAAATAAAACCCAATTTGTCTGCTTCTTTTCAGTTTCAACCTTGGGTTAGCAATTTTTTCATGGACTCTAGAATTCACTTCTCCACAAGATAATATCTGTGTGTTGTAGCTACCTAATGCTACATGCCTGGAAATTTAGGACTGAGCATTGGAGGAGCACATTTCAGTGAGCAGAGGCTGGACATACCACTCTTATGGTGCCATTTACATTTCAGGAAATGTACGTCATTGCATTCTGACTCTGAGAGATTATCTGGACCCACCATTTTTTGTCATCAATAAAGCAGCAACAGACAAAGCATTAAAGTAAGTTGTCTAAATTGAAAAGGAATTTATCTGTCAATTAATCAGCGTACAACTAGGCAAATGTGTATGAGAATGTTTCTGTATGGCATACCCCTCAAATGGTAAAGAGAAAACTTTCAAATATGTACTAGGAAATGCCTTCAGACAAATAAAGTCCATTGTATATTGTGCCTGACTTGGGATGAACACCTTCGAGAAGTTTCAGTGTGCACAGTTCATCTTAGGCAAACCAGACTTTGGTCAGGAACCCTACCTTCATCATGGGTCTTCCAAGCTCTGCCACCTCAATCATGTTTTCTGATATTTTATAACAACTCCCATTTGCACTTGTTCCCCTAGTAGCTTTCCCTGCGGTTTTTTTTTTTTTTTTTTTTCCTTTCTCTGGTCTCTAGGACTCCTTTGTGATTTCACTAATAAAGTAATGAAAACATTTCGATTGAGCAAAACATATTACAAAAAGAAAGAAAGTGAGAAAGGAAAGAAAAAAAAGAAAGAAAAGGAGAGAAAGAAAGAAAGAAAGAGAGAGTGGGAGGGAGGTAGGAAGAAAGAAAATAGGAGGAAGGGAGAGAGGGAGAGGAGGAGGAAGGAGAGGGAAGATGAGAGGGAGGGAAGGAGGAAAGAAGGAAGGAAGGGAAAGAGGGAGGAAGGGAAACAAAATGGAGGGAGGGATGGAGGGAGAGAGGGAGAAAGGGAGGGAGGAAGAAAAGGAAGGAAGGAAAGGAGGGGGGAGGGAAGGAAAAGGGAGGAAGGGAGGGAAGGAGAGAGGGAGGAAAGAAGGAAGAAAAGAAAGAAGGAAGGAAGGAGGGAAGGAAGGAAAAAAGGAGGAAGGAAGGAAGGGAGGGAGAGAGAGGAGGAGGAAGGAGAGGGAAGAAGAGAGGGAGGGAAGGAGGAAAGAAGGAAGGAAGGAAGGGAAAGAGGGAGGAAGGGAAGGAAAATGGAGGAAGGGATGGAGGGAGAGAGGGAGAAAGGGAGGGAGGAAGAAAAGGAAGGAAGGAAAGAAAGGAGGGAGGGAGGGAAGGAAAATGGAGGAAGGGATGGAGGGAGAGAGGGAGAAAAGGAGGAAGAAAAGGAGGAAGGAAGGAAAGTAAGCAGAGGAAGATGGAGGGAGGGAGGTAGAGAGCAAGGGGGAGGGAGGGAAGAAAAAGAGAGGGAGGAAGAGAGGGAGGAAGAAAAGAAGAATGCAGGCAGGCAGGAGGGTAGGAAGGAAGGAAGGGAGGGAGGGAGGGAGGGAGAGAGGGAGGGAGGGAGGGAGGGAAGGAAGGAGCAAGGACCAACATTCTTCACCTGACTTTGAAAACCTCTCCAAAATGGAAGTGCTTTCACTTCACTTCCCCTTCCCACACAAGTCTCTCATATAAGCCCTTCTCTGCACATGGACCTGGATTTTTGCTGAATTCATACACCTCTTAATCTTATCCAATTCACAGCTTTAACACATACTGTTTCCCTACCTAAAGTGACCTCTCTCATCCTCTCCACCTGTGCTAATATTGTCACGTGTCAAGGCACAGCCCAAGAGGCTTCTAAACCCTTCCTGTTCACCTAGCCCACAGACTCACTCTCCACCCGCTACCTCCAACCCTTATAGCCTTTGTCTCTCTCAGACCTTTATCATGCATTATCACATAAAGTTATTCATCTTTTCAACAAATACATTTTCTCTCCCCAATGATATTATTAGTTCTTCATAATCAAGAACTCATCTTTTCATTGATATTATTCTTAACAATGAAAACGGTGTTAAATATGCAGCAGATTCCTCTATAAAAATACATTAAATAACATATTTAGTGAATGAATCAATGGCATAAACTCAATATATGTTTATTAATTGAATAATGAAATATGGAAGAAACAAAGCAATTATGTACTGAATAAGCAAATCTCTGAAATCAAGCCCACAGACTGCCCAGATGCTTCCACCCATGGGGAAAGTTCCACAGTTCCAAATCACAGTTGGATGATATTTACACGGTTTAATACCATCTTTACTGAATTATCTCAAGTTTTCACTGATATCAGAAATAAATATTTTTGTCATACAGCCTGATTTATATTTCTTGGCATATATGAGCATTTTATTCATAATATGAGTATTTAGAGTCATTTGTTTTTAGTACAGTTTATCTCAGAAGTACTGTATGGAGGGCATTCAAGTTTTTGATGGTTCAGTGACGTCAAATACATTTCAGAAGTGAATCTGGGTCAGAAGGCCTTATTTTGGAGATAAAACAGTGAGAGTATAGAAATGTTAAATAATATGCCCCCAAGATGCATGGCTAATTGGCAAAAAGCTCTAGTGTAGAATAGAGATTCCTTCAGTCCCTATACCATATTCTTCACCTCCTCCTGCTGCCTCTTTTGGTGAAAGACAATCTGCAATATGACCATTTCCTTCAAAATAACATTTTAATGTTATTCTCTGCACAGCGACTATTCACATGCTATAGATGATAGCATAATCTATATTATGCTGTGTATAGAAGTAGTTTAATTTCCAGCACCATAAGGAAGTCTTTGTAGGGGTTTCCCTCAACTAAGGCAAGATAGAAATTGGTATAAACATGTGATCAAGGAGCAGGCAAGCACAGGACACCCAAGTTGAGCTGAAACTAGTGAAAAGACACCAACCAGGCAAATGCAGAAGTGGACAAGCTGAAATGAACCACAATCATGCCATATTTGCTTTGCCATTTAAGATCCTTAAGCGGCTATCCCGCCTTACTCAAAAGCTTTTGTTCATACTACCTGCTATTAACGAAATGTTTGTAAAATCCTAAAATTCATATGTTGAAGCCCTAATCCTCAAGGTGATGGTATTTGAAAGTGGGGCCTTTGGGAGGCAATTAGATTTAGACAAGGTCAAGAGAGTGGAGCTCTTATAATGGTCTTAATACCCTATATAAAGAAGAAGATGTACACAATCTCTTTCTATTTCTCTCTTTTGCTTCCTCCACAGGAATGCTCCAAAGAAAGGCCACATGAGGACATAAGAAGAGATGGCATCTGCAAGTCAGGAATAGAACTCTCACTAAGAACCAAATGCACTGGCACCTTGATCTTGGGCTTTCTAGCCTCCGGAACTGCGAGAAATACGTGTCTGTTGTTTAACTCACCCAATTCATGGTATTTTGTTATAACAGTACAAAAAGACTAAGATAGTAACTGGTACCAAGAAAGTGTGGTGCTGCTATAACAAATACCTAGAAATGTGGAAGTGCCTTTGGAACTGGGTAATGGGTAGAGACTGAAAGAGTTTTAAGATGCATGCTAGAAAAAGCTGAGATTTCCATAAAGGGCAATTAGGGATGATTCAAATGAGACTTAGAAAAGAGGAAAGCTGCAGACAGAGCTCCTATCTTCTTGGGGAATATCTAAATAATTATTACTGAGATGTTGGCAGAAATATGGGCAATAATGGTCATTTTGGTAAAGCCTCAGGTAGAAATGAGAAACATTATTGGAAACTGAAAAAAAAGGCAACTTTTGTTTTTTTTAAAAAATAATAAATGGCTGAATTGCATTTATGTTCTAAAATTCTGAAGAAGGTAGAACTTCCAAACAATGAAATTAGATATTCAGCTGAGAATATTTCCAAGTGAAGGGTTGGAGGAGTGGCTCAGTTCCTCCTGACTACTTATAGTAAAATGCATGAAGACAGAAATAAATTGAAGAAGGAATTGTTAAGCAAAGATAAGCCAGAACTTAAAGACTGGAACCTTCTCAGCCCATCTATATTGTGGAGAACACTAGGAGTGTGGTGGAGCAACCACTTGAAAAGAGGATTAATATGGGTAGGAACCACGGACCTAATCAGCCACCCCAGCAAGAACGATGCTAATTTGAATACAAGGGGACAGAGATGAGACTAAATGAAGGAAAGCTGTCACACTTCTTACATCCTATGGGACTAGACCAGAGAGCTATTTGGTGTCAACGTCATTCTTCAGGCAATAGAAGGATGACCCTGAAGGTGATTCAGAAATCATCAGAGCTGCCTCGATTTCCAAGAAGCAGGAAGGGCAAATGCCTTCACTTCAACAGCCAGATGGCAGCATCCTGGAGCAGTAAAAGGGGGCCCACCAAGAGACTCAGACGCATGACTCTTCACCCTTACCTGGCAGGACCATCCACCTCAATGAGCCTGGAAAGTAGGACTGCTGTTTCAGTTTGTCCAGTGGGCAGGAAATCATTTTAAAGAGAATTGTTACTGACCCTTAAGATTTCATGGCATTTGCCTGGCTAAGTTTTGGACTTGCTTGGGACCCATCATTCTTTCTTCATTCAGGTTTCTCTTTTTTGAGGGCAATTGTCTATCCTATTTATGTCTTATCATTGTATTTTAGAAACACATACTTTTTCTGGTTTCACAGGATCACAGATAGAGAGGAATTTTGCTTCAGGATAAATCATATTTCTAGTTTCATCTATATCTTCTTTAGATAATATTTAAATAAAACTTTGGACTTTAGAGTTGATGCTGGAACAAGAGTTCTGGGGTAATTTGGATGGAATAAGTGTATTTTGTATGCAGGAAGGACATTAATTTTGATCCGCAATATATTATTATAGACTTAATATTTTTGTTTCCCCAAAATTTAAATGTTGAATACCTAATCCCCACTGTGATAATATTTACAGGTGGAGCATTTGGGAGGTAATAGGGTTAAACTAGGTCATGAAATTGGGGTCTTCATCATTGGATTAACATCCTTATTTAAAAAAGAAACACAAGAGCTCTCTCTCTCTCTCTTTCACTCTCTCTCCCCCCCTTCAATTTCTCTCTTTCTCTCTCTTCAAGTGCATGCACTAAGGAAAGACTATGTGAAGACATAATGAAAACACTGTATCTACAAATCAGGAAGAGGACCCTTACCAACAACTGAATCCACTGGCACTCCGAATTTGAATTTTGTAGCCTCCAGAACTATGAAAAATAAATGTGTATTATCTAAGCCATCCAGTTCATGGTATTTTGTTATAGCATGCTGAGAAAACTAAGAGACTAAGATACCCATTCAATACACCTTGACTCACCTGACTTTAAACTCATTTCAGCTCTGTGTTAAGAGGAGAGTGAGGCCAGGAGTGGTGGCTCACACCTGTAATTCCAGCACATCAGGAGGCCAAGCACATTGGGAGGCCAAGTGGGGAGGATCACTTGAGCTCAAGAGTTCGAGACCAGCCTGGCTATTATAGCAAGACCTCCTCTCTACTAAAAATCAAAAAAATTAGCTAGGCATGGTAGTGTGAACCTGCAGTCCCAGCTACTCTGAGGGCCGAGGCAGGAGGATTGGGTGAGACTTAGAGATGGAGGGTGTAGTGAGCTATAATTGTGCCACTATACTCCAGTCTGGGTGAAAGAGAAAGACCCTGTCTCAAAAAAATAAATAATTAATTTAATTTTTATTTTAAAAAAGATGGTTAATAGCCTGGTTCTGCAATGTCATGTATGTACCCATTCTCAGTGACCTTCTGGTGACAATGTAGGCACAGCACAGGTAGGCAACAGAGATAAAAGCTTAGCTAATTAACAAAAAACCTGATTATTCACAATAGTTCAGATATGGAAAGAACTTAAGTGTGCACTGACAAGTGAACGGTAAAGAATGTTTGTGTATATGTATCTATACTTTATAAATAAATATGTATAATAGAATATATATAGAGAGAGCCTTATGTGTATATATTTATAGCCTTCAAAAAGAAGGCAATCTTGCCATTTGTTTCAACATAAATAAAACTGGAGGATATTAGGATAAATGAAATAAACAAGAGACAGAAAGGCAAATACTACGTGACCTTACTTACATATGGAATCCAAAAAACCCAAAGTCATAGAAACAGAGTAGAAGGGTGGTTATCCGGGGCCAGGGGTGGAGGGAGATGGGAGATGCTGGTCATAGGGTACACACTTTCAGTTTTAAGATGAATAAGTTCTGAGAGTCTAATGTACAGCATGGTGACTACAATTGATAATAATGTATTGTATACTTGAAATTTGCTAAGAGAAAATCTTATGTATTCTCACTACAAAAAAATAAAAGGGAACTATGGGGGTCAATGACTGTTAATTCGCTTGATTATGGCGATCATTTCACGATATAAATGTATACCCAAATATGTTTGGATGTGTAATGTAAATGTATACAATTTCTATTTGTTAATTATACCTCAATAAAGCTAGTGGGAAAGGACTGGATTCCAGAAACGATTCTGCTGTTAGCTGTGTGGATTTGAGGTTCTGCATTCAATCTACACATTTGTACCCAAAAAAGGTTGGACCGGAAAAAGACTTGCCATGTAGTGTTCCCAGAAACCCTGAGGTCTCCCAGAGGTGCCTCTTGGCTTAATCAGATAAGTTATCGGGTTAGGAATTCGTGCTTCCCAACCCAACTTCAACTGGAGCAGTTCTGTTTTAATCCACTGACTACACCAAGGTTTTGCATAATGCTTAACTGGGGAAAATAAAGAGTCCTACTGTTAAAACAATAGCAACAAAAGCAAAATGTTTGAAATCCACTGAGATAATCTCAGGTGACTGCTGGCTCCTTCTTTCTGTGAGACATTAGAGGGTAGCCTGGCCCTACTGGTGCCTTTCAAATCCTATCAAGTAGTTCTGATCTTGTCTGGATCAGCCTGTGTTATTGGGACCAGCCTGCATTATTGAAGGTACCTACCACACAGATTCTTGGAGGAATCATTCTCCCTGCTTTGAGGGCTTGCTAGGCCATACACAACCCAGGATTCTAGATCCAATCAGAAAGGTATGGATAAAATAAAATTTTTGCAATTTCCCCTGTGGCCTAGACCCACTGTGAAAAAGTTCTGGGATCGTGTGAGGATCTAACTCAACAAATGTTCATTGAACATCAAATACAGGCTACACATTAGCTTGGTGCTGCTAGGTTTGAGCTGAGATTTGTCATTTTGTTTTTGTTCTTGTTATTATTTGTTGTTGTTGTTGCTTTTCCATACTTAACTCAGAAACTCTAGTTCCTACAACTTCATGGAGTAAGAAAACTTAGGGGTTGATGTCCTTTCCCCTGCTCTACATATTTCCATTGAATTCTTCCAACCTCTATTTAGCACTTACTGAATGTCCAATACTGAGCTAGATATGGGGATATATAGAAGAAATGTTTAAAAGATATGGTCCTTGTCTTCAAGGATTTAGAGTGTATCGAGGAGAGAAAAAAACTTCCACATACAACACCAACAGATGACAAAGGGAGAGTGCTAAATTGGCTATGCTCACCTGCCGAAGGCGTGGTGCTGATACTAAATCTGCTTGGCAGTTTGGAAAGGGCAAGATCAGAGTGAGCTGGAGTTTTGGGGTCAGGGGTGGGGTTTGATCTGTTTATTGAAGGGCTAGAAAGATTTGGACATAAAGAGAGAATGTCTACTTGTAGGAAAAAACGAAAGAGCAGAAAACAAGCCCAAGGGTCCCTAAAGAGACCGGCTGCCTTGGAGCAAAAGCTTATTATGTCAAAGAGCCAAGATACCTAGCCACTGCCATCATGTTGGGGGAGGTTGTTGGTCAAGTGACTTCCTTTTCCTGGATCTCAAGTCATCATTTTCCAATGAAAATTAGCTCCTGGGGTCCTATTTATCTTAAAGACGCATCTCCATTTAAATGTGTTTAATGCTTGCAACATGCTCAGTGTTCACTACCTGTGAGAGAGAAACACATTATTATTACCATAATCATCGTTTACCACCTGCTTGCCTCACTTGAACCCATTACTCATGCCATCCCTCTCCCAGGAGGAACCCTTTGTCCCCTCCCAGGGTTCATATGCCTGCTCTTTGGGAGATAAATTTCCTAAGTTTTACATTTTACAGTGATCCCTTTCAAATGCTTGGGGAACTTGAAAAGCAAAGTGGTGCTTGATTTGGATTCCTTAATAGCTATGCTTGCTTTTGAGAAGCTGATGGTATTGACAGGTGGGTCAGTGTCGTCTCAAAGTCAGCAAAAGAAAACATCCAACAGAGTGACTTAGGAAACATAAGGTCCAAAATATCTTCCAAGGTAGGGGTCTTCCCATACGAGAACAATCTTCCACATTTTCCTGTTTCTCCCATGTTCTCCTTTTCTTAAGCTAACAATGATAATCTGGGAATAAATACACATTTTCTAAAGGAGAAATCCTGCCAAGCTTATTAATCTCATGCCGATGTGATGATACTTTTACTATGTTGTAATATGGCTTCTTAAAAAACAAGTTGGAAGGGGGGGGGGGGAAGCCCACCAAAAAAACAACAAATATTCGCCAACCCATATGGTCAGTAATTGCTGTTTAATAGTCCTCCTATTACAAACCTAAGAGGCAGCAGTCTGAATTACCAGTAGAGTATTAATAAACAGGAATGAGTTAATAGTGCATAAAGACCTTCTAGTGGAACAGTGGGGGAGTTGAATATTCTTTTCTTCAGTCAGCTGTAAGTAATTACTGCATGGTGTGCTTCTGACTATTACCATAACAGAGCAATTGGACGTGAAGAATGGATAATAGTATGGACATGGAGGTATTTTTAGAATATCAGCAGTGAAGCAGGTAACTGGCCTACTCCAGTAGAAACCTTTAAATAAGTTCGAAGACTTATTTTTTTTTCCTTATGACATTTAGCCATGGTAGAATTTTAAAAAGATCAATCTAATACATTATTTAAAATAACTTTACAAAGAGGATGCCTGTGATATGTAAATAAGAAGGCAAGAAGGGAGGAAGGAAAGCCTAAAAAGCCTAGGCGGACACGAGGCATGAGCCTACGTTACTGTAACTACATAATCACAGGTTCCCTCCTGCTCCTCAGAGACACAGCCTTCCTCTGCCTGGATGCCCAATCTGCTTGACTGGCTCCCACTGGATGCTCAGGTGAAAGTGAAAATATTCAAATCAGAGCTATAACTATGATTGCTGGAGTTGTGAGTTTTCTAAAATTGAGTTAGTCATCCTCAGTGATTTAATGATGCATATCATTTATTTTAAAATATTATTACAGGGGCATTGACTGAGCTGCAGCTCCTTTTTCAAGGGACTGTCCATTATGCAATGCGGCAGGATATGTCATGGATGGTGGCAGGCTGAGATATTGTCTAACGGCACAACATATGTTCTCAGATGAAAACAGCTTGAGACTTTGATTCAGAAAGCGGTAATTTTGTAAATGCACACAAATATAATTTAAGGAATATTTTGATTTTTTTTTTTCAGGGTATAGGTCCTTCTCCTGCCTCCTGGCTGCACAGGCCGATGCTGATTTTTCAATTTGCAGGTTTGTTAAGCATCATGGAATGTTTTGGTTCTCAATCAAGAATATTCTTCCCAAGTGGTTCCAAAGTCCTATGCTTGAAAATAAACGCATGTCCTCTTTGTCTCCTAGCAGCATGTGTTCCAACCTACAATAGCAGCACAGGACGGAGCCAGGCATTGCCTTTGATTGAACCATCCTATAGGTTTTTAACCTGCCACTCTCAGGGGCTGCAAGCTTTCTTAAAGCCAGGCGGCATGCTCTCTTCTTTGGGCGGCTCTGGCAGCTGGAGTCCAACGGGGGTGGTTAGGAGCCAGGACCCAAGTCCTCCTCCTGGCAGGATTCCTGTCTTACGTTGTAGCTCGGGAGCTGAACAGAGGATAAGCCACCCCAGTGCTAATGACCTCAGAGTTCCACCTGAAAGGAAGAAGCACAACCTATGGGACAGGTGGCAATGCGTAACTGATCTCTGCTCACCCCTTTGAAGTCCTCTGACAAACAATTGTGTGTGAAATAAACACTGTCACACTTATTTTTCCTGAAAAACCACATTATTGTGTCTGAGCTCCACCAGCCAGTATATTCTGATTCATCCAGACACAGCCCCTTGCTTGCTAAAAGATGCCGCAGTGTAAATTTACAGCTGTGTATTTCACCTGTTTAGCTGGTGATTCTTAATAGAAGTCAAGGGCACACCTGTAGAGGTGTTGTGGCGACCCAGGGAGAACGGCAGCTTCTCCGTGTCGCTGGTTTCAGTTTTCTTTTTTTGATGTGTTTGAAAATAGAGTAGTTCTCTTTTCCATAAATCTACAGAAAGATGAGGACAAAAGAAAATCTGGCTAATTAAATGCCAATTTTAAACAAAATTTTTCACATTGACAGAGATCAAAGGTCTTTTCTAGAAAGTGCTCATGACCTCATATTTTAAGCCATTTTAGTGTTTAGAGCATTTGTGTTTCTAATTCAGTAAAATTTTGAACCCTTTACAACTATCTTTCCATGATACCACACTATTTATGATGATAAGTATGTGCCATTTAAATTTATTCTGCATCTCCTATTAATCCTGAAGTTTCCGAGGGCATGGGACGGGCCTCTGGGTTTTACACCCAGGATTGACCCCTGATCCAAAGGACCAGTACAAGAACTTCCCTAGAAA
Source organism: Sapajus apella (assembly GCF_009761245.1). Classification (NCBI taxonomy): domain Eukaryota; kingdom Metazoa; phylum Chordata; class Mammalia; order Primates; family Cebidae; genus Sapajus; species Sapajus apella. The sequence goes on from NW_022436966.1 coordinate 14,256,799, forward strand.
ATGATACCACCAACAACCAGAGCTGTTACTGTTTCATATCTAGAAAACCTTGGGAGCAGAGAATAAGAGAATTCTCTTGAGTGAAACTAGGGGAGTCCAACTCCTTTATGCTTTCCAGGGAAAAAGAAATGCCTGGAATTGTTAAGAAGCTGAGCAGTTTCAGAGGCCACTAATTTGTCTCTTCAGCATTTCAGCTGGCAACTCTATCTAGTCAAGAATTCTTAGTACTTTCAGGTGTTCCATTGAAACAACTTAGCAGGCCAACACTCCAAAAAGAACCAGTGAAAAGATAAATTATTTAGAGTTGATTACACAACTCAAACATCATAAAACTTTCCGGAGTGGTTGAATTCAGCCATTGGATTCATGGGTTATCATGACAACTATTAGGCCTCACAAAGATCTTTTTTTTTTTTCAGCATTTGGTAAGTAATCCTCTGAAATGTCCAGTTATATAATATTGTAAATAACAATGATAATAAAAGGTGTAAATAATTTGGTCTCTACTTCCTCATTGGTTTCATTTCTTACCATCCTCTTCATGGCTTTATTTCAGTTCTTCCATCACCCTGAGCTTATCTCTGCATCTAGGTCTTTGCATTGTCTGTTTCTTCTGCCTAGAATACATTCAACCTCAGTTAAAATGTCATCTCTGCTAGGTGCAGTTGCTCACGCCTGTAGTCCCAGCACTTTGGGAGGCCGAGGCAGGCGGTTCACGAGGTCAAGAGATGGAGACCATCCTGGCCAACATGGTGAAACCCTGTATCTACTAAAAATACAAAAATTAGCTGGATGTGGTGGCACGTGCCTGTTATCCCAGCTACTCAGGAGGCTGAGGCAGAAGAATCGCTTGAACTCGGGAGGTGGAGGTTGCAGTGAGCTGAGATCATGCCACTGCACACCAACCTGGTGATAGAGCGAGACTGTCTCAAAAAAAGAAAAAAAGAAGAAGCCATCTCAGCAAACTATTCTTACTGGCTTTCTAAGCATTCTCTAAACCTGCTTTATTTTCTTCACAGAATTTATACTAGCTTATGTTTTCTTGTTTGCATATATGCTAGATTGAACTGTTCTTAATTCTTGACTCCCTCTTGCTATAATATACATGTCATTTGACATGTAACTATGAGTGGAAAATATTCCTGCCTTATTGCAGTTAGGCTTAGTCATCTGACTTGCATTGGTTAATTAAATGTTGGTAGTCATGATGAGAATAGGCTTCAAATATGTCATGTGTCTTGCTTGGATTCTGGTGCTTCTGCCTTTCCCTGTTAGAGAAATAGACCTAGGTAGTCAGCTTTTGAAGAAGAGTGAAGAGACTCTTAGGACAAATCTGAACATAATCAGAGTCTTAGAGCCAAGTCTCCCTATGACCGAAAGTAGTGCTGTTTCAGCCAAACCATGGGACCATTAGCAAGAAAATAAATACTTGCTTAGGCCACTGGGTTTTGGGTTTGGGTGTGAGGTTTGTTTTATATCATTCTTGTGGCAATTGCTAGTTAATGTAGAAACTCTACCAAAAATGGGCTTCTGCTGTCAAAAAATATTAAAACTTATCATTGGTTTGGGATCACATGGTAAGAAAAGAAGAAACTATTATTTAAAAAGTAATAGAAACCTAGAAAAATGAAATGCCATATTATACAGTACCAAAACATTTGATAAAACTATAGACTACAATAATCTGGAAGGGAAAAAATATATGAAATGTACTCGTAGCTTTGAGCTGGGAAGTTTTGGGGGGAAAATATTTATAGTATGAGTTGGCTGTTGTTATGTGCATTTAATAAGTTACTGAAAGAAAAATATAAGCTTGGAAAGAATTGACTGATTCTGAAATATAGAACCCCAAAATTCTGGAAATTATAAGTTTGAAAATTAAACCATTTCTCTCTATGGAGAACATTGTCATTAGAACATCGCCATAAGATAAAGACAAAATCAAGAAGATGGTTTTCACACCCAATGTAAGATTCCTAAAAAGATTAAGGAGACTGAGACTGAGGGTGCATCTCACAGATGCCTAACACATGCAAATTACCTACTTCTATCTAGAGAGGAACCTGTCACTAAAAGAATTATGGTTGAGGCATTTGGCACATTGTAGTTGACTGGAAGCAAAATAGACACCTCACAAAGTTTTTGAGAAAGCTGTATTGGCAAAATTATCACCCGCCTGGACTTAAAAAAAATGTCTTTTTGAAACATATAAAAATATCTGAGACCCCAAAATGTTACAGACAGGAAGCAGGCTGAGAAATCTGCTCAGCTATCAAGAGGGCATATTCTCCTCTACTCATCAGAAAGCCAAAGATGAAAAAGAAAGTAGTTCCAAGACAAGAGTAAAGACTCATGTACAACAGTAGACTGGGGATAAACTCTCAGGTACAGAACCAAGGCTTAACCAAAATATATACCAACATCTTTGTAGGAGACCCTGGCAAAATTTGCTCAGCAGAGTTTCAAAATTCCTATATACCAGTGACTTCCATGTTTCTTCCAGTTGTCTCCGTCTGAATGCAGCTGTTTGTTTGTTCTGTTTCTCCTCCAGCATGGGACATTAGATATATGGGGGCAGATAACGTATCTTTTCAGTTCATAGAAGTCCAGATCAAGAGAAGTTCCACCCAGACCTGACATGGATCATGAGATTCTGGACTTTAAACTGAGTGCTCTGTGGGTTTCTTGAAATGGCACTGACTTTGTCTTAGATGCAGAAGGAACATGAATTGTGAACAAGAGAGCCAACTGTAACTGATAGGTTGAGTTATTAATACTTTCAATCTTCATTCTCTGCCTATTATAAAATTATACATTTACACTTTTTCCTATGTAACTTGCAGTTATTTCTACTATGAGTGAAAAATACTCCCTTGATCCATTCATGCTGGGCTTGGCATGTGAATTGTCTGAGGTAATGAAATGTTAGTAAACGTGACAGAAGCAGAGATTTAGACTTGTTGTCATGATTTGGCTTGTTCTCTTGCACTCCTACAGTTCCCTGCAAGAAGAACATGCTCCAGATAGCTGGTCCAGGGAGACTGAAGAAACAAGACGAGCAGATCTCATCCCAACTGACGGTTTACAGCCAAAATAAGGGGACCCTGCTAGGGTCAGTCCCCTTCTAGCTGACCCACAGAACTGTTATTGAGATCATGTTTGGTCTTGCAATTCAGAGATTTAGAGCATACATGCTAATTGAAACCATTTATGTTTGTTTTTGGTCTGCCCCTCATTATAATGTAAATGTAAACTCTATTTATAAAAGGAAGAGTTCAAGACTTGCCTGGGCAACATAGTGAGACCCCAGCTCTATAAAATCTAAACTAAAAAAGAAAAATTAGCTGGGTGAGGTGGCACACACCTATAGCCCCAGCTACTCAGGAGGCTGAGGTAGGAGGATCACTTGAGCCTGGAAGATCAAGGTACCAATGAGCCATGATCACACAACTGCACTCCAGTCTGGATGACAGAGTGATACCCTGTCTCAAAAATAAATAAATAAATAAATAAATAGGAACTTCTTAAACCTCGTTCATCTATGTATCCCAGAGGATAGAAACATTCTTGGTTTACAGTCATTGAATGATAAATATTTTAAAACTGAAAAATGTAATATGTAGTAAGAAACTACAAAGTAAACATTAACTATATATTAGAATTCTATCTGGGTATATCATTTACTGAAAAAAAAAGTTAAATTTATAGTGGGTAAAGAAGAATGGCAATAAAACAACAACAACAAAAAAGAAGAAGGGCATACCTATTAGAAAATAAGCCATTTGAAGTTATTTACAAGACAGCATTAAAGATATGCTGGGATGATGTCACAGATAATCTGGTGTAGAGACCACTGGACTGACTGGCATCGTGCACTGGGTGAGAAAAGCACATTACTGTTGGGATAGTGTTCCTGTAGTCTCTATCTGCAGTTCCAGCACAGAGTAGGCTCTCAATACATGTATGCTAAAATAAAATCACTTTTAGGGCTCATAGTTGCTTTTTTTCTTTTCTTTCTTTCCTTCCTTTCTTTCTCTCTCTCTCTCTCTTTCTTTCTTTCTTTTTTCTTTCTTTCTTTTCTTTCTTTCTTTCTTTTTCTTCCTTTTTTTTGTTGTTGTTTCAAAGAGCAGAAAGTTTAATAGGCAAGAAAGAAGGAAAAAGCTCTCCATACAGAGACAAAGGGAGGGGGGCTCCAAGCGGAGCGAAAACCCCCTTATAGATGGTTTTATACACTTCCTGGCTTGGATATGGAAGATACTAAATGACATCAGCAAATAATTCAGGCTTTTGCCTAAGGCTTCGCTCAGCAGAAGACTATCTGACTTGGGAAGAGCTTAGTTATACACCTTTGTGGTATAACTTGGAGAACATGGGGAACATGGTCAACCTTGGAGAACATTGGGAAATCTGTTCTCTTTCCGCAGATGAAAAAGCAGGAATTCTACAGATATTCTTAACAGAACTCATGTTTTAGCCTTTTGTATTCTCGAAGCCAACTCGCTTTAGTTTACTATTCTTCATTAGCAATTCTTTCCTTTAACCCAAATGTTGTACCCTTCATTTAATGCAGCAATTCCATAGCAATTCCAGTTTATTTACCATCTACTGTTACCCAGCCCCTATTATGGAGTAGATATTACGCTAAATCCTGGGAATATAATATTTAAAAGAGACAGTTCAACTGCTTTTTGGTGACTATTGGAGAAATTAAAGACAAATAATCTGATTGTATTGCTTTAAAGTAAGTGCTACAATTAAAACTTCATCATAAGAACACAAAACTAGAATACCTAAATGATACCAAGGGGCCAACAAAAATTGAATTTGAAGTATGTAGAGGAGGGATAATGAGGTGAGACAAATTGCCCTGAAGATGTTTGTGTTGATGATTATAGGGACGGTGTCTCCATCATATGAAAATAAATACCTGTATCAGTGTATCCCTGAAAAAATGTTAACATAGCTGACCAGATATACATTCCGCTATTAATGGAAAAGGAAAAAGAGGTGTTTGCAGAGTCTTTAATCCATTTTAACTTTATTTTTTTTCTATGGTGAGATGATCCAGTTTCATTCTTCTGCATATGGTTATCCAGTTTTTGGGGGGCACCATTTATTCAAGAGCCTTTCCTTTCCCCAGTATGTGCTGTTGGTGTCTTTGTCAAAAATGAGTTGGCTGTAAATGCATGGATTTATTTCTGGATTCTCTATTGTTTTCCATTGGTCCATGTGACTGTTTTTATGCCAGTATCATGCTGTTTTGATTACTATCACTTGGTAGTACACTTACTACAAAGTCAGGTACTGTGATGTCTTTAGTTTTATTCTTTTTGTTCAGAATTACTTTGTCTATTCACAGTCTTTTATGGTTCTACATAATTTTTATATATTTTTTTCTATTTCTGTGAAGAATGTCATTGGTATTTTTATAAGGATTGCATTGAATCTGTAGATTGGTTTAGGTAGTATAGACATTTTAACAATATTAGTTCTTCCAGTCCATGAATATGGGATATTTTTTCATTTTTTTGTGTTGGCCTTGAGATACAGGTCCAAATAAATTAGTCTATATATAGCAGCTAGGATTAATGTTACAAAGATATTACTATTTTTTTTCTGCTTGCCACCTGAGAAACAGATAGAAAGGAGTTAACAGATATGTGTGTCCAGAAGCATGCCTAACCATGCTGCCAACCACACTGAGAAGGCTTTTTTTAGCTTTTAACCTTCAGAGGCAAGCTGTGTTTAGCACTTCTAATGAGAAAAAAATTCAAATTCCCTTAGAAAAATATATATTGATGTCACTTTAATGAAATTGTTAAATATCTTTATAACAAATGTGTCAATCCAGTTGCATTATTTCAAAAATACAGTCACAGTCTAAGCATTGGCAAAGCCTTGAAAGGTCAAACTCTATACAGTGGCCTGTAGTGGTCTCTCCTGTCCTATGCCCATCCTTGCTAGCTAACTTTTACCTTAATGACATAATTAAATGGCTATAAAGTTCCATAACACTTGCTCCTTTAATTAACTGGAGGAAAATCTTCTCAATGTTAGAGATTCTGCTGTTTCACTTTGCATAGTATTGTTCAGTCTCCTTTGTAAAAGTGTGAAGATAACTTATTATTTTAAAAAAGTAAATAGTGTAAATTTCAGTGGCAACATAAACATTCAATCAATGGTAGAAATCATCTCTAAAATTGCTTCCGCATACCCATCTGTTGATTTTCACTAAAGGTTGTTCTAGATAGCAAATATAAAGTTAGCAAACACCAAAATCACTGAATCATAGAATTCTCTTGAATTTTTTTCTGGACTCAAGAGATGCAGAAGCACTAAAAGACTTCTACAGAGGCTCAAGTTCTTCATAAAGAAAAAATGCAAACACGGGACAAGATGCAAAATATACATTATACATTTTAGAAAAGTTTCTTGAAATCTCTTCCATTGTTCCTTTGATCCTCCATTAATTTAACAGCTCTCATTCAGGCAGAAGTTGAAATGATCTCAACCGATACACAATGTGGATTGGTTACATAAAAGAATCCAGTGATGCCACCCCGCTAGGAGGAGGAAGGTGCAGAATTTTTATTCTGTAAACTGGCCTCACTTCCCATGTAGCGTGGGCAAGATTTAGAAATTTCTCTATAATCCTCAAAGAGAGGACTTAGGAGAGGCTGAGTTTAGGGTCTTGGGCTTGGCAGGGGACCAGCCCCCTATGATAAATGGCAAAGGGCCTCCTCAGCAAACACTCTGGGAGGACTCTTTGTTAAAGACTGTCTGCCACTACATGGCAGAGACACAAAACACATCAGCAAAAACTGAGATGAGTCAGAGACATGTGGGTATTATCTGAGAGTACTGACCACACAATGGGTCAGCAGGTCCTCAGTCAAACCTACTCTTAATGCCTGCAGAGCAAAGAACAGCCAGGCAGAGGAGAGACCTTGCTACAGAGAACCCCCAGTGTCAGAGGCAGGGCATGGAGCTAAGCATGCTCTTCTCCCAACACAGAGACAGAACAAGGGATGTGGCTTAGGGTTGTGTAGGTTGTGCTCACACCAATGTGCCTCCCAAGGTGTCAGTCTGGAGGAATGCAGGTTTTTTTGGCATTAGTCATCACAGAAGCATGGACTTTTTTAGTCTTTTTGTAATCCATTCTAAGTCTCTGATAGCTCCAGCCCTATTCCTCAGGCAGCAGGGCACCATCTTGAGAAGAGGAACAGTGGACTAGGAGAACAATCTAAGCCACTAAGCATTTTCCTAAAGAGACTGCATCTTTGAAAGATGCCTCTATAAACCATCATTACTGCGAATGGACTGAATGTTAAAATAAACAGAGCCTTACAACACAGAAGAGACTAAGATGTTGCCAAAGGACAATAAGTTGTTTTTGCAGTTCAGTAAAGTGGTAGTGTGTGGGCCAGGTCACCGTTTCTATAAATTATAGGGCAGCATTTATTTTTTGCATATCTGAGTGCAGCATGAAGAAATTTAAAACTCTGTCATGTGTATATGTGTGTTTGTGTGTGTGTATGTGTGTGTGTTTAAGATAAGGCTAGAAAATTGTAACTCTAAACATAATCACATTTTTTAATGCATACTGATATTATGGATGTTTGCATTTTCAACTTTTGACTCTCACATCCTCCAATATTTCTGTGATCAGCATGTATTAGCATTTTAAAATCAAAGATGTATAAATGTTATTTGTAAATAATTTGTATATATCTTCCAGTTGTTTTTGTCTAAACCCCAACTGTTTTACAAAATATGTGAAGTATTTCGCCAGTCAGTCTTTTTCCAGTTCAACTCTAAAATCCGATTTATATATTTTTTTTGCTTTTTTTTTTACTCATAAATCCTTTTTAACTTTGCTCTGTTTTAATCCCTTTATTTCAAAGATCACATCATATCTCCTTTTTTCTTTCAAAATTTCAAAATGGCCTTTGGCCAAATGCAATAAAATTTCGCCCTGACCTGACATAAAGAATGAAGTATGTATATGAAAGCACTTTGAAAACTTTAAAGGACTTTAAAAATGCATGGTGGTATTGGTGGTGGGAAGAGAAAGGGGTGGGAGAAGAGAGGGAGGAAACCATAAGAGGAGGAACTATGTTGTATTTTCTCGTAACATAAATTTTGAAGCCCTTCCTAAATGAATTTTCAAACAGAAGCAAATGGAGTCCTGTGTGATATTCTTGAATGCTTGCAATTTTATAAATTCAATCCCATGCCTTAGGCAACATGGTACACCCCTTCAGGTTGACATTTTTCTCTGTCATTTACTGCTGCTGAGTGCAATGGACCTATTTCACAATTGCCAACATTACCTCAGAGCTACTGGTCTTCCCAGTGTGAACCCTAAGGCCACCTCTTGTACCTGCATTGTTAAAAGCTGTCCTAGAAGTAGTTCCTCATTAGGAAAACGTATTGAAATCTGCAAACTGTCTCTAGAGTTTATATGGGTTTTTTGTTCCTTTGTGTATCTGTTTGAGGGATAGGATATTGAGATCCTGGAAGACAGAGAAAGTCTAAGACTACTCTATAAATTCAGATCTCCTTAGAAATCCTCCCTTCCTCACCAGGTTAAAAGCGATATAATATCTTGACAAATAGTGCATCTTCACTTTCCAGTCTCTTCAGTGTATGCCCAGGCCAGAAAAGTATGCTATAATGCTTAAAAGCATATACTCTGGAGACAGGCAGACTAGGTTCAAATCCCACCTCTACTACCTGCTAGTTCTATGATCTTGAAGAAAGTACTTGACCTCTCTTTGCCTTAAATTCCTCATTATAAAATGAGGATTATGAAATAATCTATTTCATAGTGTTCCTGACAGATTTCAACGTGTTAATATAAGTGAAGTGCATTCAACAGCATCTGGCACGTACCAAGTGCCCCATAAATGCTAATTATTATTATTAGGAAGGGAATCCTCAAGTGTATCCAAACCACCACAATGCTGTCCCCTGAAGTGAGCTAATACTGAGACGGCCTGGTAACTCCGAGAAAGAAATCCTTCTCCTAGCCCTTCACAGCTCAAGCGTGTATGGTGATGACCTATTTGGGCATGAACAGATGTGTACCGAGGCTTCTGGATTTACTTTGGCAGCAACAGGGTCAGGCTTGTACTGAGTTATCCACCTCTGTGGCTCAGTCAGCTCTGGGATGACTGCATGTGCCTGGTTGTGGTTATATAACACATCCATCTGGAGCAGGATTCAATGTACTGGTTTTAGGCCTTATAGAAAGGAAGCAAAGAAAATTTCTTACCATAGGAAATAATGTTGAGTTCACAGATTTACTATTTTCTTGCCAGGCTTTTTGAGTACTGATGGCTCTGAAACAGGCATTAAAATGATTGCCATTGGACCATACAGAAAAGCTAGAAAATGTGAGGCACAAAGGTGTGCTTTTACCTGCAGAGTCCTTTTCTTGCCTTCCTTTCTTTTTTTTTTTTTTTTTTTTTTGACCAAAAGAGAAATTACAACTAGGGAGGAGGAAGTAGAAGAATCCCTGGATATATGCTAACAATTCTTAAAAATAGAAGCATTATTTCTAGAGTGCCATTAGCATATCCTAGAAGAGCACCTTTTCTATGACTCCTAGCTTTTATGGGGTTTAGCTAGATCTTTAGCATTCTTAGATGAAGTAATATTCAATAAAATTTTTCATAAGCACATGAAATTTTTCTGGAAGGTATTTAAAATGGATCAGCCAACTTGATACTGCACCTGATAGCAGAGGTATGAATCCATCTCAACACACACTTTGAAAACATGCTGGAGTTAGTCTTAGGACTTGCTCCATTTTAATTCATTCATCAAACAAGTAGTTCTGGGAATTATTTTTCATGACCATTCTCTTCTCTTCCCACCTCTTTCTTCCTCTTTCTCATCTCCCATGATGTCAACTTATTTTACACACACACACACACACACACACACACACACACTTTAATAGGCCCATAGAAAATAAAGACATTTCTGATTTGTTTTGGAAAGGAGCAATCAGCTTGGATTTCCAGGGTATAGCTCAATCCTCCACCACACACACTTTCTCCTCCTCCAGGGACTGCATTTCATCTTCCATCCATCCAGCTAAGGAGAACCGAGGCTAATTTAGGAGACTCTTTCTGCCTGTACATATTCAGCCAGAGGGGTCACTGGTGATTGATGCAAGACACTACATCCTCCAAGAGCTTTCCAAGTCCCTGCTGGTCCAGAGAAGAGCGTCCAATAGTAACTCACCCTTTAGTGCCTGTGTATTTCTGTGCCTCCAGCTAGAAATAGTCAATAAGCACCAGAGGCAACTTGTGTTGCCTTCGATCACAAATAAATGCCTCACACCGCCACCTTAGAGTCCTTTCACAAACACTGTTTCTCCACAGATAGATTCCAAGTGCTAGCAGCTAATTACTACTGAGGTGCCTCAAAGGCTTGAAGGAGGAGGCAGGGAGAGAGAAAGGCTTCTCCAAAGACAAGAGTTATGTGATTCCTTCTAATAAAAATTGCTCCCTCTGAGCCAGACACTGGGATGAGGTTTAACCTACATTATCCCACTCATTCCTCACAGCTGTGGGATTCATGAAGCTCTAGCCCATTTGATAGATGGGAAGACAGAGGCTCATAGAGCTTATATAACTCCTACTTTCTGCTTCCCCATTCTCTGGCGCACCCCCTCAACTGCCCCTTATACACACAGAAGCTTGTCGACATGTGTTACAAAAGCAACTAGAAAATGTTCCCAGATGCCAGGCAAGTCAATTGACTTCTGGGCCTTAGCTTAGGTCCTTGGCATTCCTTCTCTTGCACTGAAAAGAGGCTTGCTGTGCTGATTACTCCACAGGCTGCCAGAAGCATGCCCTGTTATTTTCTGCCCATCATCTAGATGTTGTCAACAATTCCAAGGCCTTTCATTTTACTTTAAGTGTGGGTGTCACAAATTCTGGCAAGTTCCTTTTGTCTTGTTTAGAGACAAGGTCCCACTCTGTCACTCAGGCTGGAATGCAGTGGTGCAACCATCACTCATGGAAACCTCAAAGTCCTGGGCTCAAGCCATCCTCCCTTCTCAACCTCCTGAGGATCTGGGATTACAGGCACACCACCATGCTCAGCTATAATTTCCTTCTGGTATCACAAAGCATGGTGTGTTCACTCTTTATAAGGTACTGTGATAGGTTCTCTGTAGGTTCAAGGGAGTGGAGGATTACTTTAAAAACAGATGACACAGGGCCAGGTGCAGTGGCTCATGCCTGTAATCCCAGCACTTTGGGAGGCTGAGGCTGGCAGATCATGAGGTTAGGAGATCGAGACCATCCTGGCTAAGACGGTGAAACTTCATTTCTACTAAAAATATAAAAAATTAGCCTGGCATGGTATGGCACGTGTCTGTAGTCCCAGCTACTCTGGAGGCTGAGGCAGGAGAATCACATGAACCCGGAAGGTGGAGGTTGCAGTGAGCCAAGATGGCGACACTGCACTCCAGTCTGGATGACAAAGCAAGACTCCATCTCAAAAAAACAAAACAAAACAAAAACAGACAGCACAGTCACAGTCTTCTGCAATTATTTTTAATTATGCAACATTCCACAAAGAATCTGGTCCTGGTTTAAGTGCTAGGGATAAAGAGACAAACATGCCTGAGCTGTAGGTTTTGTCATTCCTTTACATGATTTCCTTTCCCTGAGTTACCTCTATTTCCTCATTCCTAAAGAGTCTCAATGTCTCCTTCACACACACACATTCTTAGGCAGATGTATTTGACAGGATAAAACACCTGCACTGACCAAAAGTAATTAGGCTACAAACTATAGAAAAGCCAATGTCTCCACAACCTGAGCTGGACATTGGGTGTGGTCTGATAGGTCAGAGCTCACAGTATCCCATGTCATCATGCTTTCCTCTTACAGGAACTGAACAAGCATGAGTTTTTTTTTTACCTTTTCTCAACCCCAGAGGAACTCACAACACATGAACATTAAATACTCAAGATAACTGCATATCTGTAAATTCTGTGGCATGAAAGACTCTGGACAACACTCTTTCCTGGTCTCTAACTGAGCTGTCTGCCAACTTCTGTGAAATGAAGGGCCAGATGTGCATGCGCTGTCTCCCCTTGCAAGGCAGCAGAAGACCCTCTGGATGTGACAAATCTAGGCATAAAAGTAGGGGTAAAGATCACCACGTGTTTTCGATTATGGAGAAAAATGACTAAATTCCTTGAAAATAATAACAATAATCATGATCGTATCTTTTATTTCTTTTCTTTTTTTTTTTGAGATGGGGTCTAGCTTTGTCACCGGGCTGGAGTGCAGTGGCGTGATCTCGGCTCACTGCAACCTCTGCCTCCCGGGTTCAAGCGATTCTCCTGCATCAGTCTGCCAAGTAGCTGGGATTACAGATGCCCGCCACCATGCCCAGCTAATTTTTCTATTCTTAGTAGATACTGGGTTTCACCATGTTGGCCAAGATGGTCTCAATCTCTTGACCTCGTGATCCACCTTCCTTGGCCTCCCAAAGTGCTGGGATTACAGGCGTGAACCACTGCGCCCAGCCATATCTTTTATTTCTATAGTACTTTTCCATTTCTCAAGCATTTTCACATCTGTGCTTTCATTGGCTCTTCACACTAAACTTAACCTTGGTGTAAACACTGTGATATTTTTTCTCAATGATAACACCTCTGCATTTTATTTGATCACCATGATTATAAAGGAAAATATTTTTATCTCCAGTATATTAAGGAAGAAACTGAGGGTTAAAGAGAGTGATTTTCTCAGGTTATAAAACAGTAAAAACCCAGGAGATCCTTTGCAAATTCCAGTGTTTGTTCCTCCCTAGTAATCTTCATTTGGTACACGGGGAAACCAAAGCCTTTCTCTGGAGGATCTCAGAGGAAGTAGAGCACATGTGCCTAATAAGCCACATGTCCCACCTGGATAGGAGTCACAGTGTAAGGTGTGTGGCCATGGCCAATGAAACCTTGCCAAGCCTTTGTATGGACTGTAAATCCAGTTCATTTCCAAAAGCTAGGTTCCTAGAAAAGGGGTTTCTGTTGACACCTTCCCTGCATGTTTTGTTATGCTTGTTTGTGTTGGCCTAGAGAGCCAGCAGCCAGGGACAGCGGATGACTTTGAGCCAAGGGGCGGTCTGTTCACACCCTGGGGACGGGAGTGTTCCACCAAGTTAGCTGCTGCTTGAAAGGACAGCTGCCGTGCAGTCTTGCTCACTCCCCGTTTTGTTATCCCTGAGATAATAAATAAAGGCTCATTCTGTTGTGTCCAAAAGACCCTTTTCAGGAGACTTGCTCTTGCTGGAAGTCTCCTGAGTCCCCTTACCTGATTACAGTCAGATGCTGGGCATTTCAAATTAAATTAGAACAAATAACGAAAATGAAAGGAAAGTGGGAAGGAGGAGGAAGAAACCAGCAAAAATGGTATTCATTTAAAGTAGCCAATGAGAAAAATGGAGCCTCAGAAACTCAACTATACTGGCAGAGATCAATGTGTGTCATCTAGTCTTAGGCTAAAAAGAGCCATAAGTGAGAATTTGTAGGGATGACAGTTCTAGGTCAGTTCTGTTTAACATATTCTGCTGCAGATATGGCCAGGTTAAGAAGGAAAATGTTCTAAATCTAGATCTGAATCCTATGGCTCTTGGACCATGATTCTATCTCCAGTTGGTTAAAGGATGGCACATGCGGGATATGAGCTCTAGCTCTTGGAAGGTATGGAAAGTACGTGTCCCATTGCACCACTTTTTTTTTTTTCTCTACTAAATCCTGCCAATGTTGAAGGGTCATTTGAGCTCAAAATTCTCCCAGAGATGTGCTTAGAGACCCACTGCTGTGTGGATGAATGAAAGAGTAGGAAGTAAATTCTTGTAATACCTGGTCTTGATATGGTTCAATGTCAGTAAGATAGTTTAAAATTAAATGAAATGATCATGGACCAAGATTACTGTGTGTCCACTCCCAGGAGTGACTTCAAACAGAATTCTTATTGGTCAGTTAAAAACAACTTGCAATTGACCAGCCTAATAATGTCCCCAGATCATTTCAGCCTCCTTGAGATCCCTTTACCTTGGTTTTGCTTTCATCACATCTACCTGATACTTTGCTACCCCTTATTTCAGTGACACTAAATATTGCTGGATCCTAGAATAGCATTAAGATATTTGATAGACAATCTAACTTTGTCATCCAGATGCTGAAAAAATATTTACATTTGATATGCTTTTGCAATCCTATTAGCCAAAGCAATATATTGTACAATAAAATATATTGTCTTATTACAGTACTCTTACTGTGAAGATACAATGAGCACACAGAAACATAATTCATATTATATCATCTGTCAGTAAAGGAGGGCTCTTCAACAAACATGAACTCAATTTAGATAAAATAAGCTAATAGGTGCTAGAGGGTTAACTCCTCTTGTGACAAAAACTCATCACATCACGTATTAAAGGCCAATATTAACAAGGGAAGAGACTCAAGAGAGCATAAGGGATCTTTATCTTTTGAGACATTCCTGCATATAGCATTAAAAATATAATTTGGTCTCACGGCTGTCCCCTAATATCACTCCTCATATTAGTATCTATGGTCCAGGCACAAGTAAAACTTTCAGGTCTTAAAATTAGCTAGTGCTGCTGGGTATTTCCTAAAAAATGTGACAACTTTTATATGAAAAATAAACAATAAGCATTCAGGAGTGATCAGTGAAAATGTCTCTTAAGCCCATTATTTTTAGCTGAGCACTGTTATGACTGTTTCCATGGCTAAACCATGAATATGTTTTCTGCACAAGCACGGTCAGCTAGTGGCCTTAATTAGCTTTCAAATGGAGAATGCTGCGGTTTACCACTTATTAAATATCCACCACACCAAGTTACAAATTTTGCCCTTCCACACCTCACTTAGTTGAGACACCTCAAGGAACCCACAATGCTGAATAACTGGTGATTTAAAAATATGTATCACGTGTGATGATCAAACTGAACACACAGGCTGTGAGGGGAGTTCACTAAAACCTGGCCAGATTCCATTTCCAAGTGGAATGATGCAATTTGTAAACTGAGGCAACAAGATAAATCACCCAGAAAGAGATGAAGTGTATGCTGTAGCTAAAAGCTAACACCCTGTCCCTATTCATAGGAATTCAACATGTATTTATTAAGTGCTTGCATTGCATTCTGGATAGTAAGTCTTCCTCTAGATTCCTCATGTCTAGGAATTTGCAGGAGATGATTAAGTGGAATACAGGATCTGGTGAAGAAGAAGACTGTCTCAGTATTTAAGATCTTTAAACAGTATGCCCCCTAGAGAAGGAAGAAAGTATAAAATTACTCAACAAGCTAATCTACCCCTAATACAACATACAAGTAGACTAACCTAAACGAGTTCATTTCACCAAGCATTTTATTCATGAGGGAGATGATGCAGTTTGAGATTCAATTGAGATAGAATTAGTTTTTCTGATTAGCTAGGTTGAGTGGTTAAGGTATGGTAATAATGATATCATTATTTCTTCTCTCCTCGTTCTCATACAACATTCAGAGACACATTCTCTCTCTCTCTCTCTCTCTTTTTGCTCTCTCTCTCTTACACACACACACACACACACACACACACACACACACACACACACACTCACATATCTGTTTGGATTTGGTTTCCGAATCTTCAAGTAGTGTTGTCTGTGTATCAACTTGTATACTCCCAGGGGGGAAAAAAAAGTGAATTCACCTCTTGTTGAAATTCCACTGTGTATAAAACGGTCTTGAAATTTGAAGGAAGAAAAAAAAATCCTCCTACAAAGGGAACATGTGAAAAGGCCAAGGGAGAGCATAACTGAAAAAATATATAAAAATGCAAATTTTCCTAAACTTCAGCTTTGGATGGACCGAAGCATAAGTGAGAACTTCAACAAAGCAATAGAAAAAGATGACAGCTCAGAGTTTCAGAAATTTAAGACAGCAGCAGGATTAGACACTTTGGGTTGTCTTCGCACACATTTCTTGTGGGAGTTAATTCCATTTGACATGCAAGACCAAAGCAAGATTACAGAGGCATAGCCCCATGGCGAGGTGTATGCTGTAGCTAAAAGCTGGGATTTGAATAATTGTGCAGGCTTACTCCAAGAATCAGGCGAGAACAGAATGAATGGATTATTACAAGGAACTTTGTACATTTTTAACTGCTGGACTTAATAAAATACCCTCTATGTGAGAATAGTGTTATGGTCGTCTGCACTTACTCTAGCTGAAGTTTGTGGTAGGATCTATCAAAAATGAGAAAAAACAGAAGCTGTTTTTTAAAAAAGAAAGAAAGGAAAGAAGAAATTTGAAATGAATGACTGGGCTGGGTCATGCCCGTATGATTTATAGAGGAACAAAAAATTTGGAGAACTTAAGATCAACATATTCGAGCCCCTACCCCGCCAAAGTTACAGGGAATTCATTTCCTGTGCAAAGAAGTTTGAGGAAAGTGGAGAGGAGAGTTCAGGGAAAGTGGGCCACAAAAAGGTGGATTTTTATTTCACCATTTCAGCTCGTTAAGGAGGTCATTTGTTACTGGAAAAAGTTGCTAACCCACACATCATTATATATATATGTATAAGTGTGACCTCTTTCCTTGGAAGCCATGGAAGCACTTGTCTGTGAAAGGCAGAAAGAGTAACAGTTCCAAAGACTTTTCATGGCTTAATTAACTGTCCAGTGAGAATTATTAAAATTCTTTATGTAATTCTTATTTAGTGCTCGTTAAAGTGAAAGATACAAATGCTGGACAATACAGGGTTCAGAGAAGCTTCAAGAAAGGAAAGTTAGTCTCGCAATAGCTTAGAATTATGAAAAGCTGCCATTAACGGTAGCCAGATAGACCTTTCATTTTAAAAGTCACTGATTCAGATCTGAAATGATTAGATTTGATTTTCTCCCTTAATCTCATCTTCATGTCCTCCTTTCCTGAAAGCCCATTTCTCCAGTTCTCCTTCAGCCCTAACCAGCCTAGTTGGGAGGGAAGTCCATCCAGAAGAGGCGGAAACTGCTCTGGGCCATGGCACTGGGGCAGTGCGCCCTCTGCTGGGAAGCCAACCTGTAGTCCAGCTTGGGAAAATCCCCCCAGAGGGCCTGCACCCAGGAAAGCAAAAGAAATGTGCATTTCCAAGAGTGAAAACCTCTCATACAAGTGGCATCTCTTTCTTAGGTAAGTGGAGATGAGGGAGGGACATGGGAGGGTGCGAAAGCTTCATTAAACCAGAACTCAAATGCAGCTCTCCTCACAAAACATGCCTGATAACACCAGCCTACCATGTAAAATGACATCAGGAATGATATACACAATACAAATTTGTAGACTCTAAAATTAAACTCCACTTCATTCATTTCATATTTTAGCAGAGCTGAGGATGCCTGACAGTAAAGGCACAGACTTTTCCTGATAAGCCCCATGGTTTCCTTCACGGAGAAGGGATTGTGCTCTGTATAGATGCATTCAGCCTCTTGAAGCCCACACTCTTGCTTGGTGGAGTCAGGGAAGAGGGGGCATGTTTCAGTGTTCTGCAGAAGAAAGTCAAGAATCCTAGACCTGAGAGGGGAGCAGGTGAATATGTTACTGCAGGAAGACAAAGAGCTAGTCTTTCCCTCCTTACCTCTACATCATTTAGATCTTTGCTACTAAAAATGTGGTTCACAGACCAGCCGTTTCAGCATCACCTGGGAACTTGTTAGAAAACCCGGAGCCCAGAATCCACCCTAGACCAATAGCATCATAATCTACATTTTAACAAGATTCCAGTAATTCATAAGCACGTTAAACCTTGAGATGCACCACTGTAGACACTAAAGAATGAAAGCACAAACAAAACTAGAGTATGGAGCGTTACAAGTAGAAGGAGACCTAGCCACCACCTGCCTCCTCTGATAGAGAAACTAAGGCCCTGAGAGGAACACAATTCCTCACATACCTAAGAAGAACATTTTACACAGGCCTCAGTTTGGTTCAGTGTATAAGCTGGGACAGGGCTATCACAGACTTTTTGCAGTTATCCTCATCGCATACTACAAAACCAACAGAATGTGGCACCAGCATTTCAAGTGGTATAGGGAATAATTTCCCTGTGGAGGAACCCTGTCTTCTAATCAGCTCTGTTCTATTGAAATGACTTGTCTACATTCTGCAGGAATTGACAGAGAAATGAGATTCTGATATTCCTTCTATCCACATCATGATTGATGAAACACATGGGAAAAATAAATTGAATTATATTAGAATCTCCCAGGGAAACATAATTAAGTTGTGAAGTATTCCCATGAAATCCTAAAAGCCTTATATCATCCAGACAGTGACTTCTACTACATGATCAATAATTATATTAATTATAGATAATTATTTTGATAGTATGGTGTGACTTTGGGGCTCCATTTATTCTTGATCTGAAGTATTGATTCAAAGGTGAAGACTTGGTTGGAGCCAGAGCTGAACATAAATAACTGTTTTGGGGTTACAAGAAGCTTTATGATATTTATGCTAACATATAATTTGTAATTCCTGGCCACCAATTTGATATTTATTCACATAATCTAAAGGGTCATACTTGTGCAAGACTACCAGAATAGTAATTCTATTCTTAAATCTATAAGAAACAGAAGCAAGCTACTTCAGCAAGTAAGATAACATATGATACATAAAATCCAATATTCCTTGAACTTTCAAATTCCAGGACATCTAATACATTCTTTGTGTGTACACGGGACTGTCAAGTACATCCATGGCAACTCTAAGTTAATAATGTTCAGAACTTTAGGGTGACCATGGGTCCTTATACATTTACTATCTTTCTTTGTAAACACCTAATTATGAAGGTCATCCCTGGAATACATTTCTCATAGTACACATTTTAAGCACAGGCAAAAACTGAGACTTCTACTTGACCCTCTTTCAGCACTTTCCAGAGACAGCCTCCGTGGGTGTATATGCCTTCTTACCTGCATAAAAGTATCAATAAGAATAACAGAAAAAACAGAGAGATTTAAAATAAATGTAATAACTCAAGGGATCATATAGCAAATACACCAGATTTTCTTTAAGATGATAACCATTATATGTTAACTTTCCTGAATTCTCCACATAACTCAAGATAACTTGAGTTGTTTTTAACATAAAGGGATAATATAGTTTAAAAAACTACAGGGTGATAGAAATAAAATCAATTGTAAGTGCATATTACTTCATCAACACTTCCTTAAAATATTTGTAAGACACCTTTCTCACGTAAGGGTCACTAAGTGAGACATTGCAGATTTTTCTCTCAACGAGTGGAGAAGTGCAACATTTAAGAGTCAAGACTTAGGAGCCAAGGCCACCTGGTTTGAATCCTACACCTGCCACTTACCACATACATGGTTTGAACAATTTACTTAACCTCTCTCTGTACCTCAGTTTCTTCATCTGTAAAATAGAGATACAAATAATGTATGCCTAATGGAGTTATTATAAGGATTTAGTAAATTAATAAGCATGAGGCAATTAGAACATGCATGAGAAGTACTAAGCACTAAATTTATAATGGCTATTATCATTATTGCCCTTATAACATATGTAGGTTGGCTTATTTATGGTCATATTAAAATTTATTCAAGAATAGTCTTCTTTGAATTCACCACCCAGAGGATCTGAAAGCCAAGTTTTAGTCTCCAACTTAAGATATGCTTTCTTAAACGCATATTTAAAAAAGAAAAAGCACACACAGGACTTGAAAACATAAGCTTACTCATGTTATACTTTGACAACACACACACACGCACGCACGCACACACACATACACAAGCACAGAATAGTAACACCTCACAGCCTACTGCCAGAAGTTCCCCCACAGGGGATTTGCCATAAAGAAAGCTGAATGTGACCCAATATTCTAGTGAGAGATCTTACCATTCAGAGCAGAACAACCTGAGAACAAAATAATGCAGAAAGCAGCCTGAGGTTCCTTTGTCTTTTCTCAGGTAAAATCAATTCTGTTATTATCCACAGTTGGGTGTAGAATGGCAGATGAGCAGCATGGCTTCAGCCAGCAATACCTCTCAGAGAGTGGACTGCATGGGTAATATCTCACACCCTGATTCACTCAGTGTTGTCAAGAGAGAAAGGGGGAGAGTCATCTTAGGCAGGGAAATTCATTCTAAGGAACTATTAAAACACTGGAGAAGACAAAAGGGGAAAAAATCAGGCCAAATTCATACCGAAACATGGATTCCAGCCTGCCCCTATCCTCAGAAATAAAGGTCAAGGTGATGGGCAATATTGCCAGGCCTGATATCTTTCTCTCCACCTTTTTGTAGGGGGATGGTTTAGTCATATTTCCTGTGTGCGGGAAGGAAATGGACCATGCACATGATGCTGCAGAGCAGAGTGAAACAAAAAGCTTCCCAAAGAAAGTAAGCAGACATGAATGTAGCATTGTGTAACCCAAGAAATAGACCAACAATGATTGAAAGCAAGAAAATGACTTGGTCTCTCTTAAAACTGCAACAATTAGGCAATTGAGAGCTAACTAATAGGATCTAAGAAGATGTAAATAAGTTTTCTTTCTTTTATTAACAAAAGAAATGAGGAGGCAAATTTCAGCCCAGATGAAAGAAGGTAAATGATTCCTCCCCAAAGGCAGAGGCAAAATTTCTCAAATCAGTTTTCTCCTAAAAGAGATAGAAGTAAAATATATGAAGCAAGATGACATAATGTGCTGTTGCCTAAATGTAGGCAGTGTTGGTATCCTATTCCACAGACCACACTGTGGGTAACTGAAGGAAAAACAAAGCAAAAATATAGAAAAGGCTGCTCAGAAACAGAAGCATAAAAATGCAATGTGTGTAACAGTACTGAGAAGGGTACAGCTCTGTAGAGCTGATTAATAAGGAGAGCCATGAACAGACCAGAGTGGATTTGCAGAAATTAGGATGTAGCAAGCTTTGTCTGAAGACTGTTTAAAGTTCTTATTGGCCTTGAATCTGAAATAAGGTTTAAAAAAAAAAAAAGGCCAGGCATGGTGGATCATGTCTGTAATCCCAGCACTTTGGGAGGCCAAGGCAGGTGGATCATGAGGTGAAGAGACTGAAACCATCCTGGGCAACAGGTTAAAATGCCATCTCTACGAAAAATACAAAAATTAGCTGGGTGAGGTGGCACATGCCTGGAGTCCCAGCTACTCAGGAGGCTGAGGCAGGAGAATCACTTGAACCCGGGAAATGGAAGTTGCAGTGAGCCGAGATGGCACCACTGTACTCCAGCCTGGAGACACAGCAAGACTCCGTCTCAAAAAAAACCAAAACCAAACAAACAAACAAACAAACAAACAAAAAACCTAACTCCCATCAGGAGAGACTCCCTGTAAGCTTTCGGTATATCTTAGTCAAGGAGCTTACCTTTTCGCATGTGCTATTTAAAAAATAAACTTTACAATAATTGTAAACATTTGTAAAATTACAAGTGACCGGCAATCAAATTTACTATAATGTGGAAATCATTCTCTCGGACAACTCTCCTCGATGGGAATGGGGGAAACATTATACTGTATTTTTTATGTTAGAACACACAGAGACCAAACTTTAATTTTTGTTTTTCATTCACAGCATCTGAGCTCTGAGAAAACTCAGAGCATCATAAGGCCTAAAGGTCAGGTACCACGGTGAACAAGAATGAGAGTCAGAAATATGAGATTGCCAAATGGGTGTCAAGAACGTGGCCATTTGTATTTCATACTCTATGAAATCCACACAAGAGCTTGCTCCACTGTGAAGGGCAATATCACTTACTCCAGGTTCCAGGCAACAGAAGATCTTTTTTTTTTTTTTGAGACAGAGTCTTGCTCTGTCGCCAGGCGCCAGGCTGGAGTGCAGTGGCACGATCTCGGCTCACTGCAACCTCTGCCCCCCAGGTTCAAGCAATTCTCCTGCCTCAGCCTCCCGAGTAGCTGGGACTACCACCACACCCAGCTAATTTTTCTATTTTTTTTTTTTGTAGAGACAGGGTTTCACCATGTTGGCCAGGATGGTCTTGATCTCTTGATCTGCCCGCCTTGGCCTCCCAAAGTGTGGGCATTACAGGCATGAGCCACCGTGCCTGGCCCAGAAAATCATTTTTTTAAGGAATAAAGAAAAAAAAAGAGGCCGAGCACAGTGGCTCACATCTGTATGCCAGCACTTTGGGAGTCCTAGGCGGGTGGATCACTTGAGGTCAGGAGTTCGAAAACAGTCTGGTCAACATGGAGAAACCCCATCTCTACTAAAAATACAAAAATTAGCCAGGCATGGTGGTACATGCCTATAATCCTAGCTACTTGGGAGGGTGAGGCCCAAGAATTGCTTGTACCCGGGAGGTGGAGGTTGCAGTGAGCTGAGATTGCACCACTGCACTCCAGCCTGGGCAGCGGAGCAAGACGCTGTCACACACAAAAAAAAAAGAAACAAAACTAAAAAAAGAAAAAGAGAAAGAAAAAAAAAGGTCAGCCTACAAATGCTCAGGAATCCAAAACCAAAAATAATGTTTATAAAACACAGATGTACAGACAACAAATGATCATTGCCATGGCTTTGGGAGCTTCTCTCTGATAATCACAAGTTAAGACTTGGGACCATCATTAAAGAGGCAATTAAATGTGTAGCCCATCGAGGCTGTAAGAGCTACTCAGCCAACAGCCGGTGGTCCCCTCCTTTGCTTTACCCTGAGAGTTCTGAAGACACTTCTGTTGTGAGTGCTGTAATTTGTTCTGTGGGGAGTTTGGAGATCTTGATGTCAGGGAAGGTGTTTGTGTCTCTAGGTGGGCAAGACAGAAAAATAAAGAAGGAGAAAAGTAGGTATTTTCGGGATGCAAATGCAACCAAAAATCAGGAAAACTTGGCCAACAACAGTTCTCAAACCTTTCACTTATTGCAAGAGAGAGAAGGGAAGACATCCAAGTGTTAGACAATCCTAAATCAGGAAAAAGTGAAAGGCACATTTCCGTGGCTGTGGAAGAAAGTGCTACGTACTTCACGGAGCCTCAGCCCTGTCTGCTTCTTTCTTTCATTTTGACTTCCTTAGTAAGCTTTCCTCTGTGGTTTTAGGGAAATTAAAAAAAAAAAGTAAGAAAAAATACATATATACATATATATGCCCATATACACACATGTGCATGTTTATTATTATTTTTTCTATAAACAGAAATAAAGACAAAAGAAAAGTCTAATGTGTGGTTCAGTTTTCTGGCCTCGATTCTGGCTCACCAATGAACCTTCTTATATACAAAGCTGACTGAAGGGAGGGGTGGGATTGAATAACAAATTTATGTGATACAATCACATCATTTACAATCACATAATGGACCATATCCCAATTTTCAAAAGGCATAAAGTATCCTCATTAATACGATAAGTGCAGCAGTCAAATCAGCACTGTGATTTTATCAGGGTTTTTGACTGTACATGAATTAGAATGTAAAATGCATACAGAATTTTTAATGGGAAGGCTTTAACATTCACTGAATGTATTTCTTACTGTCATTTGCATCACATTAAAGTGAAATTCTACATAAAAGGATAAAGAGAATATGTCCTAAATTACAGTTTTTTCATAGTTGTCATGTCCACACATAGAAAAATCTGATTCATAAGCTTGAGCATGATCCTAAATCTGAAAAGGCTGCACCAGTTCCCTATTTGTTTGTAGGTTTTATGTGGCTGTCAGGGCTGGAGAGAGCTCAGTAAGGTCAGATTGTCAGGACAAAGCTAATAAAGATCATGGCGGGGCGGAGGAGCTGGGGAGGGAGGATGATTGTATTCACTGTCTCTGCTCTAGCATATTATTAAATACTGTCCCTGCATTTTTCATTCTATATCAGACTACTAAAAAGTCACCCATGTTCCTTAGAGGTATTCTGTCACTCCTTTAGAAAGCTTCTCTCTTTGGTTTAGTTAACTGCAACAGAGTTTATGGACATAGACTTAATGTTTTATAAATTCACTTCTGTGTATTCTACGATGAATAAACGTGTATAACATTGTTATGTACATGGGATATTTTGTAAACACTTGCTTCTTATCCAACATGTGTATATCTACTTATAGGTAAAAATATGATCCATATGTCAGAAGTTAGTTCCAAAGTAATGGCAACTGGGTTAAGTGTGCTTGGCAGCTTCTATACACTGAGGCAAAAGAAAAAAAAAAAAAGCAACCTGTCATTCCTCATTAACCCCGCATCACACAGAGAGAAGTAAATGAATGATTGGTACGTAGCAGTTGACACAGAATCTTGGGAATCTGAGAAAGAGCATTTTGAATCCTAGCAGAGGCCAGCGTGTCACCTGCCACACTAATGAACTGGGAATAGGGCATGCCCGCTAAATATGTGCTGACTACCTGCCCAATGGCTAACACACCCGTCCCATGCACAGGAATTCATACCAAATGACATCACTCTGTTATCATTTTAGGGTCTGAATAAGACAGGATGCTGCCATACAACCAATAGAAAGACATGCATGGAACTTGGGGTAAAATAGTTCCAATTCACAGTAAGACTTACTAATGTATTTTGTGCCTAGAAAAATCATTTCATGTAGGCACATGAAATGGACCCATGTGAAATGAATGGATCTCAGCATGGCCAGTCTATCCATTATAATAGTTTTACCTTTTTGGGAGGGCAGTGAGGAGTGCAAAGTCTTGCTCTGTTGCCCAGGCTGGAGTGCAGTGGTAAGATCTCAGCTCACTGCAACCTCTGCCTCCTGGGTTCAAGCGATTCTCCTGCCTCAGCCTCCTGATTAGCAGGGACTACAGGCATGCACCACCACGCCTGGCTAATTTTTGTATTTTTAGTAGAGACGAGGTTTCACCATGCTGGCCAGGCTGGTCTCGAACTCCTGACCTCAAGTGATCCACCCACCTAGGTCTCTCAAAGTGCTGGTACTGCAGATGTGAGCCACCGTACCTGGCCTCCCAAAGTGCTGGGATTACAGGCATGAGCCTCCATGCCTGGCCTAATCATTTTAACTTTAATAATTTGTTTAATCTCTTTATCTCTGACAAAGATCAAATACTGCATATACTAGTATTCAGCATTCATGGCCAAGTATTGCTGTCAATCATTCATCTTCCTTGAATATACATAGCATATAGATATATTAGATATATTAATAGATATATCATTGTCAGAAAAATGCACCCATTTTTTTCCATGTCTAGAAACAGTTTTAAAAACATTAATAATGGCCACAGATTTTACCTAGACCCTTCTGCTCCCTTTCTCTCTTTCACCCCCTCTCTCCTTCCCTTCCCCTTTTCTGTCCTTTTTGTTGTTCTTCCTTTTCTTTCTTTTCCTTCATATTCTTTGTATTAAGATAGGAATTGCAATTTGGGCCTAAAAAATAAAAAAAGATGTATTCAAATTCTGATCCATTTTTAGCCACAATAAAATTGTTCTCTTTAATACCAAAAATACTTGTCAAATGACAAGAATTCTGTGGAGGAGACATTTATGGGTTGATGGAAAAGTGACAAAAATTATCTGATAATAACATTACTCAATTTAATTTATTCTGTTCCAAAATGTACGCATATTACATTTACAGACTTTATAAAACCGTTTTAGTGGGCAGTTCACCTGTTGGAATCTTGGCCCTTGCCCTTCACCGGCTGGGAGAGTTTTAACAAGCCCTTTATCCCAAATACTTAATTTATTGACTTACTGTAAGTACCAAATAGAATCGTGCACATCAAATATCTAGAGTAGTTCCTGGAACAATGTATACCATTCATGCAAGTTAGATCTACCACGCAAGGTATTTTGTGTTGTTTTTGTCAAAAGCAAAGAGTGCTCACACCTTTTGTAACAATCAAATTAGATGCTATGAAACAAGATTTTTAATCTGTAACCAGATTGTGTAATTTCAAGTAAGTGAACATTTTTTTCCTCCAATAAAATTGGGATATGTATCTTTAATTTCCCATCCATTCCCTGCTGACTGCCTGGAGATGTTGCCAAAACTCAGAAACTAAGGAAAATATATTAGGACAAAAGGAAACCATGTTCTTTACTTGTTCTTAGGCATCAGCAAACAAAATTTATTTTAAAATCTCTATCACACCATTTGTTATTTTCATCATTTTATCAAGAACATGGCTACAAGTTGATCATTTGAGCTGGTATTTCTTTTACTTAAAAAAAATAGGTATAAGGTTTTCTGATTCAAACTTCCTAACTTACTGTTAGCATAAAACAAATACAT
This sequence comes from Sapajus apella, assembly GCF_009761245.1. Taxonomy (NCBI): domain Eukaryota; kingdom Metazoa; phylum Chordata; class Mammalia; order Primates; family Cebidae; genus Sapajus; species Sapajus apella. Next base: position 14,283,069 of record NW_022436966.1, read on the forward strand.
TTTTATCTAATTTGTATACAGAAAGAAAAATTTCTTTTTGTAAAAATATGCATTTGTAAGTCATAGGAAAATTCATTAATATTTCCTCAAACTCCACATTTGTTTGATAATACCAGGTATGTCTAAAGCACTACCTTCTTCTTTCAGATAAAACCAGTAATGTATCTTCATGGAGTCAAATTTATGCCATGATTTTTCTTGCCTTTTAAATGCATACTGTTTATTTTATAGGACTTTATTACCCATGCTTCATTGTTTTCACATTTTCTTCTCATAAGAACAATTCAAGTATTTTACAGTGTATGGATGTGGTAAACTTATTGGCAAATAATTTTGAAAGCTGCTTGAACTTTTTTACTTTACATTCAGTTTCCTTTCCTCCTGCCAGCCAATATGCAAGTAGTACCTTACTCTTCAAATAAACATATAGGCCAAATGGTTCACTAGGTTGTTACATTACAATCTTCAAGATTTTGTGCATCAAAAACTTCTTGATTCAATTTAAATCATTGAGGCATCATAGTTCAACTTCTGCTATTCATTGTTTCATTCCTTGCTTTATTGGAAAGGAATTCCTAATTTGTAATGTTTCTATCTAAACCTGTCTAGTAAAATTTCCTTAATACTGCTTTTTATGTTTCTTTGAGGCTTTGTCTACAAAAAGACTGGAGCTGGGTCAATGATACTGGCAGCAGGCAGAAAAATCCTCAGCTGATGGGGCAGGCCCTCGGTGAAATCCCACCTTCAAGCCAAGGACAGTTTAAAGCCTAGCCACAAGTCCCTGGTAAATCTTTGGACCAGAATAAGACTTTCTTTCCATTTGACATGCTTTTCTCTGATTGGTCCCCACCCTTCACCTATTTTACACATACCTACCCTTCCCTAATTGGTTTTTTACACTGTCATGCCACCTTTGAGTGGTGACTTTGTTTCAGCCTTTTTTGCATTCACACAAACCAACCAGCATGCACTCCCTCATTCTGACCCCATAAAAGCCCCAGACCCAGTGACGCTGAGAGAAGTACCACCTGATTGCAGGTAGGGGACTACCATCACATCTTCTCTCTGCTGAGAACTGCTTTATCACTCAGTAAAACTCTTCTCTGCCCTCCTCACTTTTTGATTGTCAGCACAACCTCATTCTTCTTGAACACAGGACAGGAACTCCGGAACCGCCAAAAGAACAAGGGTATGAGCTATAACACAGGTGGGCTGGGGCATGTCTGAGCCAGCTGTGGGCTGAGCCAGTGTGCAAGCCAGTTGCAGCCTCAGGCCGAGTGGGTGGTACACATCTTGTGGTAGGCCTGGGGCCAAGCGAGGCCTGGGCAGGGGCATTACCGGCCAAAAATCTCAGGCTGGCAAAGTGACCAAGAAAGATCCTGCATCAATACAACTAATTTAACCGAACTTAGATTTAGATTTCCTTCTTACAATTCAATCATTTGTGTTCAACCTTTTCCTGATAAAATTTATTTATATAAGTCGCCAAAATCATAGGCTTGATCTTGGCATAAACAAAAACTTATAGGGCTTCGGTTAAACAATTTTAAAAAGTTATAGAAAGGTGAAGAGCCAAAACTGTGCATTCCATTTATTCATGTATAGTTTCGTTTCAGTAATGGCTTATATAACATGTTGGTATGATGATCAATAATTTGGGCTCTCACTAGTCTTCACATTCACACAATACTTTTATTTCTCTGAATATGCTTTTGTAAATCATCTGAACATACTCTAAAAAAGACTCTGTATGTACCTACTTTTCTTTTCCAGAGAATAGATGGGATTTTTTCATTCTCTTATTCTACCAATCTATTAATCTTGATTAATTTTCCTTGGTTTACTCTAATGTCTCAGTTGCCCATTGGGAAACTGTTCTTCAATAAAATACTTTCTATACCATACAGTGTATTATGATATTATGATTGCCTTTCTTTCTTTATGCATCTGATTTACTCTCTTCTTCCATCCTTTGATTTTTGACAGGTAATGTGTTATGATAGTAATCAGGCCCATTTATGATAAGTTCAGCATGGACTAGAGAGCCAATACACTCAGGGATGTCCTCTGCAAATTTATGAGGAAAGGTAGATTTTGGCTCACCCCTACCCAAAAACTTGACACAAAACTTTCTCCCTTACCCAATGCATTCCAGAAGAACTTTGGGATGCTCTGAAAAACAGAAGGCAGGGTGTCAGGCTGAACCCATTGCATTCATAAGATTCTTTTCTTTCAAAACAGCTAAAACTGAAATCAGGTAATATTCTCAGATGCTTTAATAAAAAGGAATTTTCTGGGTCAGCATGTAAAATAATCTTTACAGATTTCACATTCTCTCTAAGTCTCATACCCTAGTCTACAGATGTTGAGATTTCCCCAAAGTATCAAAGTGCTGAAGGAAAGAACTTAAGCAAAAACTCAAGTTTTCCTATTGTGCCATAATTTCTTCTGTCTTTCTAGACTCTGCTGAAACCCAGCAGCAATAAGCTTTTATAGCCTTATTCTGTCAATCAGTTCCCATTTCCAAATATGAAAAAGGCCACGGAAGTTTGTCCTCTTTTGAATTCTCAGCTTCTCAGGTCATGAAAATGTCCTTCTCCTCATTGTAAGTAGATTTGTGTTTTACTCTATTCCATATTCAGCAATCTATTTCATAGTTAAGGTACACCATAAGGTATAATACCTTGAATGTATTTATGTGAAAGTATGGTATTTTCTTTCTTTTCCTCCCACAAGAGGATATGTAGAAGAGAACTGCTATCATTACTTATTTTTATTCCTCCTGCTGATATCTAAAGAATTTCCAAACTAATCTAGTTGAGGAATATGTGCCTTACAAGATTGCTGCATCTTCTTCATTGCTACCTTCTTAATCCCCGTCAATTCCTTCTTTATTCCAGGCACCAGTGCATTGACACTGACACATTGATGTTCTCCTTGTGAGAATTAGCCTATCACATTCATTTACATTCACTTAATTGCTGCTACTATTGTGTAGTCTGTTAACTTCCAGCTAGGGCACAATTCACGTGAACACTGGGGAAGCACAACCATTCGATTAGTTCTGCAAAGTAGATTAAAATCTTCTGGCTAATTGGAGATTGTCCATACTGCTGCCTTTCTTCCAACTCTAGGTTGAACAAATGTTATGTCTTCAAGGGAGGGCTCTTAGTTGGAATATGGAAGCCTTGACTGGACCCAGTAGCATTTTCTGAGCATGTTTGTGTATGGGACACTGTACTAGGCACCATGCCAGCAATTATCACCAATCTGGTCTTTGCCTGCAACCTGCAACTAGTCTTTTGATTGGCAGCTTGCCTTCTTCATTTTCATAAGGAGCACATGCACACTGGAGAAACTCCAACTTGGTACATGGCTAAATCATTAGTATCCCAAATTGGTAGGAATTTCATTTTGAAACACAAGCATTAAGAAAAATCCTATAAAACAGTTTGTCTAGTTTGGGGGAAAATGATAATTACGAATATGATAGTCTCACGTGCATGATCCAAAGCATCATGCCATGTTGGACGTAGCTAATTTATTCAGAACCTATCACTGATGTAATAGCAAGCATGCTTTGGTTACTAAGCTGTCGCATAGTTGTAGGAAACAAAGTCCCAAAGCTTTTTTTGGCAACGTGTCACCACTCTGTGTACATTAAGCTGAGGTGCTTAAAGATGTTTAATTATGTTTTATCTAAAGACAACAGAAAGCTCACATATCTACTCCAGCAATTCTAAGACATAACAATAGGTCAGATTTCTTCATTTAATGTAAAATGCCTTTCCCAGCTTGGTTTTAGCCCACCTCAGTAGCACATTTTCTGACTATACTCTAAAATCCAGCTGCATAAAACTGGTAACTCTTGCTCAAATGCATTAGATTATTTTTATGGCCTGGTGTCCTTATGTTACTGTTCCAGCTATCTGGGGTTTGTGATAGGTGTGATGGACACATACAGGAAAAAGTACTTGTGTTGACCCAGGGAGTAAACACAAGATGAGACCTATCAAAAAACATACCAGATGATTTCCATCAATGATATCATCTAATCCTCCCAATAGAATTTGGAAACAGTTGCCTAATTCCCATTTACTGATTGACCAAGTCTCAGAAAGTTTGAGTGACTTGTGCAAGATGGCATAGTAAGTAACAAGTATTGAATTGAATCCAGCTCTATATGATTCCACACTTACTTTTTTCCTATGACCTTATAGAGGTGTTCATCGAGAGATAAATCTTAAGCTGCAAGTTGAAGAAAGAGTAAGTGCTAACAAGGTTGAAAAGGAGAAAGCCAATATTTCTGGGGAGAAACTCTCCCTCTTACCAGATGTTGATGGCAGGTATAATATCAAGGGTAACAAGATCACCAGGACTTTAATAGAGAGGAAATAAGGAAAAGAGTGATATAATTTTTGTTGTTGTTGAGACAGAGTCTTACTCTGTCACCCAGGCTAGGGTGCAGTGGCTCAATCACAGCTCACTGCAGCCTCAACCTCCTGGGCTCAAGCGATTCTCCCACCTCAGCCTCCCAAGTAGCTGTGACCACAGGTGTGTACCACCACATCTGGATAATTTAGTGATAGAATTTGTTAAGATCACGTGATGCTTCTGAGCAGCATATCAAAAATGCACCCACAGAGCAGCCTGAGAATTTTAAAGAGTTTGTGAGGAAGGTAAAGGATACACTAAGAATAACTAGAGACCCAGAGATTCCCAGACTTAAGGAACACATTGCTGACTGTCTCTTCTGAAGATTCCAAGAAGGAACACGCAGGTTGCTTTTCATTACATTGTCTTTGAAGACTGCAAAAGTGGCGATTACATAGTATTTCATAAAGTAACACCTTAGGACAAAAGAATTTACCTGATTCATCAATGCTTTATCCATCTGACTCCTGTTTTATATTTTTGTTGTACATGAAAGAGATAGGCAAGAGAGAGAAGGAAGAATCTACTTGGGATAAAGTCAAAGTAAGGATTACCCTTAACATTCAAACGGTCTGGAGAAAGAATACAAAGGGAGGTCCACATAAATATAGGTTGACATATTTTCATTACAAATCAAGCAAGCAAACTGTTGACTAAGATAAGGTCTAGCCTCCTGTCTTGATTAATAAACTGTAATATTAACCTGGGAGTCTAGGTTTCAACTTAGAATCTTTGGGGTCCTTGAAGTTTGATGCTGGAACTGGCAGAAGAGGGAAACCTAACCTCAGCCTCCCACCTGCCTGCAGTTTTTCCCATCCTTTCACTCTGAGGGTCCTCACATGCATGGATCCATTTTTCCACATCTCCATGGTCAGTTTGCACCAGGGTTCAGGGGAACAGAGGCCATTGGTAAAGTCCATTCCTAAGAAGATAGACCTACACAGGCCTTACAGTGGGGTTGGGGCCATATACGCAGGGAATTTGGGGATCTATTATATTTAGAGCATGACCTACAAGTGGGCAAGTGTCCAGGATTCAGGTGAAAAAGTCTGTTGGTTCTTTGGATACCTGACCCCTTAAGGAGGACTGAAAAAGGTCAGAAGAGAAAAAACAAACAAACAAACAAAAAACCAAAAAATGGGCCCAGCAAAGCACAGGGCTCAAGGCAGGGACAGCTTTTGCCTAACTGTAAAACAGTATTGCACAGAGTAGTATAAAAAAAAATGCCTTTCTGGGTTGCGCACAGTGACTCACACCTGTAATCCCAGCACTCTGTGAGGCTGAGATGGGTGAATCCTGAAGTCAGAAGTTTGAGACCAGCCTGACCAACATGGTGAAACCCCGTCTCTACTGCAAATACAAAAATTAGCTGGGCGTGGTGGCGTGTGCCTGTAATCCCAGCTACTCAGGAGGCTGAGGCAGGAGAATCGCTTGAACCCGGAAGATGAAGTTTGCAGCGAGTCAAGATTGCTCCACTGCACTCCAGCCTGGGCAACAGAGTGAGACTCTGTCTAAAAAAAAAAAAAAGTCTAAATGCCTTTTTACAATCCATAGATCCTGTTTTGACACCAAAGCTCCTCTTTGGGGCTCCACTTGGCCCATAACATTACACAGCCTCCTTAGGTGGTCCCATCCACACTGAGGCACATGGAAGCCTTGCAGGCAGGTTAAATCACTAATAAGAGTCCCTAAAGAGGAGCTAGGATTTTGAATGTTCATCTTTTACATTTTTGAGCAGCTAAAAGTTTATTTTAAACTCTCATTCAGTCCACTGTCTGCACAGAGATTCAAATTGCCATAAAGCAAAGGAAAAATTTTGAAACCCCCTTCACCTGATTTCTCCACTGCCTGCACAAATACATACACACATGCACGCACACACAGAGCTTAACTAGATATTCAATATTGTCTTAATTAAAAGTTAAATGCATCAGCAAACTGAACCCTAGTAGCTAGTTAGTTCTCTGCCTCAGTCTACTTTCCCAGCTATAGAGCTCACTTAATCAGAAAACTCTCTCTCTTTTCAAAACAGAGAGCTTCCCTCTGCAAACTCACTCTACAAAGTGCATTAGGCTCCACATCACATCTACGCTTCTTCAGCCCTAGTGGATAGAACAAGTTTCTCTGAGAGGATCATTTCTGTTGACCGAACTTTAAGTTCTTTTCCCAGATCCCTGACATGATTTGACTGAATTTCTTGAAGCTTTTGTGTGTAAAGGTTGCAGAATGTCAATTCTCTAGTGATGGGATTTGGAAAAGGGAATGAAACCCAGAGACTTTATTCAGAATGTGTAGAAACCACCTTTATTACTAAGTATTTCATACAACGGTATTATAGCTATTTGCCGTGTTTTTTTTTTTTTTCTAATCCAAGGACTTGACACAATTTCTATTGTGCAGATAGCTGCTCCTAAAATTAAACCAATAAAAATCAGTAGCATTTTATTGAAAGCTTATGATGTTCCAGACACTGGGCTTGGTATTTTTCACGAGTTCTCTTCTAACCTTCTACCAGTCTTATGAAATGAGTATTATTACTACTCTTGCTGCTATCAATGTCATTTTAAAGATGAGAAGACTGAGGCTTGGAGAAATTCAGTAACTTCTCAACATTTTATTGCTAATAAGTAGCAGAATCCTGAGTCAAAACCAGGCATTGTGATCTTGTGACTTCAGAAGCCTTCTACTTAATGACACTAATGTCCATTTGCAAATGTAAAGCATATTTCTGGAAGACACAAAAAGGAGGCAGATATTTTTCTGCCTCTTAATAAGACCTTAACCTAGAGGGAGTTAAAAAAATGATAAAATACCAAGGTGGAGTAATAGGGACTATATTTACCTTCCCACATGAACAACTAAAAGGGAGAGAGAATATATGAATGTATGCGTTCATATTCATATATTCATATACACACATACATGTACATTATATGAATACACACTCACACAGACCTACAGTTTTCAGACCACTGGACATTAAGTGACAAAAGAGAGTGATATCTTATTAGCGGGAAACAAGTCAGGTAAGCCCTAAGATTGTCTCACTTTACTTCCTTGAGAGAAATTTTGGGCTACAGTGCAGGGGGAAAGCCATTCTTCTCCTAGGTATTTACTCAAGAAAAACAAAAGTGCATATCCATATAAAGATTTGTATGTGGTGTACAGAGCAGCAGTTATATCTGCAATAGCTAAAAATCGGAAACAATTCAAATGGGTAAATAAAATGTGGTATATCCATACAATGGAAAAATGCTCAGTAATAAAAAGGAATAACTATTGATATCTGCAACAAATAGATGAATCTCAAAATAATCATGTGGAGTAAAAAAAGCGAATGAGTACATATCACATGATTTCAAATCATATAAAATTCTCGAAAATGCAAATAACTTCAGAGTGACAGGAAGCAGCACAGTGGCTGCATGGGTGTGGCGAAGGATTGCAAAGGGATGGGGGAGTCTCTTTGGATAATGGATATCTTCATTTTCATGACTGTGGTAATGGTTTCACAGGTGCGTAAATGTGTAAAGATTTATCAAATTGTATACTTTAAATATGTGTAGTTTATTGTATGTCAATTATACCTCCATAAAAGCATTTAAAAAATAGAACAGTTTTAATTAACAAGGTGAAAGGTTTCTATCTTACTTTTTTTTAGCATAGACTATAAGCTGCATAAGAGCAGATACATTGTTTATCTTGCTTATTTTGGGTCTCTAGTGACTAAAGTTGTGTGTACCGATTACTACTTCTGCATAACTAATTAATGCAAAATGTAGTGACATAAAATGGTCACCTGTCGTGTTCATGGATCCAGTGCATTAACAGTTAGGGCGGAGTTGGGATGGCTTCTCTCTGCTCCATGATGTTTGGGGTCTTAACCAAATTGCTGGGTACCAGAAGCATTGGACCTCCCTTATCACTTTGTGTGGTCTCTCCAGCAAGGAGGCTCCAAGGTAGCCAGACTTGTTACATGTCAGTTCTGGGCTCTAAAGGTCTGACCCCCAAGGGAGAAATGTAGGAGAAGGCTGTGTTATTAGTTTTGTAATCTAGCCCCTGAAGTCACTAAGGGGCACTTCCTCCACATGATTTTTGGTTGAGTCAGTTATAAAAATTCGCCCAGGTTTACAGCTAAAGAAATAAACACCACTCTCAATGGAGGATTCTCAACACTTTTGCCAACATTTTAAGAACATGTGGGATAGAATATATATCAGTGTCACCATCTTTGGAAAATTCAGCCTGCCGCACTGTGTCAATGTCACACAAGGGATGAAGATATGAACATGAGTTAGTCATTTTAACTTCATATGCAGTCTTTCATGCGATAGAAGATGAAATTCAGGCATTCATTACACAGATGCATAGAGTGCATCTTTTTACACAATGTGGTTTCAAGACAGAACGTTTTAACGTGTACCCTGAAGGAACTTACATTTATAGATAAATATGTGAGAAAAGAGAAAGAAAATATAGAAAATGGCACCTTAGGATAGAAGGTTTAAGTCTTAGGGAAGGTATTTAGTACTATCAGGGTTTTGAGAAGGCAGAGGCTACTACTGGCTGAAGAAATCAGTAAATGCTGATGTTGCATGGGGTGTGGGGTATTAGAACTAAGACTGGAAAGGTTAGCAAAGTTTCTAAAGATGCTGAGAGACAAGCACTGAAAGTAAGAAAATAAAAGTTTGATTCAAGAAATGGATCAATCCTAGTATGGTATCTGAAATTCCAAGGCCCCTTTAGAGCTACAGATTCTACACCCTACTTCTAGAGTATTCTAATTTATTAAATTCCCCTCCCCCAGGACATTTTGATGATCAATCAGATTTTGAAACCTCAGAGGTGTAGGATCTACACAGATGGAAATAAAGATGTCTGTAAGAAAAGGTTAGAACCAAATCATAGGGGTCTCAGAATATGAATTAAAAAGTCTGCAATAGAATCTGATGATTATTTCACTTATATTAATTAACTTATCACAGCACCACACTTTTCAGCTAAATGCTATACATTGTGGTAAGTCAGATTATAAATCAGTAAACAGTAAATAATGGCAGCATTAAGTACTTGAAGATGCACAGGCAAGCCTGTAGCATAAATTTAAATTATAATTTTTTAAAATGTGGAATTTAGAGTTAGGAGAAAGCTTAGCAGTCCTTCAGTTTATTTCCCTAAGTTCACAACCTTATTTAATTCTTCCGCGAAAGTATATATGATGCTCCTGATAGGCACCTTCCTATTTTGTGTGGACTTCAGAAGTTCTTTTCACAGGAACAGTTTCAGGGGAGAAACATTACGTGATATGGATTGAAAGGTGCCTTATGCACACAAGATGTTATAATATTGCTGTCATATTATTTATAAACCATAGGCTTTTTGTATCACTTTTATGCACTGGTAGATTTTGGCAGTTCTATGGTTTCCCTTTGATATATAATTTATTGTGTCAACTAATCCTGAAAAAAGATCCACAATAAATAAATAGATACATTGATGTTCATCCATCAAAACTACACAGTATGAAATGTAAGTTAATTTGAAGAAAAGGAAAGCTATATAAGAAGCATAATCATTTTTTGCCAATTTTGAATTGCTAAATTTGTTTTTTGCCAAAATTTTAATTTCTCATTAGGATTGTATGTACTGTTTCTCTCTCTCTCTCTCTCTCTCTCTCTCTCTCTCTCTGTATTTCTCTCTCAGAATGGCATCTGTGAGTCTCTTTTGATAATGAATACACCAAGGGGGCCCAGAGTTAAGTCTAGGCCTCAGAACTAGGAACATTTCCATCAAAGATGGTTTGTTAATAATAAGGTAAGGAGGGAAAAAAGCTGTTTGCTTCTTTTGTGGCTCTGACCCTCCCTTGGTCCTGCCAGGCCTGCCTGAGCATCAGCAGAGTTCAGTGGTAATTAAAGCAACAGTGTTGTGAAAAAAGTGTGAATTACTTTTACAGGAAGACTTGGATGTTGCTACTGACTGACAAAGCACAGCGGGGGACTCTGCTGGATATTAAAGTGTGATGGTAGTCCCTGTATTGTAAGGTGGCTTTTCAGCACAATGCAAAATTGTGACTTTTCACAAGTTGATATCTCTGGAACCATTCGAGTTATCAGCTTAAAATTTAGATATATATTTTTTCCCCTTGGCAAGCCTGTGGAGCAAAACTGTGTCACATTTCATGAAATGCGATATGGTAGTTGGAATTATGGAGAGCTAAAGTATATTTTCTTCCTTTTCTTCCCCTGGATTTTGACTCTATCATGGAATTATTTCAACCTTGAAGATTGCAGAAAATAGTCAGGAAAAAGCTATAAAGGGATCATATGTTCAACCCTCTCTTGGCAAGTTATTTCAATGTCAACTATCTAGGCTTTCTGTTTCTGTCATTTTTTAAAAAAGAAAGAAGTGCAGACCAGCACTCTGTTGACAATGCCAAGAAATGCCAACTCTGGGCTCTCAGCACTGGTGTATAAATACCCAGAAGGATGGTGGGTTCCTCCCACCACGCCCAGCCAGGAAAAGTTCTGATCTTACTCCTGTCACTGCCAATCTTGTTAAGCCAACTCCCACACAGGTGTGATATAATGTTGATTATGCTCCTTATCCAGTGAGAAAAAAATATCCTTAACCAAATCCAATAAATCACCTTTTGTGGATGTGAATCAAGAGGATAAAATAGGATAAAATAGCCCAATATACTATTAACCACTTTTCATTTTATAAGCTAACAGACACTATCAGTATTCCTGAATCAAGTTCACAGAGAACATGTGGAATTCTATGTGAAGACATCATCGACAGACCAGGGAAGACTGCAACTGATAAGATGCAACTGAAAAGTGATGGGAAGTATGTATGTTATATGAACCTGTATTAGTGATATATTAATGGTGTAACCAATGAATAATACATCATGTAATATGCAAATGCTCTTTAATGTTCATCACTTTCTCTCTGAAGTAAATGAGTTGAGACAGTAAGTAAAATTTGTATGGTTTGTATATTTTTGGTAACCCTATTGACATCTGACCACAGTGGGACACTCTGTGGATCAATGGACACAGCAAAGCAGAAGGCAACACAGTAAGGTGAATAAGAGTTCACCCACACCCTGTGCAACCCCAATTTCTCCATGTGCAAAAAGGTTGTAATAAGCATTCCCACCTTATTTTAAAAATTAAGTGAATTAAGATGTTAAAAATAGTTTAGCAAAATGCCTGACATTTAGGAGTAATTAAGAAAAGCTGTTACTAGCATCATCATCAAACTAGGTGCTACAATGATGCAAGGTGATTCAAGGAATCCCCTTTGCTTTTAGATCTACTGATTCTGTGTCATTTGTCAAGCAGTGGGGTAATATTTTTTAAGTAGTGTGAGGTTAAGAAATGGCATTTAGGGGATGAGGCTGTGACATGCCAAACAATAGATGGTTTAAGTAGACAACAATGATATAAACAGAATAACTGGGGTGCTCAAAATGACATTCTTTCACCCCACTAGTGCAAAGTTTAATTAGTATGTAAATGGCATACTCATTTAAAATTGACATAATGCCACCTCTTTTCATGCCAAGCTGTCAGGGCCTATGAAACTGTAAAATTCCTGACACTAAACATTTGTTGTAAACTGATCCTTCCAAAAGTAACTTAACTAAAGCTGAAAAGGCAGGAAAGGTGATAATCACTTCAAAAAAAATCAAGCCACTTCTTCATTCTTTCTTTCAGAGAAAAGGACCCAAACTGCTTTTGGGGAGAGATTCACCACATTATATTGGACTGAGGGCATATTCTGTAAAAGAAAAAAAAAAATACATGAACCACCAACCCCAGAGTGATGAAAAGCAAAACGGGTGAGGAAAAAAATACCCTCAATTGACATAGCTATTTTCATCACATCAAATCAGCCATCTGTTCTTGACATAGTTTATTATCATTAGGAAGATTTTCTCAATTCAGACATGGTGATGAGGAAAGATGAAGAATTAACCAGATAAATAGCCAATTTGGAAAATTCAGGCTGAGACCCTTTTCCTCAATTTCCATCCCCTCCTTTCTCCCAGCTCCATCATCACACTCCAATTATTCCAAGAAAAGCTTCAAAGGCATGATTAGACATGTTTATGGTGGTGTTTTTCTCTCACTTGCATAGGCATAACAAACTAAACACACTAGGTATCAAATGACACAAAGGTGATCGACATTGTACAAAAAATAGTAATTTTCCATTGTTAAAAATGACTGTAAAACTTAGAATGACAGGTGGCTACAGTTAAGAGTGAAGGAATTAAATACTCTGAATCGAAGTATAAAAATGCTGCTGTTTTTTTCCCAGAATTTATTCGTTAGAAATCCATCAATTTACCTTGGGATAAGAATGTTTGGAGAAGAAAATTTTCTTTGAAATCATCACGAAGTAATTCCAACAGCTCTGTGTGAGATAATCTGGAAGGAAAAAGTAAATGTTGGAAACCAATAATAAAAAGAAAATATTTAAATCCAATGCTTGATATCAACTTCATAAACTGAAGTTGGAAATTCACAAAAGTTAAGCTTATAAATTTAGGGGGGAAAAGTTAAAATAATACTTGACAAATATCAACACAACTATTTAAAAATTACTCAAGCTTGTTATTTTATTTACATAATGTCAAAAACAAGTGTGATTCTCCCTCAAATAATTTACAAATTCATGATGTTAGATTTATAAGAATCTAATTCACAGATTTTGAATTATGCTTGAAATTATATCTTTTTTATTAAAAACTTAAAACTGTTAAGGAAGTAACTATTAAATCATGCAGATTCCACAAAACAACTTCCATCCTAATCCCTAGGTTATTTTGTGTATATATATATCTGTCTTTGATAACATTCCTGTGGTCTCTTATTCTGATCTTTTATACCTAAATATCTGACTTACAACTCATTGTCAAAAAAGTAACTTTTTATAACTCTTCATTCCTCATCATCTCTTTGAGTCATCATTGTTACCAGACCTCTTTTTTTTTTTTGGCTGAAACATTCTTTTCTTAATTTTATCTATGTCATAGGATCTTAACTATCTTCATAACTTTTAGTATGCTCTTGGTTTTCCTTGTTGCTCCAACAACCTAAATATGGACATAGTCTTCCACCACAGTCTTTATCAATTCAACAAATGTCTATTGAGACTCTACTGAAAACCATGTGTTGTGCTAGGTGCTAGGAGTACTGCAGAGAATGAGGCACACATGATCCTTGCCCTCATAGAGCTTCAGTTGCTAGACTAGAAGTCAGCAAACTAAAGTCTCCAGGCCAAATCCAGCTGTACACCTATTTTTGTAAATAGATTTTTCTTGGAACGCAGCCATGCCAATTCATTTAAATATTGTCTACAGCTGCTTTTGGGATACAATGACATGGTTGATTAGTTGCAGCAGAGATCTTTAGAACACAAAGCCTGAAATGTTTATTCTCTGGCTCTTTACAGAAAATGTTGGCTAATTCTGGTTGACTCTAGATCCATCTTCAACTGTGGTAGCTCTTTAATCTTTATCTTGGAGAGCACATTCCTGATTTCTTACTGTTTCAATCACTTCTACAGAAATGATTTCAAAACCTCTAGTCATAGTCATGATCTCTCTTTTGAACTTCAGTCACATATTTCTAATTGCCTATTTAACATTTTCCTCCCCTGCACACACATGCTGGCAAGTAAACCACCATTATTTCAAGACAGCTAAGACTGAGTTTATCTTTTTCCCAAAGCCAACTGTTTTCTACCATCAATCTCCCAAACACTAGGACTTAAGATTTTGGAGTCTCATTTTCTTCTAGCATCCAGGTTTTAAAAGGTTTAAAAACTTTAAATATTCTCCATATCTATCAACTAATGCTTGTTTCTACTGCCACTACCTAGGTTTGGACCTCAAAATCTTATATGTTGAATATGGTAATCATCAATCTTCTTACAGTTAATCCCTTATGTCTTCAATGATCTGTCAGTCAGTCTCCCTGAGACATCACCTTGTATATGTCATCAAAATCCTTCTCTTTACCAAGAGTGTAGCTTCTCATGACAAAGATTAGGGATTCTCAATCTGTGGCTAGGGCTTTCTTTTGTAGAGATGCTACAGAACAACTTCAAGGGGCCCATAGATTCCATTAAATAAATGAAGAATTGCCTGGAGGCTGAATAAACAAGTACCTGAGAAGATGTATCACGATCTGTTTTTCAAATACATGCAGATGTTCTTCCAATAATGAAAAAGTTCAACCTGGGCAACATGGCAAAATCCCATCTCTACCAAAAAATACAAAAACTAGCCAGGTGTGGTGGGAAGCGCCCATAGTCCCAGCTACTCAGGTGGCTGAGGTGGGAGGATCACTTGAGCCTGGGAGGTTGAGTCTGCAGTGAGCCGAGACTGCATCAGTGCCCTCCAGCCTGGGTAACAGAGAGAGACCTTGTCTCAAAAACGAACAAACAAAAAAGCAAAAAAAAAAATACAAAGTTGCTTATGTAAGTTATTGATATGGTTTGGCTGTGTCCCTACCCAAATCTCAACTTGAATTGTAGTTCCCATAATTCTCACGTGTTATGGGAAGGACTCAGTGGAAGATAATTGAATCATGGCGTCAGTTTCTCTGTACTGTTCTCATGGTAGTGAATAAGTCTCACCAGCTCTGATGGGTTTATAATGGATTTTCCTTTTCACTTGGCTCTCATTCTTTCTTGCCTGCCACCATGTAAGATATGACTTTGTTCCTCCTTGCCTTCTGCTGTGGTTGTGAGGCCTCCCCAGCCATGTGGAACTGTGAGTCCATTAAACCTCTTTTTCTTTCTAAATTACCAAGTCTCTGGTATGTCGTTATCAGCAGTATGAGAAGAGATTAATTCAGTTACCACTTTAGTTGTAACTTTTTTCTCATTCTCTGTTTTCTGCAGCAATAGATTCTAAAAGTGTAACCTTTTTTTGTCTGTATTTTATAATTAAATGGTCCTAATTGGCCATTAAATGCCTACTTTCCCATGAGGAAGGGTCTGTTAACAATTCACAAGAAAACTATGGAAGCCTAAAACCTCAGCATTTGGAGGGGAACGTAAAAGGCTTAAAAATCTTTAAATGTAACTATATCCTTTCCTCTCTTCTTGGATGAAAGCTATGGATTTGGAGTATTTTGTGAGGTACAGGAACACCTTGAGAAAAGAGATGGCTGTTTAAGCCTAATTCAGTTCTAGACTTCAAAGAAAAGGAATTTGAGGGCTCCTGGTCGTTTGTACACTATCTGCCTCTGCTGGTCAGAGACCATGAGCATATTAGGGTTCTGGACAGAAGCTTTAATAAATGATGTGCATTTGGCAGCCATGTCCTCCTAGTCATATTTCCTGGAAACCCAAAAGAGGTAGTGGAAAAGTGAACACAAATATAGCTGCACAGCAGGGGAAGAAAATTACTAAAAACAATATCCACATTCTTGGCCTTGCAGTATCTGTGTCATTCAGTTTAGCCCTTTTTCCTGGTTGTAGTTTTTTCTCCCACCACCGTCTCCCTATGGACTATTTGATAAGTGATGGCAGTTCTCCCGTTCCCTAGCATATTATGTCATGGCATCCCTGACACCTAGTGCAGTGCCATCAACCAGCAAGCAGGGACCAACTCAAAACTGTGGGTGTTGCCATTATCCACTGGCTGAAGAGTAATCATAAAACTCTTATTTTTGCTCATGTGTTGAGTCATTTGTCATGGTGGGTACTCAGAACAATTTATGGAAACCGTATCTCAGAAACCTCTCTGACATCACAGAACTCAAAAGGAGGTACACTGGGGAGTGGGAAAAGATATAGATACAGAATTGTCAACTAGTAGCTGATTAACTCTGTGCTACACAATTTCTCAGAATTTTAGTCCACTCTGTGGTAACTTGGAATAATATCTACCACTCATTGCAGTTATAATAACTGAAGGAAATGAAATATATAAGGATTCAGCATGGTTCCTGATACATAGTTGGCAACCCAACAGTTGTTCTTAGAGGAGGGAAGAAGAGAAGGGGGTATCAATCTAAAATGATGACTGTTATATATATTCCACCTGGTTTAGTATATGTCTGAATTACAGTTGGTCTGGGATTACATTCCAAGGATATCCATAGTAGGGAAGGTTGCTCTGACACAGTCAAAGACAGTTATTGGGTCTGGGAAATCAGGAGTGAATTAACACTTATGGAGCTCCTATTACATAGCCAATTTAGTAGGCATCTTATATATATTTTTATTTCATGCTCACATCTGTTCTGACACAAATGTTATTTGTGTGTGTGTGTTTCTGACCATAAGAAGAATATGGCCAGAAAAAGTTTGAAACACTGCTTGCATCCATACTGTTACTTAACAGCAGAGGAAAGACTTGAGGCCAGTTCTAGGTGACTCTAGAGCTTTTCCACTCTTTCTCAATCACTAGGATATCTCTTCTAATCATTTTTTTTTATGTCTTGTCAAGTCGTTCTTATCAATTTTCATGCAGACCACTGCCCAACTAGTGTGTGTATTATTACCGTTTTCTTCATTCCAACAAATTTCATTTTATTAATAAAAAAGGTAGCAAATTTTTACAAAAGTTAAGTCCACATATCTGGAATGATAATTCTAGGAATGTCTGAAGAAACAAGGACTATCCTAAGAATAAGTGTTGCACTTATTCTCAGACACTTTAGTAGTCATCCAACTACCTAGCATAAAAACAGCTTAGCCCATGATGGGAGTCAGGACTGCCATGGCTGGCTTTGTGCCTTTGCCCTCATTCTTTGAGTCTGAACGAAATATAACTTTGATTTCTAGAAAGTCCAATTTTTTCTCCTCATTTATTGTAGCAGAGAATTGGAAGAAACTGTTTACAGCCAGGACTTGCAGGGTGTAGCTCTCAAAAACTGGCTTATATATAAGTAAATAGTAAGTAAAATAATGAAAAATGAAGACATCCTTCAAGAAACAGCTCTAGGTTTTTAAAAATGATTATTTCTGTTTGCCTGCAACTGTAAAAATGAGTTTCAGGTAATAGCTTTTCTTTTATGTGGTAAATGATGAATGATCATTTAAACATTGTCTCATCTACTAACCAAGACATAAAAAAATTAAAGCTTACTGTGCTAAAAGGGAATTTGAAGACTAGAGTCACCTGATTTTTTAACTCAGTGATTACATCATGGAGAAATTCATTGGTCCTTACTTCAACTCTGGAATTGCATAAAATATATTTTCCCAACCAAGAAAATCAAGCCTTTTAGCTTCTACACATTACATTTTTTCTGAATCCTGTAAATGTGTGTTTCATGCAAGTTAGTATCCCTTTTAGACTTTGGAAAATGTGATGTCAAACTTAACTACCTGAATTAGTTTGTTCTCACACTGCTATGAAGAAATAGCCAAGACTGGGTAATTTATAAAGGAAAGAGGTTTAATTGACTTACAGCTCCTCATAGCTAGGGAGGCCTCAGGAAACTTACAATCATGGCAGATGGCACCTCTTCACAGGACAGCAGGATAGAGAATGAGTGCCCAGCGAATGGGGAAGCCCCTTATAAAATCATGAGATCTTATGAGAACTAACTATCGCAAGAACAGGATGGGGGAAATTGCTCCCATGATTCAATTATCTCCACCTGGTCTCTCCCACAACATGTGGGGATTAGAGGAACTACAATTTAAGATGAGATTTGGATGGGGACACAACCAAACCATATCACTACCTATTAAAAGCACCTACAAAAAGTAGAAATATTCTTCTTTGAATATGTATTTTTCCAAAAGAACATCTAAGAATTATATTTGCTTGCAAGAATTGAGGATGGAATGGGCATGAGAAGAGTCAAAGCAAAGAAGAAAGACATAATAGGACTCAGCAAGGAAAAAAACAATTTTCATAAGCATTTATTATTTTTTTTTACTCTTTACAAAAATAGAAGTATCCCATGTTCAGTTTTTACTTAACTTCAACAACTCTAGCAATATACCATCTTACCACTAAAATGTTTAAAAGAGAGAAAAGAAAAAAGAGTGGAAATGAAGGAAGAAGAGAAAGTAAATAATTTTTCTGGCATCACAAGAAAAAGGGAACTTGACTTAAAATTTTTCACTAGGTACCATTTGCTTATTTGCAATAAGTATTTAAAGAAACAACAACTTCTAAATTCAGCCAATTCAATATATTTCTTCCTTAGGTTAAAGTGCTATGAGATAAATATTTTCGTTTTAGAAAAGTGTTACTAGCCACCATCCCTCTCCTTTCCAGAGGAGCAAAAATTCTGCCAGATTCATTAATTTCCCCCAGTGGCCTATTGTCCTTAAATTAATTTCCAAAGAGTTAGGTAAATACTATTAGGTGATTAATTACAACTTTTACTACCTGTTGACTTCTTTTATTTTTATTTTTGAGAAAAGGTCTAGCTTTGTCATTCAGTCTGGAGTGCAATGGAGCAATCTCAGCTCACTGAAGCCTTGACCTCCCTGGGCTCTGTGATTCTCCCACGTCAGCCACCCATGTAGCTGGGACTACAGGCATGTGTTATACCACCCAGTTCATTTTTGTATTTTTTGTAGAAATGGGGTTTCACCACATTGCGCAAGCTGGTCTTGAACATTTGGACTCGAGCAATCCTCCCACCTTGGCTTCCCAAAATACTGGCATTATAGGCATGAGCCATCACTCGTGGCCTGACTTTATTTCTTAAATAAAAATGCAAATCATATCCCTATCTAGGTGTTAAAAGATGGTAGAGCTAAACCTTAACGCCGCACCCAAAGAAAACTGATTTGTCTTCATTTGCAGATACACGCATTTATCAGACTATAATCACCTGTGTTTATTTCTACAACAGCATGAATTCCAAAGGACAGGCATCATGTTTGAAGAAACGGCAATTAAAGGACCTATGGAAACTCTCTCCAGTATGGATAGATTATCTTTTGGGTTTTTAATTAATATTCTATCTAATACTATGTGGAATTTACCTAATATCCACAGCTTCAAATAAAAGTTGACAAATTCACTTGTTAGTCCCATTTACTCAATTGCTATAAAAACTGACCATTAGCTAGGTGCCATAAAATCTTCCTCCTTTCTTATTGATAACTTGGGGAATAAATTACTTAAGCTTAGATCTCTCTGTCTTTCTCTGTCTCTGTCTTTCTCCCTCTCACACACACACCTACATACCTTTGTGATATATGATTATTCTACCATACAGTGAGTGTATCCGACTCTGATAATTAAATGTACCACACATCTATCACATCTAAACTTTTAAGTAATCAGCATGAATAAAACTTATTACTTGGAGAGTACTGGATACAAATTATTCAGTGTAGACGTGTTGCTTGAAATTTCAATAAGATGTAAAGAATTTGGCCTCTTTTAAATTACATTTGAATGTATTTGGAAAACTCTAAATGAAGTAAAGCAGGTGTCTTTTCTACTAAGCTTCTCGGAGAAATGTATACATTTTGTGTAAATTCCTAATAGAAATATGTTAATTTATTTTTAAAAGCATGCAGAAATGCACAGGAATCATGTTTAAAATTGTCTAAATCCTGCCACTCTAAACTAGCTATCCTTACCTTTAATGGACATCATTCTTGTATGTCTATTTGCATATAAAAATACTGAAATACCTACTAATATCCTATTGCTGCTGTAACAAATCACCACAAACTAAATGGCTTAAAACAAACGGATGTGTTATTTTATAGTTCTATAGGCTACAAATTGAGGAGGCTAAAACCAAGATGTCAGCTTCCTTCCTGGAAGCTTTAGGGGAAAATCCAGTGCTTTCAGCTGCACACCTTCCTCAGTTTGTGGCTATTTTCCTGACCTTAAAGCCAGCAAGGATAGTTCAAACCTTCTCAGGTTGCATCACTTTAACCTTCTGCTTCCCTCTTCCATTTTTAAGGACTGTCGTGATTACATTGGGCCTGACCAGAGAGTCCAAAATATCTAACTTAAAGTTAGCTGATTAGCAGCAACTATAATTCTATCTGCAACCTTAATTCCCCTATGCCATGTAATATAATTTATTTATAGATTCTGGAGATAAAGATGTGACATCTTTGGGGATACATTAGTCTGTTTACAACAAAATACACATATTCATATATATATATGCATAGGCATGTACACACATATATAAAATTATTTTATTAAAATAAGATGCTAATCTATATGCTCTTTTAATTAAAAAACTATTAAATTAGTTGGATATGTTGGTGAAAAAGTCATTGCAGATTTTTCCATTACTTTAATAACAAAAACTGTAAAGACATTTGCACCAATCTTCATAATTAAATTGTGTGGACAAACTGAAGAATTTTCTGAATACTAAATATTTTTAATGCTGTATTACAATTTTAGAAATATACATCTAAGTCTAAAAATAAAATATCATCAAAATAATAGGTATTTGAAGTTATATTTTTAGAATGAGATCCAAATTTAGGAAGGTTTGACTTCCCCTTAGAAATAGACAAAAAAAAAAAAATTTCCCACTGTCATTGTATTATTTTTACATCATCAAGGTATATGGCATTTAAACTCAGCCTTCAAAGCTGAATTTCCAAAATTAGCTGAGTATTGTATTTATCTAAACAGTCACTACAAATTATTTCTCCATTCTTGAGATATTTATTTTGATTCTTCTCTTTGTTGCCTGGTACTCGCTTTCATAAATTTCTTTGTTTCAAGATGGGCTCATAGATGTACTTCCCAACTTCTTACGTAGTTAAGAATATCTAGTTTTAGTTTTTATACCTGGATTATGAGCGTCTTGGGTGACACTTTTTTTTAATTTTGTTTTTAATTGCATTTTAGGTTTTGGGGTACATGTGAAGAACATGCAAGATTGTTGCATTGGTACACACATGGCAGTGTGATTTGCTGCCTTCCTCCCCTTCACCTATATCTGGCATTTCTCCCCATGCTATCTCTCCCCAACTCCCCACCCCGCACAGTCCCTCCCCTATTTCCCCCCAACAGACCCCAGTGTGTGGTGCTCCCCTCCCTGTGTCCATGCGTTCTCATTGTTCAACACCCGCCTATGAGTGAGAACATGTGGCATTTGATTTTCTGTTCTTGTGTCAGTTTGCTGAGAATGATAGTTTCCAGGTTCATCCATGTCCCTACAAAGGACATGAACTCATCATTTTTAATGGCTGCATAATATTCCATGGTGACACTTTTTTAATAGCAGGACTTTGTAGACATTTTTCTACAGTCTTCAGAAACTAACTGTTGCTTGGTGAGAACTTAGGTTAGCCTCATTTTTTAATGCAATAGTTTACTTGCTTTTATTGTGTGCAGAAATGATTAAAATAAAAATTTTCTTAAAAATTACTGGAAGTTTAATATTTTAAACAGGCTACATTTTTATCATTTTTTTTCCTGGAACATCTACCTTTAAAGTTACTTAATCAGCTCTTTTTCATAATTTCAGGGAAATTTTCCACTTTTATATTTTGAAATATTTCTGGATTCTCCTAGAAGTTTTTCTATCATAGGATGCCCACTATAAATTATATTACATTATCTTTATTCCTGTATAGTAACTTATTTCTAATTGCTTTTATTACTGTCTTTTCTTTCTGCACTTACTGTGAGTATTGTAAGACTTCTGTATGTCAGAAAGTATATACAGCTGTGTTTATAGTTCTGCAGGCTGAGTTTCTGGAAATGGGAAGGCTAAATTGACGTGATACAAGGGAGTGACTGCATAGTACCTTTGAATCCCTGTTCACACATCAACACTGACAATCTAAATTATTTTCAGTTCTTAATAGTTTATAGAGAAATTTTATGTATATCATCTCATTTAAACTTCACACGGTTCTGAAAGGTAGACAGGGAAGAGTATTCTCACTTTCTGATGTGTGTAACTGATCAACTGAATCACTCTTTCATAATTAGAATAATTAGATAATATTAATATAAAACAAATTGTTCTTAAACTAATCCAATATTTTTCTCCCTTGCCAATCTTCATGATAAATAAAAAACAATTCTAATTTTCACTTCTACCCTTGCAACTAGAGGTGGCCAGGTGAACATCCGTCTGTCTGAAATGATGAAAAAAAATTCTGCTGCAGAGGTAGATTGGGAGAAAGTTTTTGCTTCTCTTATTACAAGCAATGGGCAATGCTGGCATCTCAATCTCCTTCCTTCTTCCTCACCTTGACATGTACACAATTTCAAGAGATGAGGCAATAATTGTGGACTCATCAGGAAAAGGCCAAGAACAATTCAATTGACATTAGCTCCAATATGATTGAGTCATGGAACCAGTGTCATCAAGCTGCCTGCCTATTTTTGAGCTCCTTAATACATGAGGAAAAGAAGTGTCTCTTTGCCTAAGTCATATAAATAGTATTTTACGTTACTTGCTGCAAAAGCATCTTAATACTATCAACTGATAATAATGTCAATGCAAGGAGATGATAATTTAGGCTCCAAATCATAAATTTATGTTAAATTGATATAATATAGAAATAGTCTAAGTGTGGTGACCAACACCTAAAATCTCAGTTACTTTGGGAGGACTTCTTGAGGCCAGGAATTCAAGTTTAGCTGGGGCAACATAGCAAGACCCTGTGTCTGTGAAAAAATTATATTAAAAAATTGACTGTGCATGGTGTCATGTGCCTGTAGTCCTAATTTCTCAGAAGGCTGAAGAGGGACAGGGGGTTGAGGGTGCAGTGAGCTTTGATGGTGCCACTATACTCCAGCCTGGTCAACAGAGTGAGACCTTATTGCTAAAAAAAGAAAAGAAAAAGGAAAAGAAATTATTGAAATATAATAACAATCCTTTTTTTTTCCCCTGATAATTGGAAAGATTAGATTCTTTCCTTCTCCCCACCATAAGGTACTAGGATGTCACCTAGGAAGAAAAAATATTTAGCATTTTAACTCATTGGGCAAGTATTCAAAATAAATTGTTCCAAGAAGCAAAGTTAATTTATGCCAGTTGAATAGAAAATAACATTAGTTTAATTCATTGTGTTTCCAAGTAACCTAGAAGAATAACAATGACTAAAAATTTCCTGTGTATGAAACTAAATATTTTTCCTGATTTGAAAGACTCTGCTAGACACTGAATGATTATTTTCATTTACATGGTATAAGCAATTCACTTTCTCATACATCTTAAAAGTCTACCTACACAAGAGATAAGAATTATGCTGTTTTATATTAAAATTGATATAATTTCATGAATCATTTTTTATTGACTGATGATTTATAAATTATTCTCCTTCTGGAAAACCTCATTATTTTTTGAAGTCTCTACTACTTTCCAAAAAAAAACTTCCAACTTAATATGTATCCTACCATGTTGTGCCAATTTACAAGTTATGAGTGATCTGGGCAAATATTTTAATTGATTTAGAATTGTGCAATTTGTCTCAGAACTACATAAACATTAAATAATTCAGAGACTAAATGAAACCTTATAATGCAGCACACCAAAGTTGTTTAGGCAAGGTTTTTCCCCCAATAATCAGATAATTATACATAACTAGTCATCATTACTTGAAACAAATTATGTTCTGTTGAAGCATGAAAGAGGTTTCCTGGCATTATTCTGAGATCAACTAATCTTACAGACAATAGGTGTCTGTCTGCAAAACCTGTTTACTGGTGTTATGGTTTGGTTGTGTAGCACTGTGTAGTTGCGCTCTATAGTGAGCCCCTCTTAATTATATCATTTTTCAACTAAATATTGTATTTTTTATTTTGAAAAATCACAGGTTCAGTGAACTTGGCAAATGTGTGTATATTTTGAATACAGAATGCTTTGTCTTTTATTCATTGTAGATTATCTGTGATAATACACTGCTCCATGAGACAGCAGACTAGTGAAGAAAAAAAGGCGAGCAGTTATTTGCTATGTGTTTAAGTGCTTAAACAGAGGAGTTACTCTGCTTTCAGACATTCTTGCTTGATGAATTCACTGGAGGCAAATGGTTTAGAGTGCTGTGTCATGCCAATCAAGGGCATTAGCATCATTTGTGCAGTGGGAAAGCTTGTGTTTGGAGGAGGAGGGATTCTTTGGCTCTGTCTACACAGATTAAGTAAAATGGAAAACTAAGGCATTTATCCAACTAATTCTGGCAAAAAGAAAAAAAAGTAAGGTCAATTATTCAAAGTAGCTATAGATGGTAATGTTCTACTTTCTGCAACTGGAATTGTTTTTATGTTTGTGTTAAATGGAAGACCACACTGGGAATTCCCTTATGGAGCATCATGTAGTGAGTGGTCAAAATTAAAGGCACAACAAACTCTTCATTCCCGCATTGCTTAAAGGACTTATATATAGGCAGCACAATGATAAATCTCCTACTTCCATGTAAGAGTGTACACCGAAAAGATTAACATCATTTGACCACTTAGCTTTTTAAAAATGGTACTCTGAATTTACAAGCTAAATTACTATGAGTTTGGGCATAAGTTATTAGACAATAATATTATTAACTCTAACAAAACGAAGATATACTGTGTTCAAACCACAGGGACAATTAGATTTGTGTGTGTGTGTGTGTGTGTGTGTGTGCGTGTGTGTATGAGTGTCAGGAAGTTCCTACTTCCAAGTTTAAAATATTGTGATAATTCTATACTTTCAAAAATTAAACGATATGTTAGAGGTGTCTGAACCAGAGCAACTCCCATCTTGAGTAGGATCTAGGTAAAACAAAGCTGAAACCTACTGTGCTGCACTCCCAGACAGATAGTCATTCTAAATCACAGGATGATATACTTGGTCACAAGATACAGGTCATAAAGACCTTGCTGACAAAACAGGTTGCAGTAAAGAAGGCAGCTAAAACCTATCAAAACCAAGATGGCCACAAGAGTGACCTCTGGTTATCTTCAGTGCTACACTCCCATCAGCACCATGACAGTTTACAGATGCCATGGCAACGTCGGGAAGTTACCCTATATGGCCTAAAAAGGGGAGGCATGAATAATCGACCCCTTGTTTAGCATATCATCAAGAAATACCCATAAATATGGGCAACCAGGAGACCTCAGGGCTGCTCTGTCTATGGAGTAGCCATTATTTTATAACTTTACTTTCTTAATAAACTTGCTTTCACTTTACTCTATGGACTTGTCCTGAATTCTTTCTGCATGTGATACAAGAACCCTCTCTTGGGGTCTGGATTTGGGCACCTTTCTGGTAACAATTATGCCACAAGAAAAACTGGGCAGATAAAATATAATAAATTTAAATAAAACTTCATAAGGGAATCTTATAGAAACTTTAATCATTCAACATATATTCATTAAACAGCTTTAGGTAAATATTTTTCTTTTGTATCATCTTCTAAAGGTTATAAAGTACTCTTATGGGATAACTGCTTTCTTTCCCCAGCACCAGTCATTAAAGTCTATTTTTCCCTTCTAATTTTCATGTCAATAAATTATGTTATCTATGTAAATCTTGTTTATTAATTCTTTCCTCTGGAAAAAATTCCACATTCTTATGATAGATTTCAATGTAAATTTTTTCTTCTGTTCCATTAATCTATTTGTCTATCCCTATGGCAATATCACCTACCTTAATTTTTAGTTTGTTATATATTTTGGTGTCTGAAAAGGAAAGACCCCTCATTTTGTTTTTTATTTTAGGTATATCTCTCATTTTAGAATTAGCCTGCAAGTTAAAAACAAATGTAGGAATTTTAAGTAGAATAATTTGACTCATTCTAGGCGTCTATTGTTTTGTTATAAATTACCTTAAAATTAATGACGTAAAATAATCATTATTTTTATTTACTGAATTTCACATTTCTGGGGGTTAACTGAGATCAGTTAGGCAGTTCTTTCTTGAGGATCTCTCATGTGGCTCTTGTCTAATGGTGGCCATTTGTTCATATATCTGGAGGTGAAAGCTGATGTCATCTGGAATGTTACTGAGGGTTGTTGTTCAAAACTACTCCACATATCCTATCCATGTGATCCCCCTACTCCCTCATGACATGGAGACCCGATTTCTGGAACAAATAAGAGTCCCAAGAGGACCAGGCAGAAGTCACATCAATAGTTATGACCTAGCCTTAGTATCAAATATTATTGTTTCTACCATAGTTCATCAAATTCAAGGGGATGAACATACACACACACATACACACACACACACACACACACACACACACACACACACACCTTTCTATGATAGGAACATCAACAATACATTGTAGGAAGAATATATGAGAAAAAGAAAATCTGGCTACGACCATATTGGAAAAAAAAATTATCTGTTACAATTCTGTAGATTAATTTAGGAAAAATTAACATCTTTACACTATTGAATTTTCCTATCCATGAACATGGTATAATTCTCTTTATTTAGATTTTTTATTTTCTTTCAGTAAAGCTTTATTCTTTCATAAATAGCAAATGTACATTTTGTTAAAATTATTACTAGATATCTTATTTTTTATGTCATAGTAAAGGTTACCTGTTTTAAAATATGTTTTTCAACATTATTTGCACATAGAAAATTACTAATTTTATATGTTTATTTTGTATTCAAAACACATGCTTTACCATCTAATTTATTCTAATAAATTATACTGCTACTGAATGAAGTTTTTTACATAGTCTTATCTTCTGTGACAATTCTTTTTCTCTTTCTATTTCACTTATTTAATATGCACATATAGTACCTATCATGTCTCAGGCACTATTTCCGTTTTTTTAGTGATTCCACTTTTATTTTCATTGGTGTATTTGCTGGTTTGTTTGTTTTCTTCAACTTTTATCTTAAGTTCCAGGGTACACGTGCCGTATGTGCCAGTTTGTTACATAGATAAATGTGTGCCTTGGAGGTTTGCTATGCAGATCAACCCCTCATCCAGGTATTAAACCCACCATCTGTTAGCTATTATTTCTGATGCTCTCCATCTCCCTACATTCCCTAACAGGTTCCAGTGTGTGTTGTTCCTCCCCATGTCAGACACTGTTTTGAGCACTAACAAATACTAACTAATTTAACATTAATAACCTCCCTTCAGGTAGGTATTATTATTTCCATTTTGAAAGATAATGGAAAATAATGGGGCTCACATTATTCTTGCTCATGTTTTTTACTGCTTTGTTTGTATGTTTTGTGATTGAACTTAAATTCATATTCTTGAGAACTTTGTTTTTGCAAATTTATTGAGACTTAGATGGAAAAGAGGTTCCTTTAAATAGGATTTTCATTTGCTTCTGCTACATGCCTGGAGAGCCTAGTGATTCAGCATCACTTTAATTAAATGATTGCTTTTAGTTTTATTTGAACATACCCAAGTGCTGTGGACTCTATCTCCAAACCCAGCCAGTGAAGACTGGTTTGTGGTGTGAATTTCCAGAAAAGAGTTTTTTCTTCTAGTCAAGGCTGGATAAGAGCAATTTGTCTTGCTGATCCCTTAGGAGAAGGTGACATTTCTATTTACACTGAGAGGATGGCTGTTTGGGGCCCCAGATCTATGAAGAGGCTTACCTATTAGATGTCGTCTTCTTTCCTTATGGGCACTAGTCCTCCATCTTCTGTGACCTGTGAAGGTGTGAAAAGGAAACTCAGGTTCATCTTGATTTGATCAGTGCCCTAAGAACAAAAATCATACTCACCGTTTTGCTTGGCTCTCTGGGTTTGTACTTTCACTTAGTTTTTGACCTGTGCAAACTCCTAACTTTCTTACCATGTCATTGATATACCTAAAAATATGTATTTTTATATTTAAACCAGTATTTTAGTTGCTTCTCATAACAGAGATAATTTTTGTTAAATTAATAGAAAAAACAGTCTCAAGAAAACTATGCCACCTCTGTCTGAGTGAATAAAAGAAATAACTGAAGGAAATATTTTAAAAGAGAGATTATGTACCTCGATTTGTGATAACCACATTTCTCACAACTGGCAGAGTGCAATGCAGGCAAAAGTGGTTTTGGTGCTAAGAGAAAGTAAGCGTAAATACCATAATGTTTTCACAAGGTTCATACAAACTTTACATATACCACATTAACCTAAAAGGAGACACTGGAATTCACCAGGTAGTTCTAAGAATGCTAGTCTGGAGAGCAGCAGCGGTGACTACAACTATGAGGTTGTTTACTTGTCTCAGTGAAAGAAACAGAGGGTGGGAAGTTGATGTGAAGTCAGACTTAGTGGTCATGGCTCTGGATTGGCAATTCACAGGTCTAGCTTCTAAACTCACCTCTGCCATTAGTGGTTTGTGGAAAGTTGAGCAAGTT
Organism: Sapajus apella; assembly: GCF_009761245.1. Taxonomy (NCBI): domain Eukaryota; kingdom Metazoa; phylum Chordata; class Mammalia; order Primates; family Cebidae; genus Sapajus; species Sapajus apella. The sequence continues at coordinate 14,311,759 of NW_022436966.1, forward strand.
ACCTTTCCTCTCTGGGTTTAGTTTTACTTATCTGTAAACCGACTATGAAGATAACACATGAAGCAAAAACCTGTGGCCTCTCAGTCCTCAATTACTCCTTTACAGCTCCTCTAAGGCCAGCACAGTTCTTCTGGCAATATGCTCTGTCTCCTCGTGTTTAAAGGGTCACTACTTAGTGATTCTAAAATGTTTTATAAGATAATAAGAGTCAGCTATTATTATCTTATTATTTTAGCATTATTATTGGAACAATGGAAGAAAGCCCAGATGACTGTATATAAGTGTTATTTATGAATGATGGGTACTCGTAAGATTTTTAAACATAAAATATCATAAATCATATCTTTGTGACAAATTGTTTTTGTGCCTCAAACTCCAGGTATATTTTATTGTTGTTGTTCTGTTATTTCATCATTAGCTGTATTGCAAAACTAATGAAATTCAAGTTTTAGGGTCCCTGATTTATGCATTCCCCTTCCAAAGACCCTTTTCCTCTCATTTTAAAATAAACATTCACTTTTGTGTTTAATGTCTTAATTATAATGTTTTGTATTATTAAAAAGTGAGTTCTCCTCATTGTATACATTTCAGGGTCCACAAAACCTAAATCTGCCCACTCCAATACTTTATTGAATAAAAATTACATATTTCTTCCTCATTTGCTTTATCACTTCTCCAACTTTTATTAAACAACAAAAAAAAGACATAACCAAGATGCTATTGATTCAGGTGTACTTATAGAGAAACATGTTTCGACACAGTTTTGGCCTAATAAAATCAGAGGGCAGTTTGACAGCTAAGCAAAAGCTCTTTTGTCTTTCATTGCCTTCTAAAGCTCAAACGTTCACTCTTTTTTAAGCCTAGATCCTTGGTAAAAACAACAGGTCACAGTAGTTATTGTAATGTTTTGAGACTGCAAGTTGTGACAGTGCTAGTGAAAAAAAATACAGGTGAATTTTAATTTATTTCCCAATTTTGAGTGAACAATCCTACCAGCCTCACATAGTATCTTATAGTTGCAAAACATTTATGAACAGTTGAATTCAGAAAAGGAAGATTTATTCAATTGCTTCGTGTAGTTTGAGAACTAAGATAACATGAGCAATTGTTAACTTCAAAATATTCTATCCTGTTTGTATTGTTTTTACATTAAAATTATACTCTCATATATATACACATATTGACTATGGCTGGCCATTTCTAGGAATTTGGGTATTTTTGTCAAAGGAAAGCAGCCTATTTTAAGATTTTATTTTACATATTTTATTTTTATTTTGAGGGGAATCCAAATATCTACATCATGAACTTAAATTCCTATAGCTGCCAGAACTGACAGAGAATTAGCAAGGCAGAGCCAAGTTCACGCAAGACTGTCTACGGCGCTCTTATAGCTAAAGACAAACCAAAATATTGACTAGTTCTTCTCAAAACAGCATGTATAAGTTGTGGCTGAAATAAGCCTGATGTAAGAAAGAATACAGATGGCAGTATAATCATAGGCTGGGTCTACAAGATGCCAAACAACCCATTCAAAAGTGAAAAACTCAGTCGATCAGTTGGTGGTTTTGTCTACATGCCACCAAGCAACAGGCTTGACTGATTTCTTCACAAAATTGACTGAGCTTTTGACTATACTTGAGCAGATGTTTTATTGCTATGTATATTCAGTCTTAGTTGTCAAATCTATAACTCAAGTAAGCTCTTCTATGAATGATGAATTCCTTTCCTACATCAAAACAACCTGAAAGTGTTAAACAAAGCTCATCTGCAGTTTTTAATTCATCTTAGAACCTAGTTCAATGTATGTGCTTCACATAGTATAGCGTATACCAAACAAGAAATAGAATCTCCCAACTTACATGCCTCACTTTAATATTCTATAAATTCATTTGGTATCCTGGCTACTCAAATATACATTGAAAAGTAATTAAAATCCATTTTACATTCTTTTTGCTTTTAAGCAACAAGTTCCTTGGTATATACAATCTATTTGCCATCAATGTATCAAATTACTATCAACATTTACAATTTCTTTTGACATTTTGTTCCAAATCTTTTAAAAAAGCTCCTTTTCTCTAAAAGATAAGTCACAAAATCCTTCAAATATTTCATAATTAAAAATGAAAGCAATAAAAAAAGGTACTGTTTTAAAACAAGTTCTTTGTGAACAGAGATCTCATGCCTTTGACCTCTGTTGTGTTCTCATCACCAGATATGGTATGGGCATCAACAAATGTTGATTTAATAAATGATTAGATGGATTGTAATATACTATTCTCCTAGCCACTGACAAATTGTGGTCTATTAAGAAGTGACTAGGGGAATAAATACTCCAGTTCAGTCCCCTCCTGTCCTACAAATGTACTGCCCAAGCTTCTGTTGCCTAAACCCAACTGGAAACCAGAAGGCAAGGGAACCTGTTAAGAGCTCATAGGTAGGCAGAGAGTGGTGGCAAGTAGCTCTGGAGCTGCAAACAGTGTCCACCATCTGCACACTGCTGTCCTCCATGCAGTCACTGCAGATAAGAAGCAGTGATTCTTATAATTTTCACACACACACACTAATTACATATATACATATATACACATGTATGTTTATTATATAATAGACAGATAATAGATAGATAGATCAAAGTGCTCTCAAAACCTAAAGATTGTTGATTTTTTCCCAAATCCCTTGAAAGTATGCTGCCAAATAATCTTTAAATTCCTTTCTGATTATATTATTCTTTGATATGGACTAATGTGAATGCCTTGAAACACCACTTACCTTTAAAAGAAACATAAAACTTCTATTTAATTAAAAAAGTAAAACATGTTTTTTAAGAAGCTAGAAAATATAAGAAAGGGTAGATGAGAAGCATACTCATTCATACATGATGCTTCCAGGGGCCAATAGATGAATTTTTTTCTTAGTTCACAAGGCAGTCGTCAGGAAAGAAGGTGGTTTTCTGGGTCTGTCTCTAATCATTTCCCTTCTTTCTGATTTCTGTCCATCTTCCATTCACCATTCTTTATATGCTGTCAGTTTTCATCTTTTCAAACTCAAAGAACAGGCAAGAGCATGAATGGGGAACAAGCAAAGGACTCCACTCTGAGAAAGTGGCTCCAAAAATGTTTACTGCATCGGCATTAATATCTTCCAAAAAAAAAGAGCACTTGCCCATCTTTTGAGACCACAGAAGCAACTGTCTTTATTCAAAGTTACTTGTGATGTGCTCTAGGGGACAATCTCTATGTGCTTAATACATAGGGTTTTTTTTTTTTTTTTTTTTTTTTTACAATTTTAACAGTGGTCTGATGGGGAAATGTAACTTTTATCTTTATGAATTTCTAGATTACACTATGTTTTCAGCTAAGCAGTGGATGGAGTCTGACTTAGCCCAAAGACCTCTTTCCAGTTTATGGGGATGTCTTTTTTTTTTTTTAACCTTCACTTTAAAACCAGAAAAATACTTTCTTAACTTACTCAAAGGATGTGCAAACTATTTCTTCAAAGCTCTGAATTTCCTGGGCCTGACTTTTAAATAAAACCCACCAAAACAGGATAAATTGAAAGGATTAGGAAAAGAAAAATCATAAAGCATTTATTTTCAGGTTGAATAAGAAATTCTGTTTGGTTAAACAGAAGCAAGTTTCCTGCAGCCATTCCCCACCACCCACACTCATAGTTCTTTCTTTTGAAGCATGAATGTTTGCTCTAATCATTAAAGAAGTCAGATGCAGACCCTCTTTCCATAAGAGCTAATTTTTTATACATTATGTTAATAAGCACAAGCTGCAAATATAGAGAAAACTCTTACAAATTTCCTGAAATCACTCATCTAAATACTATGCTACAGCTAAAGCTATCCTATATTAAAGGTCTTGAGGAAGAAAATGATAGGTACCATTACAAATATCTTATTTACCTAATTTGTAAAAACACACTGATTTTTAAAAAGAAGCTTTTAAAGCAGTGATCCTACAATATATCTTCTTCGACAGAGTTGTTTTAAAATCAAAGGCGGCAATTCTTTCTTTTACTTTTCCCAGGACTTTCACACCACTAGAATAAATTGTCAATAGATAACGGAATATTTGTATTGATTAATTCAGGATGTCAACTACTATATGATTCACAGAAGGCAAAAGAAATGCCAATGCTTTCATAACACAAAATGACACATTAAGAGAATACTATGGCTCCCTCACAACAGCTAGGCAATTTTTGCAGAAAAAAGAAAAACCTTTACACCTGAAGTCGAGCAAATGGACAACTTGAGAGAGCTGTAATTGGCTCATTTATAGCTCTTCTTCTGTTAATATTAGGCTAGAATTTACTTAGTAATCCTTTACTATTTGAAGAATTCGGTAAAGATTTTGTTTCAACCAAAAATAAACTGAGGTACAAATGATTTTAAGTCTTGACAAAAAAGTAAAAACATATCTTAGGTGTATCAAGTATGATGAATATTGTGGCTATGTTGGGATACATAAACAAATGGAGAATTGAAGTAGTCTTAAAAGTCAAGAAAATAAAAAGCAAAATGTTTTAATATTCATTACTGGAATGTAGATGCTTTGTTTGATTTTGTTAGAACATTTGTTTTGCATTTTATGGGGCTCCTTTATTTGGATAATTGCCTTAATTCACCACTTTGCATGCCCAGACAGATAATTAGTTAATAAGCTTATGTTAAGCACCTACTCTGTGTCAGATTTGGAATTATGAGTACGGATCCCATTTAACTTCAAGATTTGCAAAGGTGTTAACCAATGACATTTCGACAGAAAGAGAGCAAGTATTACTAAAAAGATTGGACAGCCACAGCACTTACCAGGTTTTTTAAATTTTAAAAATAAAGCTCTTATCTCCTAGTTCAAATATCCTCATTCCAAATGCAAATGTATTGAAGAGGGTGGGTGAACAGGTCAGGTTTCGTCCACAGGGAAACTCTGTGAACTATTTAGAACTGCGGGCATACTCCTGGAGAGCTGCTTTGTCCTGAGTGTCCACAGATTTACGATGTAGACTCCTTGGGGAGTCTGTGAGGAGAGAATGCCTTATTGTAATCTCTCCACTGGACAGCCTCACCTGGCACAGAGAGTACCCTGAGGCTCTTTCTCACCTTCTGAGACCTTGGGGAACCCTGTTGACTTCTTTTTTGGCCTCCAAGAAGAGTCGGCATCAAGGGAAGAAACTAGAAATATATAGCAGAATACAACTGGTTCAGGAGAGACGCATGCTTGGCCCAGTATATTATTCAATGAACCTTCCTCCAGGTAAGAGAAACGCTGTATGATAAACAGCAAAGAAACATCAACCTCTGGTCTTGAATGATAGGAATCACATCACATAAACTGAAATTGTCTAAACCTTAAAGTTTCTCCATCACTAGCCTATGTTTTCCTCAATTTTTACTACTTTGGAGATCATTTGTACTAAAGTATAATAAAAAGGCAATTCAGGAGAACTGTCAATTTAAAAGGGGGAAAAAAGCAAAA
>NW_022436966.1:14322244-14352648 GCF_009761245.1 Sapajus apella
TACATTATTTTTTAGAGACAGCACAATGGGCATTAACTTGCATAAAAGAGCTAACTGTCATTCCTCACTAGCTGGCCCCACAGTGCTCTTCAAGAGGGCTGAAATTTCAAAGGCTATAGAGTTAAAAAACAAAAAAAACAAAAACAAAACAAAAAAAAAACACAACACCCTCATCTGATGCTGCATAGTGATGGAAGGCTTTGCTCCCACCAAAAAGAGTTCCCACCCCGGCGCTGGTTATAAGACTTTGACACCCTGGGTGCATTCAAAAACCAAGACGATTTAGATAAAGGAGCAAAAGTTGTTTTTTGTTGGCCTAGCCTCCAAATCTTTGGGCAAATTGAAACAGACCTGGTCCTGTTTCTACCAAAAAATATCCCCTAAATATTATTTTGGCAACTATTGGATAGTCCTGTGATTCTAGACCATTATATCTAACCCTTGCCTATTTCATAAGGCAGAATTAAGATGGAGTTGTGGGTTGAGTATAAGATCCACTTGCATCGACCTTATTTCTTGTCTTAGAGATGAGATAGAAATTGATGAATGGGAGGAGTTAGTGCAGTGTTTCCTTCCCTCCCCCCTCAATCCCAACTTCCTTTCTTTTTTCCATTCCCTTCCTTCCTCTTTCCCTGACTTTCCTCTCTCCTTCCTTCCTTCCTTCCTTCCTTCCTTCCTTCCTTCCTTCCTTCCTTCCTTCCTTCCTTCCTCCCTTCCTTTTTTCATTAAGCACAGTACCATTTACCTTCTACAAGAAATCTGATGGAATTTAATCTACAACATGGTTCCAGACCGGAAGTTCAGCTGCACAGCAAAAAGGGGGCCATGGGGGAGGTGATATTTTATAACACAAAACAGTCAGGACTACTCTGGACAGAAGATAATGCAAACTAGCTTTGCTGGAAATGAGCTGCAAAATACCTTCATTTTCTACTACAGGGAAACCCTGATAAAATCACAACTGCTAAGGTCATACAGTATATCAGGTGGAATCACAGTCTTTAGAACTCCATTATTAATGCAGACAACCTCACAATCAAAGAGGATGAGAGCACAGTTTCCAGATGCCAATGATTTGATCATATCTTATTGGCTGTTTACATTTAAATAATGTGACTGTATAAATTTAAATAATATGAACCACCAACAGATAGATCCCAGTGAAAAACTGCACCTTCTCTGAGACCCTGAATGTACACTATACAGTGCCTTACAATCTATTTGAGCAAAGCTCATATTTTTTAAAAAAAATGGGGAGAGGGATAAAAAGAGAGACTCATTTCTTCTGCCATTATGGAAATAAAAGGACTACCGCTTTAGTTCGTGGCTGGCTGTGCCAAGGAAACATGCAGTTCTCTAACCTCCGGTACAATGTACCCATAAGGTACCAAGCATCAAAGCATATTAAAAGATATTAACTGCATATTTGCTTATGAACAAGATAAAAAGCTGTAGGGCCTCCAGGTTCTCAAGCTGTGAGTGGAACAGCTTTGCAATTTGCCTGCAAAACTGCATTTTGATCTTAATGAATATAAAATGGCTGCCATTAAAAGTAAAACAGATTATTTCGGGTCTTCCAGGGCCCATAGCTCTTTGCTGGCCTTGGAGGGCCACTATGATCTTTCATTAAAATCTCACAGCAGGGCTCCCTCACCAGCAAATCAAGCCTTGCAGTCTAGGAGATTGGCTACATTTAAAAGTAATTTTCAGAAATCTACACAGATTTTCAATTTGGTAATGAAAGCCATAAGAGAATGCAGGCGGCATTTTGTCGAATATTGTTACGGATCCAGCACTTACATTCGTTAGAAATTAAACTGCCCCGTAACTATCACACTGATGGCAGCTTGCCATTTCGGCTGCGTTCTAATCTCCGTTTGTTAATGAGTAGCATGTGCTAATTGTTGTCATCCTTACTGCCGAGCAGTCTTTCCCTAACAAACATATTTTACCTGCTCAGAGGTGGAACCTTCGCTTTGTCACGGACCACGTTAGAGTGGAGTGTTGACGTTGCGGTCGTTTTGTAAAGGGAGACAACCCAGCATTGTGGGGCAAGGCAAGGGCGAATAGGATCTGAAATTGGGTGTGTTTATATTATTTTAATGCGTCAGTTTGTTTTTCACTCAAGCCTAAATTTTCTAAAGTCCTGGCGTTGGCAAAATGTTAATACTTTTGTGTTACTCCCTAGAGAAGTTTGAGCAAACCCACAAACTCCGATCACAACTACGGCAAATCAATTGGAATTAAAATGAGCCAGAGGGCCGGGCGCGGTGGCTCACGCCTGTAATCCCAGCACTTTGGGAGGCTGAGGCGGGCGTATCACGAGGTCAGGAGATCGAGACCATCCTGGTCAACATGGTGAAACCCTGTCACTACTAAAAATTAAAGAAAAAATTAGTGGTGGTGCGTTCCTGTAATCCCAGTTACTCAGGAGGCTGAGGCAGGAGAATCGATTGAACCAGGAAGGCGGAGGTTGCAGTGAGCTGAGATCACACCACTGCACTCCCGCCTCGTGACAGAGCTAGACTCCGTCTCAAAATAAAAATAAATAAATAAATAAATAAATAAATAAATAAGGGGGAGGTTTCAGGTAAGAAGGGATGAACGTACCAAGGATCTTACCTGCCAGCCAGTGAGGGAGGAGAGCACGTCTAAAACCTGACGTGGATGTGGGGCTGCCAGTGGCAAAAAGAAAATTTGATTCTTTGACTCCGTCCTTTGGGTCGTAAAGGCTTGGAGGTTCAGGCCATTGTGTTCCTCAAGTGGACAGTCCTAAGGGAATAATCATATGGACTCACGATAATGTGGTTCAGGGAAAGCCGGCACTGGAGAAGAGGAAACACTAATAAATTCAGTATCCTGACGTGTGCTGCAGGCAGACATCTGAAGAAAGAAAGGCATATAAAATAATTATGAATAAAACATTATTAAATAGAAGAAAATGTACATAAATACATTCTAAGACCAAATGCGTTTTTTTTTTTTCTTTTTTTGCCTTTGCATGTCTTCCTTCTTGATATAAGAACTGAGGAAAGTTATTTTTCTGAGATCCAAGAAACAAAAATGTCAGATTATGCTTCCCTATTGGAAAATGCATTCAATAAATTTTCTTTACTTGGCAATTCTCTTTACCTGGCACCTTTAGGGCAAAGCATTTCCCTGCACTAAAATGTGACGGGCAACAAGAACTGCTCTCTACATTCTCTCTGACTGGATATGAATTCTTCCCACAGATACAGAAAGAGTCTCCATTTAAAATAACAATTCTTGGCAGACAACCGGCAGCTACAAGATAGCATCTATGCAAAAGAGATGTTTATTTTCAGGGGGCCAGAGAAGGCCTCTTGTGGCTCATGGTAAGCATGTCTTTTAGCTTCTCCAAGCACATAAGCAGTTCCTTGGTGCTCCTTGACTGTGTTCCTTTGGTTTCCACAAAGTACCATTTTAATTGGACGGCATGCCTGTGATTTTCAGGGAATGACACCAGAGCGGCTGAAAAGGTGCCACCGCTAATGTGCTTTAGTTTTTGACGTGAAAACTCAGGCCAATTCCTTGTCTCTGTGGCCTCAGGATACCAAAGGGAAATAGATAACAAACAACTTAGTAAGTGGTTTTGAATCTATTCCACCTGTAGTTGCTATTCTAATTGCAGGAAGCATTTTTAAATGCCCAAACTGACATTACAGGCAATTCTGCTGAATCCTCCTGAATTCAGAAAGTTGAGACTTCTTTTATTTCACCTGTCGTCAGTTGTTCTAATATTCCTCTAAGAGCTTCCAGGTACATTTTGACAACTGTATATTGTAATGTCTCTTGTATCATTATTTTGCCAGGTGCTAAATTGTGGGCAGAGTGAGCATACATTATCAATTTTGATTCTCAAGTATCAGAATATAGCTGCTATTAATATCCCTCTAATTACTAGAGTGTGGGAAAAAACTGCACTTTAGATAATAGAAGTTAATATAATTAGTCTTCAGATAATCAAGTTAAATTTTACAAGTGATATGAAGTATAAGTTTTTATTTGTTTTGTTTCAGAAAGATACTTCTACGGAAAGAAACATCATCCTTGCCTCATCACTTTTACTTTAGCAATTCTGTTGGGGAATATACATATGCACATATGCACAGACTGATACGTCATATGGGGAATTTTTTTTAAATTTCGTTAAACATTTACAGCACTGTAAAGGGGCATAATAAAAGTTTTCAAATAATATTTTTATTACATGATGAACTTCTTTTTCTTTTTTCCCCATTCCTACTCTGGAAATTGCAGATAAGAAAAAATTACATTTTTTTGTTTTATGTAACAATTTTTTAAAGTAAATGTTAAGGCTAAAACAAAATATTTGGGGCAGGTATGTAGTGATGACTTGCAAGTGTACATGCAAAATCCACACTTCTTTTACAATTTCATTATTAAATATAGAGCTCTAATTAAGCTTCAAGGTCTACATAAATTTTTCTTTTAAAAAATCTTTAAAAATATTTATAGTCTCTTGTTTTGATCAAGTGACATTTTAGTTTTTCTGTTTTGACAAAAAATTCTAAATTGAACACTAGGCATCATAAACTTGAAATATAGCATTCTAATATATATACATTTCTATTTATTATCACTGAATGGCTCTTGTACAGTCAGCCCAAAAGAGACAAATTTATTTAATTCCAAAAGTTAAGTTGTAAATTTCTTTCAAATTTGTAAGCATTTTTCCACAGAAACAATACTTAAATAGCAGTCTGGTTCCCAGGCTAGCCCATAAAAACCAAGCCTGTCATCATGTAGTTGAGCTAAAATCCAAACTGCTTTGGCAGACCTCTGGTTCCAAGAAACAGAAAAACATGAGATGCAAGGTGAGTAAAAAGTGAAATGAGTGCATAAGAAACTCATAGAAGGAAGCTGCGAAGAGCAGCATCGTTTCCTCTTTTCCTGTTCAGAGCTTGAGTTTTCCCTCCTCTATGGGTAAAGAACCCAAGACCCAGGCCTTGACCCAGAAATCTTTGATCCTCACTACCCCCCTCCCCACCACCCCACCAAACTCTACAGCTCCCTGGTCCAAGTCTACACAAATCCACCAAGTTTTTAGTACTCCAATCAACCACTTCTCATTTATCTTCCTAGCCCTCTAATCTTATGCCAATTGATTTAACTAGATGTTAGTAGGATAAGGGGTAAAGAAAAGTGAGAGGCAATGGAAACGTCACTTTTCCAGGTAGGCACTTTCTTGATTTTTATAAAAGGCAGTTCAGTAATTGAGTGTGTGGTCTGTACAACATGCATCTCTAACCCAGGCAGAACACTGGCTAGTGGCAGCATTGCTGGGGACCTGCCGTCATCACTACCACCACACACAATACTGTAGCAGAAGTCTACCTTGTAACAAGGAACAGCAAATTGCTTATAAGGGGAGCTGTGACAGGAGCAATGCATGTTGATGTCTAGGAGTTAGGACCACAAACGATGCTGCTGAATTTTTCTGTGATATTTGTCCTGCTGCCTGAGGCCCTCAATGCTGTGCATGCTGCAAATTCAGGAGAGCCTTCTATCTTGAGCAGAAGGTAAATACACTTGATGAGTGCCATTCTATGGTTTCAACTTGTTAGAAAGGATGAAGGGCTCATAAATGACATTAAAAAAAAATAGAACCCAACAAGAAACATAGAAGAAAAAAATGTTGCTGAAGAAGCAGAGAAAATTTGAATCCAGTATCAAGAAGGTTAAAAGACATTTTAGACTGGTGGGGTAATGCACCCCATATCATCTACCTCCATGGATGATGACTAGTGAATTCCTGTAAGGGCACTGACAACCTCCCTCTCATTCCATACAGGAGAAAAAGAATTTTCAGGATAGTCACATTGGAACAGTTTTATCATCTTTTGCAAAAAGGCAGAGGAGAGAGGGTGTGGTTGGCTCCCTGCCAAGGCATTCATGAGTTCATGTTTAGATGTTATGAGACTAAAGGGAATGAATAGTTTTCCTGGGATATATACACAAAATGTGTGGAAAGGTTCCACTGTCTTCTGTGATTATATGTGCTAATCAGTACTGTCTTTAGGAGATGTAGTCACTGTCCCTCTGGAGGCATGAAGAAAAATGAAGAAGCCGAAGGGCGCAAGCATACAGGTGTTAGAGGTATGGTATCTGCTTCTGATTTTAGTTAAGAATACAAGGAGGCTTTGGGAAATATCTAGGTAGTACAAAAGAGAATCTGTTTTTCCATACCATGGTTCTTGATAATAGAAAGAGAGTCATCTGCAAAGGGAGAAGTGGCTCTTTCAAGACTGGCAGCAATGCATGTGGCCAAAAATACCAAGGCCAACCAAACTATACTTAAACTTCAAGCCAAAAAGGCACAAAATCTAAATAACGCTTTCAAATCTGGCATTAGATGATATCTTTAGGTATGATTTGGAGAACATTAAATTGTAAATAAGTTGGCCAGGATTTTGCAGAAGAAGACACAAGAAAGACAGGGAGGACCAATGTACTTGTCGTGTATGTTCATATATAACAATTATCAGAGTAAGAATAATAAAATGTGCCAGGTGCAGTATCCCACACCTTTAATTCCAGCACTTTGGGAGGCCGAGGCAGGTGGACCACCTGAGGTCCGGAGTTGGAGACCACCCTGACCAACATGGAGAAACCCCATCTCTACTAAAAATACAAAATTAGCCAGGCGTGGTGGTGCATGACTGCAATCCCAGCTACTTGTGAGGGTAAGGCAGGAGAATCACTTGAACCCAGGAAGCAGAGGTTGCAGTAAGTTGAGATAGCGTCATGCACTCCAGACGGGGCAACAAGAGAGAGACTCCATCTCAAAAAAAAAAAAAATACAATGAATATGTAAATTTAATACAAAAAGCTAAATATGATCCTGGACTTATATAGAGTCTTTGTCAGGTGTGGACCTCTTCTCTGGTAGTGCTCTGCAAATCCTATATGGTCCTTCCCAGCTTCCTTATTTCCAATCTATTATAGACCAGGACTTCTGTATAATACAAGAAGACTAAATTGCTAGAAAAAAGATTATTAAAAAATATGCAATATTGAATCCTCAATTTTTATTATAAGATTTAACATACAGTTATTTTTGTCAATTGCTTTAAAAGTTCCTACATGCTCACTCTACATTTCTGCGCTTATATTTCTGCAAACCAATCATAAACAGCTCGCAGACCTGCAACTGCATGCTCACTCTACATTTCTGCACTTATATTTCTGCAAACCAATCATAAACAGCTCACAGACCTGCAACTGCTCTATGAGTCACATTTTAAATGACTCGAAAAGTGTTTATCACAAGGATGTGGCTTTAGTACTGTATATACAGGAAGAATGGACATGAATGGCTCCAATGAGGGCATATGCTAGAATACATGTAGAACAGGTTAAAAGGAGAGTAAAGCTAAAGTGGTATTGTTTCAGAAAAGGAATGACTAGCCTCCTCAGGCCTCCCTAATGCAAATTACAAAACTAATACAGAGCCAAGTTAAATGATTGACAGGGAACTTTTCTCCTAAACATCTGTCAGAAGTCTCTTTCCAATGAAGACCCTCTGATAAGTTCTTGACCTGCCTTCTGCCACTGCATTCCTTTAGAAGGTTGAGAGATCAATTTGGAGAATTTTTACATGAATTTAATTTTGAACAAGGAGTAAGATTTGGTTAGTGAATTAAAAGTGATGAGCAACTTGGAAGGAAATGACATGTCATCTTCCAGTTTGTTATTTTCACAGAAAACTAATTCTGGACAGAGGCATTTATCCTAGAGTTTAGAAAAACAGTCATCAGAATAGAGAAAATGTAGAGATGATTTCATGACTAAATAATTTTAAAGGGAAAATAAGTCTATTTTTAAAATTCAGACAAAATAATCACAGATTATGCCAAAAAGATATAACATGAAAGGGACATTCTTTTCCTTTTTTTAAAGTTATTGAATGCAGAATGTAAAAGAACATATATCCAAAATGGAAGGCTGAAAACATGATGGGTAGCCAACATAAAAAAGTGACATAAGAATATTGTCAGGAGAGTTAAAGCTTGACTTTAGGCTGAAAAACTGCCAAGGACAACAGAAAGCTATTTTAAGCTCTGTTTGTAAAGAAGAACAAAGGGATAGGTACACTGATTGGGGCACACTGCAAAATGTTAACAGATGTCACAGAGAAAACAGAACTATTCAACTCCTATTTTGATTCTATGGTCTCTATCAGGAAGAATGATCTTCAAACCCAAGAGGGCAGAGCAAACACAGTTAAGAGTGAACTAAGGCCCAATATAAGTCAAGACATACTAAAGTATAACGTGCTTCAGATGAGTTCAAGGCGCCAGGTCAGACAAATTATCTCTCAGGTTACTGAAAGAACTAAAAAATGGTCCAGATGGGATTGTGGAAATCCTCCCAATAATTTTTTAGAATACCAGTCTAATTATGGTTGATCAGGGATTAGAGTGGGCCATAGAAAGAAAAGTTTTCAATTTTCAGAATCAAAAAAACGATCCAGAACATATCCTGAGCAAAATTCTGGATGAATTATAAAGCATGGATCGTTTGTGCTTAAAGAAGTGTCAATCACTTTAAGTGAGCAAAGGTCTATTCAGGATTATACCAATTTCTCTCTCCTTCCCATCTTTCCCAACCTCACTCCCTTTCTTCATGCCTTTCTTCTTTTTTTTCTTTTGCTCCCTTTATGTTTTATAGAATGATTGCCAAATAGTTTGGGAGAATGGCTTTCAGTTTCATCAAGATATTTAATACATTATTGCATAACATATTGGTGGACGAAAAAAAAAAAAGAAAAAGAAAAAAAAGACATATAATTAGGATGACTGAAACTTGGTTAAATAAATGTTCCCAAAGAACGCTTGTTAATTAATTGGAGGCAATCTGGAGAGTTCCCTAGTGTTTTGTGCCCTTTCAACTTTATTTTACCCCTTTGTTCTTTTCTTTGTTCTTTCTCTTTTTGTACATAGCCTTACTGTAGGACTTGCATATTCCAATAGAGTATATGCTCTAGTGTTTGTCTCAGTTACACTCCAAAAATAAGTATTTGGTGCCCACTATGTATGAATCAGATGGGCTGGCAATGTGAGCTGCAACAGATCCAATATTTTCATTTAAGTAACTCATTGTTTAATGGGGGAAAACAACATAAATAATGGAGTAAGTCAAAAGATACAATACAATGTAATAAAGAAACATATAAGCATTCGTTTGTGTCACAACCTTTTTCATTTCCTAAGCATTATGCTAAGGGCTCTACATATTTCATCAAGTCCTCTCAGAAACAGTATAACTTGGATTATCTCAGGAGTATTGGTGAATAAGACCAGGGCTCAGAGAGATCAGTTAAAGCCCAGATCAAACCTTGAAGTCTGATATGGAGCAAGAATTCAAAGACAGGTCCATTGTTTCCCAAGTCTATGTGCTATCATACCCCTCTACAAAAGTAACTGAGTAAAGATGAGAGCAGGCTAGTGTCTAGCAATGGGTGGGGTGACCTGATTATCTGGAGATGGAATGCCATCCCAAGAACATCATCAGGAAAGGTAAAGAAGCCTAGCTTGCCACAGACATAGATGCTAACTACTGAGATTGTCAGAAGGTTGAGAAACTTCAGACAGAAAGACTGACATGTGCCACACTCAAGAGGCTTGAGAGGATGGGCATGCATATGGTTGGGCTTGGCACATGTGCCAATGTCTACAGGGCTTGGAAGGAGTCAGGTCATAGCAAAACTGAAAGCCAAATGGAGAGGTGACAGCAGACACATATCCTCTCTCTCTTTCTCTCATACACACACATAGTGTAAACATTTTATGAAGAGTATGTATTATTAGAAATTATTGATAACAAAATATGAAGTTCTAGTGCATCAAGTTCCCTTGCTACTTAATTTTTCATATGTGTTATTACCTAACTTATTCCTAACTTTCAATGTTCTCTTTCTTTCTATTTTAATTTTTCCTCTATACATTCAACAGATGTGCTTAATTTTAGGGATAAAATGAATTTCTGTAAGGTTGTGTGATCTTTTTTTCAGTAAATGAAATGTTACATTAAAGATACTAGGGAAGTTCCCTTTTAAAGGAACCTTATGCCAAATTGCTTTGTAAAGCAAATAATGACCCTATAACCAATCTTTCTCCGAATCTAGATTTCCATATATCAGATTTGACTAAAAAAATACATTTGTACTTTATTTTTACATCCGTCTGCTAGCTATACTGTAACATAATAGGATGCCAATTTGAAATACCATAATTTTTACACTTTTCAGTTCTCACAATGCAATCTTAGAAAATGCATTATTTTCCATATCATACTTATTGCTTTCTTTTCCTTAGTAGAACTTAAGCCTTTTTTTTTCCCCTGAGGTTACAGAGGTTGGCAGAAAGCTACACAGTCATAGCCATCCTGTCTAGAGCAAGCGTAATGTGCTGTGTCTGCTGTGAAGTACTTAATATGCATTTTTGGATTTAGATTTTAAAAATAGACTTCTGAGATATGAACCACTTTGCACATTAGAAAACTGAGGCTCAGGGAAGTTGAACTTCTACAGGTGTTCAAGCAGTACTCCAATGCGTATCAGTCAACTTTAATTATTCTTCCAGCTTTACTGAGGTATAATTGACAAATAAAAATTGTATATACTTAAGACAACAATATGATGTTTTGATATATGTATACATTGTAAAAGGATTATATTCATCATCCTGTATAGTTACCTTTGTTTGTGTGTGGTGAGAACATACACACATGCACTCACACATACATATACATATCACATTTTCTTTATTCATTCATCTGTCCATGGATACTTAGGTTTCTATACCTTGGCTATTCTGAATTATGCTGAAATGAACATGGGGTCCAGATGTCTCTTAGAGATGCTGATTTCATTTCCTTTGGATATAAACCCAGAAGTGAGATTGCTGGATCATTCATAGAGTTGTGTTTTTCATAATGGCTGTACCAATTTACCTTCCTACCAATAGTGTGCAAATGTTTCCTTCACTCCATTTCCCCATCAACACTTGTTATCTTTTATTTTTGTTGATCATAACCATTCTAACAGGTATGAGATATCTCACTGTGGTGTAGAGTTGCATTTTCCTGATGATGAGTGATGTTGAACTTTTTTTTATATCTGTAGGCCATTTGCATGTCTTCTTTTGAGAAATGTCTGTTTAGGTCTTTTGCCCATTTTAAAATTAGGGTATTTGTTTTCTTGCCACTGGGTTGAGTTTTTAAAATATTTTGGACATTGAAGCCTGGCCTGGTGGCTCGGACCTGTAATCCCAGCACTTTGGAAGGCCAAGACAGGAGAACTGCTTGAGGCCAGGAGTTTGAGAACAGCCTGGGCAACAGCAAGGCCTAGTCTCTACAAAGAATAAAAATAAATTAGAGCCATGTGCAGAAAGCAGAAACTGGACCCCTTCCTGACACCTTACACTAAAATTAATTCCAGATGGATTAAAGACTTAAACATAAGACCTAACATCATAAAAACCCTAGAAGAAAATCTAGGCAAAACCATTCAGGACATAGGAATAGGCAAGGACTTCATGACTAAAACACCAAAAGCATTGGCAACAAAAGCCAAAATAGACAAATGGGACCTAATCAAACTCCACAGCTTCTGCACAGCAAAAGAAACCGTCATTAGAGTAAATCGGCAACCAACAGATTGGGAAAAAATTTTTGCAATCTACCCATCTGACAAGGGGCTAATATCCAGAATCTACAAAGAACTAAAACAGATTTACAAGAAAAAAACAAACAAGCCCATTCAAAAGTGGGCAAAGGATATGAACAGACACTTTACAAAAGAAGACATATATGAGACCAACAAACATATGAAAAAATGCTCATCACCGCTGGTCATTAGAGAAATGCAAATCAAAACTATATTGAGATACCATCTCACGCCAGTTAGAATGGTGATCATTAAAAAATCTGGAGACAAATGCTGGAGAGGATGTGGAGAAATAGGAACACTTTTACACTGTTGTTGGGAGTGTAAATTAGTTCAACCATTGCGGAAGACAGTGTGGTGATTCCTCAAGGACCTAGAAACAGAAATTCCATTCGGCCCAGCAATCCCATTATTGGGTATATATCCAAAGGATTATAAATCGTTCCATTATAAGGACACATGCACATGAATGTTCATTGCAGCACCATTTACAACAGCAAAGACTTGGAACCAACCCAAATGCCCTTCAATGATAGACTGGACAAGGAAACTGTGGCACATATACACCATGGAATACTATGCAGCCACGAAAAACAATGAGTTTGTGTCCTTTGTAGGGACATGGATGAACCTGGAAACCATCATTCTCAGCAAACTGACACAAGAACAGAAAATCAAATGCCGCATGTTCTCACTCATAGGCAGGTGTTGAACAATGAGAACACAAGGACACAGGGAGGGGAGCATCACACACTGGGGTCTGTGTGGGGGAACTAGAGGAGGGACAGCAGGGGGTGGGGAGTTGGGGAGGGATAACATGAGGAGAAATGCCAGCTATAGGTGATGAGGAGGAAGGCAGCAAACCACATTGCCATGTATGTACCTATGCAACAATCTTGCATGTTCTTCACATGTACCCCAAAACCTAAAACACAATAAAAATATATATATATAAAATAAATAAATAAAAAGATTGGCCAGGTGTGGTGGCATGCACCTGTAGTCCCCGCTACTCCGGAGGCTGAGATGGGGTATCGTTTGAGCTAGGAGCTCGAGGCTGCAGCTAGCTATTATGGCACCACTGCACTCCAGCCTGGACAACGGAGCAAGGCCATGTCTCTAAATACATGCATACATACATACATACATACATATTTGGATATTGGCCCCTAATCAGACATATGGTTTACAAATAGCTTCTCTCATTGTCTCTTCTCTCTATTGATTGTTTCTTTTGCTGTGCTGAAGATTTTCAGGGTTGATGAAATCCCACTTATCTCCTTTTGCTTTTTTGCTTTTGGGGTCATATCCAAAAACTCATTGTCGTGACCAATGTCAGAAGCTTTCTTCCCATGTTTCCTTCTAGAGGTTTTTAGGTTTCGGGTCTTATACTTAAGTCTGTAATTTATTTTGAGTTGATTTTTGTGTATGGTGTTACACAAAGATCTAATTTCATTCTACTGCACGTGGATATTCAGTTTTTCTAACACCATGTATTAAAGTCTATTCTTTCCCCATTGGGTGCCCTCATTGTCAGCCTAACTTTAGATCCAAACAGTAACTATTATTCTAGGTACCCTCTTATTATTGGCATAATGAGCATTAACAAAAATTGTGATCTCACAAAAAGTGACAAAACTTTTGGTGGATGTTGGTGGTGAAAATAACATTTTCATTTGAGTCAAACTAGATTTTAATAATCTTTCTGCTATCAGTTGCCAGGACAAGACAGTTGCTCAGGTCTCAGATTTTTCATCTGTAAAATATAATGACTAAGGCCTCTGCTGATGAAAACATTAAACTTTTAAGGTCCTGGTAGGATGAGACACTGCATGTACTGGATGCACTTTTAAAATTTAACATTTTTTCTTACTAGAAAGTTAAGTCCAGATTAAAAATATTTGTATCACAAGAAAATCCTTTCACTGGCTAATTAAAATTCAACAATTTTGAAAGAGAAAATGGACAGAACAATTAATTCTGCCTTTGTGGCTGCTACATATCAGGCTGCTATAAATCCACAGATAGCATTGTTCTAAAACTAAAGATTTTTTTTAATCCATCAAAAAAATAAAGTAATACAGCTATAATCTAGGATCTAAGAGGTCAGATTAAAATCCTTACTGATCTGGCCAGACCACTGGTTTTGAAAAAGCATGACAAGTTTCCAAGATTAAGTGTTGACCCCACTTCTGTCCATTGACTAAGTCAGACGCCACCCACAACACGCACTTTGTCCCCAGTACATCAGAGCTTAGGCCTCCTCAACTTTGCGAGAAAGAGCTTCCGATTACCGCTCTTTTGCCTCTTTTCTTTTATGATCAAGGTGACTTATAAACAGCTGCAATAAAAATGATTTTTTTTGTAAGAGTCTTCTCAATAATGTCTGTGAAAAGCAGAGAGGCTAAAAGATACGTGACATTCACAGATTTTGCCCCTGAAGCCACAAAATCCACACGAGCAATTTCTTCATTTGACCAAAATGAATGGTCATCACAAAAACAAATGTAACTTTGGTATCCCTGATTTGGCTGAGACAGCTTAAGGGCTCAAACTTAATAGACTTTTTCTGACCGATTAGGATCTCAGCGCAGGCTGCATCATCCTGTCAGAGCCGATAGCCAAGTCCGAACCACAGGCACAAAGCTGCCCTTGATCCATGACCTTAGCAGACAAAATAACAGGCTGCCGAATGTCATCAGACTCTCGAGGAAAGAACTTTGAATACATCGTGCACTTTGTTTGGTGGTCTTTTACGGAAGGCAATTAAGAATAGGTTGATGCTTAAATAAAACGCCTAATAGTAAAAGCACATTTCTATATTCCAAAGGCCCAAGAAAAGCTGTGTCTAAGAAGGGATTAACTACTATCAGATGATATTACGACTGGATTAATGATGTTTCGCATTCACTATACTTATAAAAAAGAGAGGGAAAAAAGAATAAAAATCTTTTAAGGAGCAGATAAGTGATTTCTATAAACCTTAAAAGCTAAAAGAAAACTCATTTTTAAAAAGACAGTGGTTATAACAGTGTATTTATTCTAAATCCTTAATTGGGCTATTTTTTTCCCTTAAAACAGCCCTACATTTCAAGTAAATTTCTGTTAACAAAGTCTGTGAAGTGTGAGGAGAGGGAGAGAGAGAGGGAAAGAGAGAGAGAGAGAGAAAGAGTGTGTGTGTGTGTGTGTGTGTGTGTATGTGAGACAGAGATGGAGAGAGAGAGAAAAAGTGCAAGACAGAGAGAGAGAAGGGAGGTAGTCTCTTGTCTCAATGTTTTATATTCTACCAGGTATTTTAAACCATTCTTATTTTAGACAATTGTTTTTGTAATAGATATACTAAAGGTGATCATTTTATTTTATTGCTAGACACTGCTGACTGAAATATTTCTCCAGATGAAAGTAATTACTATGACTATATTACTTTTCTAACCTGTTCTGTGTATTGAATCCAAGGTACTCATAGTATAAAATTCTGTTACCATGTTTAAAAAAAAGGCATATGATGCTGTGCTCTGACTTTACATAAAGTCATACGACTATTATACTGTATTTTGTTTGTTTGTTTTTTGTGTTTTGCTGAATGTGTCTACATGCACAGAGGTTGCAGGAACACTCTAACCTTGGGTAGATATAAAGGTAAGAAATACTGAATAACACAATAGCAAACATCAGTATTATATACAAGAAAATGCAACAAATCATTTTATGTCAATAATAATAAATAAAAGCAATCTGTACATTCTAAAAAGGAAGAAAGGATAGAAAAAAGGAAGGAAAGATAGAAAAAAGCAAGAAAAGGAAAAAATATGGAAGGAACAGAGAAAGAGAGAGAGAAGAAAGAGGTAGAGATAAAGAGTAATCAACAAACCACAGCTGATATCAATAAATTCCACTTCACCAATAATTTTTGTCAGGCCTTCCATACAGCTAATATTTACATATTTGAAATCATGTGCTACCTACCTGTACTCTACAATTCACTCATGCAGATATAACTGCACTGTATTTATAGCTTCTATTTGGAAATATGATCAAAGAAAAACATTACTAAAAAATAACCTGTTAGCTTTCTGCTTTGACCAACTATTTAATCATCTGGCAAATGCTATAGAAGGTTCCATGTCCTAAAGTTGCGACCAGACAGACTAGCATCATTAGATCCAGAAGCACAAACTATAGCAGCAAGTCATGTGAGGTGACGGTAGTTGAGTTTCAAAATTGAGAAGAGAGATCTTGTTCCCTTGATTTTTCTTCACATGCTACGTTTTCCTATCCTGCCTCCTGCTACCCCATGATCCCACCCTGTGTCCATGAGGGTTTTTTTGTTTGTTTATTTTTCTTTGAGAAAGTCACCCAGTTCTCCATAGGGATTTGGTATTAATACTAGAAGAAGGTAGGAGACAGCAAATTTCAGCTGCCAAGTTCAGAGAAAAGCCAGGCTTTCAATGACACATATCAGACATTTATGGACCTGACTTGAACTTTTTTCATGACCTGCACTGGACCAGGTTCTCACCTCTCAGGGGTGAGATGATACCATAAATTTTGTGGGGTATGATAGCAACCTGAGAGTCACAGTACGTTCTGATTTTTCCCTTCGGTTTTTCATTTTTTAATTTTACTTAATTGAAAGCACAGACAACGTTGTCCTGGGTCACATTCCTCAAAAGGTCTAGCTTGTTGGAGTCTTGCCAATGTTACTGCCAAGAATTCCAAGAGCTGTATTTGCTGCTGGAAAAAATGAAGATGTTAATCCACAAAGCAACTAATGGACACTCCAGTTCAGTCATTCAAAAGTCCTCAGTGCTCTCAGGGTGTGTGCTATATCCCTAAAGTCCTAAAACCATGCTGGCAACTGATGGATGTGCATGGTATACTCCTTCTGAACCCCAATCTTATAAGAAACAATGTTTAGTAGATGATTCTAGCACCAGGCTCCAACATTTTATGAAATCTGCTTGGTTCTACACCAAAATCATAAAAAGTGAACAACTTCACAATTGCTTCAATTTGTAAGAATTAAGACATGAATTCACCTCAATCTAAAATAAACCTTTTTCAAATCTGGTCACTCTCACTGCTGCATAACTCCTGCTAGTTGCAGAGTTCTGTACAGCTGCAGCCACAAATGTGTTTGTTTATGTTCTTCTGAATGATTGGAGTTTGGGACTTGAAAGGAGGATCTGGACAGAGTAAGCAGCACTGAGACTCTCTTTGAAGCTTCAGGAATAGACAGAGCCTATGAAGGAATATGAAGAGACAGGAGCCAATGGCTCAGGTTGAGCCCATGGCATATCCTCTCCAGGCAGTAAGAAGGAGGAGGGAGAAACATGAAGCAAAAGTGGCAGCTTAGCAGGAGCACCTCATGTCTCAGAGGCTAAGGGTTGCCCTAAGGCTCCAGCATGGCAGTGCTACAGACAGGTCAAAGGCATGGCCTGAAAAAGTGATCACTGGCCACTGGGACTAAGGCAAGGTCAGTTTCAGTGGCATGGCAGGCACACAGCTGAGTGCAAGAAGGTTAGGGATAAACTGACTGTGAGCGTACAGGAGTGGTACCTACACCATCCTTTGAGATGTTGGGAAGTGAAAAGGGAAGAGTAGAGGTTCCCCAGAAGAGGCAGCAGGGACAAGTTAGGGGCATGATTTAAAGTGCAAACTATTTGCACAGAAATATATTAAAAATCTATCTGTAGCCAGGATGGGCTTCATATAAAATGAAAAATAGTTGCAGAATTAAACATTAAATATTTTAAAATACTTACAAGTCATAAAGTACTATAATATGAATATGATGGGAAAATTTAGTGAAGCAAAGGGTGCTGCTTTTGAAGTTTACACAATTCTTTCATTTATCCTTCCAAAGTCCTAGGAGGTAGATCTATTGCTATTCCTATTTTACGGATTAGGGTAAACAATCTGCCCTGGGAAACAGTTAGTGGCGGAGGTGGGGCCTGTGGTCTTCTGATGCTTACTGGTCCCCCTTTTCCTTCTATAGAATTCTTCAATAGAAGAAAGATTGACTGAAACTTACTTTTGTATCGTAAATTTTTGATACAAACAGGTGATGTTTTATGTAAACAGATTTTTCTATGAATAAACCCACAACTGTACATCTTAGCTTTATATGAAGAGGGTTAAACTACCACCAGCAAGCTCAGAATTACTTCTCTCTATTCCAACTGCAAAATTTGTGCTATTCCCCATCTATCCAACACAAACAAAAGCAGGAAAGAAGGAGTATTCGTACTGCCTACTCCAATATTTATCTTCTATGTGACATACATAAAGACAATTAATTTTCAAAGATATCAGTCTTCCCTATACTTCTTAAGATTGACACATACATTGCAGGTCTGCTAGAATAATTATGTCAACTTTTTTTGTACCAAAAAAGTAAGATTTTTATAAAGGATAATTAAGCAAGCTAATATAGCAATAAGTGGAATACACAATAAGAATATGTACTAAAATATCTGCTTTGTGCAGTACAGAACTGGTGTTTCAGAAGATTAACAATTATGATTGTCAGTCCTCTTCTGATTCTATAATACTCCACACAATCTTTTTTAAATTACTTTATTAACCTTTCCTCCTAGCACAGAAGTGCCCGATTATAGATAATATTTCAAAATCATCTGAGGTGTAAGTGTGTTTGATTTGCTCGGTAATTATTTGTCTACTTTATTACATTGGCCAAGCACACAAGTTCCTTTGACCAGCTTTATTTCAAGTCCAGTTAAGAATGGGTCATATCATTTTGTGGATCACTCCCTTTGGGCCCAATGTACATGAAATTTTCATATTGGAGACAGGGATGGTGTATGGAAACAGTACACTTTAAACATGGAGAAATAATTTGCTGCCCTGTCATTAAAGGTTTAAGGCCCTGGATTTAATGGGAAGAATGTTGTTCACAAGTGAAAGGAAGGTGTTATTCCCCTCATGACTGGGACACAGGGCATTTAAGTCTGAGCATGCAAATGTCCATTGATGAAGTCTAAAAGCATATCGCTCCAACCCCTCCGGTGGCCTTACCCAGGGTCTTTATAATCTGTCCCTTGTCATTCACACTGCCCAGGACAACACTTCTATTTTAATCTGAATCATGAATGCATTTCTGGCATGTATTTTGACTTACAGAGGATAGAAAGGAATGGGGAGGGGACAACCACAATGGGAGATCACAGACCTTCTCCTTGTAACAGGGATCTGGAGAGAAGTAACATCTGAAAAACACACTGGGTTTTGCAGAGGGAAAGTTTACCTGTTCCAACTTTACAACTCAGGGGCAAATGAAACTGATACTTATGTGTTCTTAAAGATGAAAACGTAATGAGATGAAACAGGGTGCACTGCTTATTCTTTAGGGCCACCACCTGGGTAAAAGCACAAAGCCGGAGGACTCTGTTTATTGTCCACAATCAACAAATCCTGAAATTTCCATATGTAGCAGGATTCCAGGGCTCTGGTAGTAATACAGGATATGGCTGGTCAGCTCAGTCACCCATGGAATTACAGTGTCGGGTATGGATGCCAGTATTTTAGACCCAAACCGAGCATAAAAAACACAAAGTAAAATTCAGTGTCAGCACAAAGTTGACAGCGAATGATTATAACAGCTTCGAAGCTTGAAAAAGAGTGTAAATAACTAGGATCCCCTGCGGGCTCACTCAGCCTGCATACATAACAACCGTGATGGACAGCCTCCGTGGTAAAGTCAGGGGAAACGAGGCACTGGAAAGATGCAAAAATTCCGTCAGCAAAGAGCCTTAACTGTCACCTTCCTGACTAAATCAGCTACTTTCATACAGGGAGAGAAACAGTGCAATAGGGACGCCTTTGGAAGGCCAATTGCCCTTTGCCTAGGAAGCAGGAATGTTAATTATCGGCTCTTCTGTGGTTATCAAAGTGCTGCAAACCCACCAGCTTTCACACTTTCCGAACACTCCTCTCTCTGATCTTTAATCCTTGGTGCTTTTAGTCCACAAAAGATTGTTATTCGGCACAACTCTGCTCATTTATAGAATGTAAAAATAAAGGTAAAAAACTGTCTTCCAACCCCAACTGAACTGATCACTTCATGGATTACTTTAACTGGAAATTTACTTTTCTTTTCATTTTATATGCATATGCACATACAGGTGCACACATGTGTACCTTCATCAGACAACAAACGGTTTCAAACCCTGAAAAACAAGTGCATCATGGCATGCGGCCCTCAGCCTGGTATGACAGACATCAGCTTTGTGAGTACAGAGCTTCATCGTCACTTGTACAGTACTTACAGGCTCAAAGGAGAAAAGAAAGCAGCTGAGGTCTTCTGCACACACCTAGCCAACACTCCACAGGTTTGTAATTCATTTACAACATAATTAATCAATTAGCAAATGATCCCTTTCCCCTCTGTTATTTATGCTGAATAAGAATTGCATTTCCAAATGAAATGGCAGACCACTTGTATTGAAACTTTGCCCTTCAAACACATTGGTCTTATTTATCTGAATTGAGCAGATGCTTTGCAATGCCCATCCATTGTAACTGGACTGTTTGCTATTAGAACCTGAGTAAGATTTAGGCTAAACAGAAGAACATAAATATGACATCCCGTAGACGTTCATGATGATCAACTGCGCTGTATCATCGCCAGCCATTGATACTTATTCACATAGGAAAAGAGAGAGGAAATACACTTGACATTGCTAAAAGGGGAGCTATAGTCCCTGGAAGGACAGGTGATGATGGGACTTACACAGCTATTGGCTCTAGAGTACAACTCTGGGGTCTTAAAATGCAATTAAATTGCTATAATGTATATATCCTGTTTACAGGCTCAACAATTCTTATATCTTTCAGAGTTCCATATCATACTTGGCAACTCTTTGGAAAAGCAAAGGTATCAGGCAGCTTCTTCTTAGGGACCAGGGTGTTTATCAGGTCTCCCAAATAACCATCACTGAGAGGAAGGTCTGACAAGGATGAAAATCCCATCACACCACACTCCTATCTGAGACTGGTCAAAAGAAGACATGGCTGTGTATATACATCCCCTTTACATCTCTGGGCCTAGAGTGACTCCAGCATAAAATATAAAAGTTGAACAAGGGGATTTTTTTGGTTCCTGGCACAGCTATCATACTAAGAATCTCTGCAGGTTTCTATATTAAAAGCACTCTTAGGTGAGATGAACAGAAAAATCTTTGTCTATAGGCAATGAAGGGGTCTAAAATATTTCAGAAGCAAAGAAGAAGTTCCCCAAAATCAGGCACATTTCACCCACCAAGTGAGTAAAGTCTGTTTCTGTTGCTGGGTTTTTAAGTCAACAATTATGTGTTAAATTACATCTTGTACACAGAACAGCAAAGGCATTTTTGGTCCATTTTTACAGGTGAGAAAATGGGTCAGCTATGTAAGACTGAACCTCAGGTGTGCAGATAACAGAAAAATCCCATCATGTATTGCTTTCCTGGGGGGACTTCTGGGATGGACTCTGAGCCTTGTGTAGTCACTTGCCATGGCTTTAATAATAAAGCAGCTACGAGGAAAACTTTCCCTAACCCTTTACTCTGTTGAGAAAGGACTCAAGGATAAAAAGCATCTGAATATTTTAAAAGGAACTATGAAACTTAGTAAATGAGAAAATCAGAGAAAGATCATTATAATATGAATGAATATCCCTAAAAACAAATTAAGTCCAAACTTTACTATCCTCTTTCTCAAAAAAAAAACCAAAAAAAAAAAAAAAAAAAAACAAAAGAAAGAAAGAAAGAAAGAAAAAATGAAACAATGGCCAAATGTGTACAGAAGCAAACTCTACTTGTTAGCTATGCTGAGCAAAGCTGGATTTGTTCACGCACAGAAATAGAAAGCACAACAGTGAATTTTGGAGGCATTATTTCTCAGCAAAATTAGCATAACCCAGCACATCAGAGTATTAAAATTTAAAAAGGATTTCAAATTGTCCTAGTATCATCAGCAGAGTCATGTCACAGATTTTTTTTTTATTGGTTCGGCAGTCTAGGTGTAATTGTATCAATATTTTAATGCTTGATGCATATTGCCTGTGATACATTGCTTGCATAAATAAAAAGCACCAATATTCAATTGCCAATGAAATAATCACATACTCTAGATCTTTATTATATCATGCATTATTTAATTACAATAATCAGAGTCCTTTGGAAGGTAAAACAAGATTAAAAAGGTTTTGTTTTATTGGATCTATATATTTGATTTAAACTTTACATGTTAGCTTTACATTAAGAATTTATAAGGCATCAGTTCAAATGGTGCTATTATAAGAGTTTATTTCTTTTATAATTAGTACAGTACTCTTAAAGTACTCTGACTACAAGAGATAATATTTCAGTATTTTAATGAGCTTTTTAAGTGTAATTGATGTAACAATCATTGAATTACACATTTCTACCTGAAGAATAATGAAGGAAGCATTTTAATGAGAAATTTAATCATTATTAGCAAATGATCTACCAAACTGCCATTTGCTGACATTTAAAAGCTTAATAGCAGAAAACCGTATTTTCCTACATCTGCATCAACATTGATGGCGATTACTTTTCTATTACTCTGATTTCCCAGGTTAACTTTCTACCGTCACTAATTTATTTATAAATTTAAGAAAACTTTCTTTAACCCACAGTTGTCAGCTCCTTCCAGAAAGTGTGGGGCTTGACACTTAGAGGGATAATTTAAATAAATTAGCCCCTTTTCCAGCCTTCAGCAGTTTTCGGCATAAAAGGGCTCTTTCTTGTGAGTATTCATGCTTGCATCAGCTTGATTTTGATGAATGCCCTGCGAATTCCCTGATAGTACCTCAGACAGAGAGATCTTAGACTGATGTCAACAAGGGTTTTTAAAGCTCCCTCATTTCAAGAACGCATCAGCATTCAGAGGCTGATAGACATGAGTAAGAGAGCCTACTATGCAGCTTTTGTCAGCTTCTGGGGTTGGGTTTTGCTGCTGGATTTAGAGGAATCTCTATGCCATGGGAAGAGAGGTTAGAATGGAGATATCATAATGAAGTCCATAGCAACATGTTTTGGGGTTATAAAAAGAACCACCAGATAATACTAGGTAGGCAGGATTTACATAACGTATTGTAGGTGTGGAGAGTAATGAAACAAGCTCAGCCTTTTGACTGAGCATTGGACAATGCAACATTGAAGTCAGTACACAGGCTGGCATGGGCATGCTACCTGGAGCAAGGACTAATACCCAGGACCTTGCCTGCATTTTCCATGATCCAGCCATACGGGATAGTCATTTATAGAACTCCTTACATGGAGTGCCAGTCCACGGTGTGCTTTGTATGGTGTGAACTGTCAATCTAGAGGACAGAAAGTGGTTTAGATAGAAACACGCTATTATGTATCCAACACACAGTGAGATCTTTTTGTTTCTTAAGTTTGAGTTTTGATTTAGAGTCATGGTGTGAGTGGGCAGGAGTGAGGAAAGAGAAAATGCCAGCATGTGACTCACATCCGCCTCCTGATGGTCCCCTAAAGTCGTTGTCAGTCCAGAGATGCTGGGTTTGGCCCAGGTGCCAACTTCTTCCATCACAGAATTCTCACAGCCCTTTATTTTTTCCTCTCTCTTAAAGACTTTGCCCTTTTTCACTTTGCATGCTCTCGAAAAGATTTTCAGAATTAAAAAAATCATTTTTTATGTTCCTCATAACTGTGGGAGCTTGATTCTGTGGCTGCCTCTCCATAGCATATTGCCAACAGCGTGGTGAAAACTCCAGCCCTTACAGTTTGTGCTGGGCACCATGCCTGGGTATGCAATGTCCAGTCTTCCTACTGCACGCAGATAAATGATAAAATTAGTAAATGACCGCAAGGGGTTAGAATACTCAAGGAAGCACTGATAAAACATCTTTCAAGTGAAGGATAGAGCTGAGAAGTAATAGCTCAGTTGGTTTTTGTGGGGTTTTTTGAGTGATAGTGATGTGGCATGTGATTGTTAATATTGTTTATTATAGAGAATGCAATTGCCCAAACTCAAAAGAACAAGGCTGACATAATGTATTGGACTATATTTCAAAGTTTATTCATAAATCAGTTCTGATCCCTCACTGAAAACCAAAATCGCAAGACAGCGCTAATAAAGTGGATCTCTTTTTCTCATTACGTGATAGTTGCCTATAAAAATGGTTCATGTGTCATATCCAGAAAGGATATAGAGGATGGCACTGATATTTATTTGCAAATCTTTGGGTATCATTTGTTCATAAACACAATGTATACTTATAGAGATACAATGTATTTTTAATCAATTTTGAATTTTTATTTAAATTTAAATAAGCATTTTCCCCCAGAACCCTGATATCAGAGGGAAATAGAAACACATCAAGAAACATATAAGAGTATGTCTGGTTGAAAATGTAGAGAATTTTCAGAAAAGTCGGGTCAAGATTAGCCATCGGAAATGATTACCAAATTAATATTAGAATGATATTATTCTATTGTGGTAGTACAATATAGCTAGGTACCCTGAAGCATTCCATGGGAGCCACCAATTTTTTAATTATCATTATGCAGCTTTTTTTGTTACAACGGAATTATAGTGAAATCTGTCCAACAGATAATTTTAAGCTAGTCTCAGAATAAGAAGAGAAGTACAACTTTCTCCAAGATGGATAGATTATTATTATTATTGTTATTATCTGCAGCACTAAGCCTATACAAAATAAAAATGGAGTGTCTTCTAAAACATCGAAGGACTCTGTCTCCTTGGAGCATAAGGAATTGAGCCCAGGATAACTAACACGTAGCCCTACTCACACAGCCACACAGTGATAAAAGCAACCACATGAGTTGTATGATGGTTGTGGATGCGAATTTAATTCCTTCAAGGGTGTTGCCAAATATTCTGGTATTCAAAAGTGTGCCATTAATGCAAAAAGGGCATATAGATGAAAATAGGAGAAAATTAGAACAAAAATTAGGTCAAATGAAAAGTGCTATTTCAACAAAAGCATCAGTATTCTTGTATATATATAATGATTCTCTTTTGTGTTAATCACCTGAGCTTTATTCCAGTATACTCAAATCTCAAAGACTTTAATTCATCGCGTTAGCAAACCAGGTATAGACAAATTCTACTTTAAAAAATGCACTTTTAAAAGAATCCATCTAGAGGCTTGGGGAGTAGGAGATGAAAACCACTGAGAAGGTTAACAACGCCCCCTCAGGGCAGCATCCTGTTGCTGCCAACAAAGATGGTCAGGGACAAGTTCTCCCAACAGCTGCTAGGGCCTGATCTCAATTCAAGAGATGCTACCAATCACATAAAAGCTTGTATGAAATATCAGAAAGCACATTCAATGAAGGGAGTTTCCCCTTCTTTTGCTATCATTCAAGGAATGCTTTTGTTTCACCAAAGAATTTGTAAAAGCCCACCTATGCAATTGCAGGTAAATGAGAGCCCAATTAAGGCTTTGGATTTACTTCATTGGTGCATCACTCCAGCTTTGACACAACAATTGAAACGCATACATATACACCTATTAACTCCACACACATACATATAAACACACACATCTGAAATGCATGTGAATTTACTTCTTTTATAGGTAAATAACCATGATTCAGACTTCCCTGACTCCTTACTTTTCTTATTCTCTTTATCTGTTTACTGTTCCCTAATTTCTTTCTGATGAAATTTGATGTCTCTCATTTTTATCTCTCCTTGTAGCCTTACCTCCCCCGGCTTCATATGGCCTTGTGTCAGCTCATCATTCCACTATCCAGAGTGAAGAGATCACAAGCAATGTGATTCTAAGGGGATTGCCTAAAAACAAAATTACTTTCCATTTTATTTCTATCCACGAGTCATTCTAGGAAATCAAGTAAGCATGTAAAAAAGTCAAAATTCTTTCCTAGATTTGGAAA
The DNA here is from genome assembly GCF_009761245.1 of Sapajus apella. Lineage (NCBI taxonomy): Eukaryota > Metazoa > Chordata > Mammalia > Primates > Cebidae > Sapajus > Sapajus apella. The sequence continues at coordinate 14,347,871 of NW_022436966.1, forward strand.
ACCTCAAAGTTCTGGGAGAACACCCCAATGCAATTCTGTTCTATATCTGAGAAAGTACAGACGTTTCTAAGGACTTGCTCAGCAGGCCTCCTACCTGTAAGCTATACCATTTCATTGCCACCTGAAATTCATTGTTAGTTAATCATTCACAAGAAGATGCCAGGTAAAGATGTTTGTTTGAACAGTAAAAAAAGGTCCAGTTGAGCAAAAAATATGTTCACCTGAGAACTCAGACATATTTAGGTATGTTTGAAAGACCAGTAGTGTAAGTTTCTTTCTGACATATTTACATGAAGAATCGGGGTCCTCCTGGGGAAAATACGGACCTGTGGAATAGATAGTTAAAGCAGGGTTGCGGCAGGACACAGTTGCTCATGCCTGTAATCCCAGTACTTTGCGAGGTCAAGTCGGTTGGCTCACCTGAGGTCAGGAGTTCAAGACCAGGCTGGCCAACATGATGAAACCCCATCTCTACTAAACACACACACACACACACACACACACACACACACACACACACACAATTAGCTGGGCATGGTGGTGGCAGGTACTTGTAATTCCAGCTACTTGGGAGGCTAAGGCAGGAGAATTGCTTGAACCTGGGAGGCAGAGGTTGCAGTGAGTCGAGATCATGCCATTGTACTCCAGCCTGGACAACAGAGTGAGACTCTATCTCAAAAAAAAAAAAGGAAAAGAAAAAAAAAAAGCAGAGATGCATGAGAGCAAAATGGAGTGAGCCCAGGACAACAAATGGCTCAACTCACACAGCCACACCATGATAAAGGCAACCACATGAGTTGTATGACAGTGTGGATGCAAATTTAATTCTTTCAAAGGTACCTTCAAATATGCTGCTATTCAAAAGTGTACCATTAATGCAAAAAAGGGCAAACAGATGAAAATAGGAATAAGAACAATAATTAGTTCAAATGAAAGGTGAGCCACATCAAAGCAGAGGGTCTTCTTTTAAGAAGCCCTCCTAGACCCCAGTATCACATGGCTATTTACCCAGGTGGCTTCCAGCTATACACATATTTTTCGTAGTTCTGTGAATAAATTCTACTTTCTCCTATGCATTTTCCATAGATTAGCTCAAATGTTGCTCCCTCTGAATCCTGGGTGGTATGACTGCAACAGGAAAGTCAGCAAAAACAAAAAACAGTTTCATAAAACTTCAATGAGTTATTCAGAGTCCAATACGTCAGCAGCAGTGGCAACAACAATAGCCAACATTCTCAACCCAAATAACAACCAGACTCCCCCTTAGCAGAGGGCATGAAGAATCTTCAACCAGGTATGAGTTGGTACCAATTGTCCAGGGGATGCCCTCAAGAGGTAAGGTACTCTTGGTATATGTAGTTGTACCCTAGCCATTAGATATGGGGAGGATGGATGCATTTGTCAGTGGGCATGAGAAGTGTCATCTTCACAGGCACCAGGGAAACACCACCCTTTTGCAGTGGCAAAAGACATAATAATGGGGAAAAAGAGCAAGAGAAAAGAAAATAAAGACGTGTTCTTCTAAGACGACTAGTTCAAGAAGCATAAAGTTAGCTCCTCCCTAGAAATTCCTAGCACCAGACATGTAAGGAAACCTGAGAAGATCATAAAGCTCTCAGGAAAGCAATCCAAGAAAACAGCCTTCAGTGCTTGCTTCTGTAGTTTTTACCTTCCTCTGAATAGTGAAGACCTGCCTGAATTATATTATCCTGGAAAAGTCACATGCTTGGAAATATGTAGAAACATGACTCCCATAGCCTTGAAGTGAAAACATTAATTATGAGCTAAAAAAAAAAAGTGCTTTTATTTCTTTTATCAAACCTGACATCCATTTCAATGTTAACAACCTAAAGCCTTTCAAAACATGGTATGAGGACTCAATACTGTCTTTTGTAATTGCTAAAACTTGTATAAAAAATGTTTGGTCCTAGGCTTTGCAGATCCGTCATACAAAAGTGAGCAACACATTTGAATGGCAAATGATCCTGTGAAATGTCAGGCCCAGGAACAATTTTGGAGCTACAGTTGATTAAAAAATCTACAAAAATAAGTACTACATAAAAGCAGAAAAACTTCTCATCCAGTTCTCAAAATTTTCTACAAGATTTTTGAAGGCTCAGATTTAGATTTTTTTTCCTTTATCTTCTAGTGCAAAGACATGGGTCTCCTAAGAAGAACCTATGCCTATTTTTATGGTGTGACTTTTTATTACAGGCGCCTACCATGAAGGTTGTCCAAATACAGCTTTAGACCTAAGTGCTACAGAATGTAGCTGGGATTGCAGGGTGGGTTAGTATTATCAGGACAGGCTGCTTAAAAGCTTGTCTTGAATACTCCATTTCTGCTAGAGGCCACCAATTGATCCTTCCTAACAAATGCCTAGTGACCTCAACAAGGTCACTGAGGTAGAAAAAGCTTGTGTTCCATCAGAAATCATCGAAACAGAAAATTCAAACTTTAGGTCCTGGGTCTTTGTTTCCAACAGGAAGCTCTTAAGTGAGCAATAAGAATGTTAACTTGACATTGCTTCTGACCGAGAGGGAGCAAAAGTGACCACATTTAACTTCTGCCTGAAAAAAATAAAAAAAAAAACAGATCATTACAATGGTTTTCAAGACACTAGATAGCAGGCATCAAAGGACAGTAGTCCCTAAGAGATGGGAAACAAGTGAGGTGAACCCTACAATTGCCATAAAATACACTTTGGGAGTTTCTAGGCTGTGGATGAGGAACCCAGGCAGAGCACAGCCCAACCCTTAATTGAAGAGACTGAGCTGAGGGTATAGGGAGACAAAGGCAGCTGACAGTCACAAGACACTGCCAGAGAGAAGAGGCCTCCTAGAGAAGGGGCTTTGGGGATCTGCAGAGGCCCTCAGAGTACTTATGCAGAGCAGTTATTAGCACAGGCCTGTGGTGAAACTGCCTGCAGCCAGGGAAAGAAGTATACAAAAGGATTAGAAAAAACAGTGCCAGGTGGCCACAGAGGGCTGAGAAGAGTGTTTGTTCCCACCAGCGAGGAAACCTCATAATTCACAGGGCACTGTGAAGAGTACACAGAAGTTTCTTGCCTCATTAGTGGGAAATAACTAGCTCTAGATCAAACACTGCTCTGGACTTGCTTAAAAACCTTAAAAGTAAGGCCCTCCAAAATTAAACCTACAGATAACTTAGTTGTGTCCCAGAACAAAAGACAAAAATATTTATATAAATGCAAAACTAATCAGCACCCAACAGGGTAAAATCACAATGCCAGAGATTACCAGACATGTAAAGAATCAAGAAAGGAAAATAAAAAAAAAAAAACAACCAACACCGTAAGGAGCAGAAAAATCAATTAAAACTAACCCAAAATAAGCATAGATGTTAGTATTAGAAGATGAGGCCATTAAAAAAGTTATTATAACTCCATTCTATATATTCAGATAGTTAAGAAAAGACATAAAAGATAAAGATCAAAATCAAACCATCAGAGATGAAAACTAACCTGGATAGGGTTAACAGCATATTAGTTATTATAGAAGAAAAGATTAGTGAATTTGAAGACAGCAATAAAAGACATCAAAAATAAAAGAGCAGGCTGGCAGGGGTTCATACTTGTAATCCCAACATTTTGGGAGGCCAAGGTAGGAGGACTGAGACCAAGAGTTTAAGAGAAGGCTGGGCAATGCAGAGAGACAACATCTCTACAAAAATAAAAATAAAAAGTGAGCCAGGCATGGTGGAGAGCACCTAGTCTTAGCTACACAGGAGGCTGAGGCAGGAAGATCACTCGAGCCCAGGAGTTCAAGACAGCAGTGAGCTATGATCGCACCACTCTAACGCAGCCTGGGGGACAAAGCGAAACCCTGTCTGTAAACGAACAAAACAGAAACAGAAACAAAAGCAAAAGGAAAGAATAAAAGGAGCAATATTTAAATTTTTTAAAGCATCAGTGAACTGAGGCACAGCTTAAGGTTGCCTAACATACATGTAATTGGGATCCTATAAAGAGAGGCTGGAGGTGGAGAAAAGAACTGAAGAAATAATGCCTAAAATGTTTTCAAATTGGATGAAAACTATAAACTCCAAACTCAAGAATCTCAATGAGCTTGATTACAGGAAATATAAAGAAAAACCGTCCCTAAATTGCTCAAACCTGGTGAAAAAAGAAAGTTCTAAAAGTAGCCAAAGAGAGAGCCACAAGACACGTGGAGGAACACAGATTAGAGTTACAGCAGATTGCTCTTCAGAAACAGTGCAAAGGGGAAGCCGTGCAGCAATATCTTTTAAGTACCAATAGAAAAATAAATAAATAAATAAATTAGTATTAAACTAGAATTCCATACCAGGGAACATATTTTTCAAATGTAAAGATGAAATGAAAATTGGTTTCAGATGTACAAAAGATGAAAAATTAAGGACCAACAGATTTACATGACAAGAAATGTTAAAGAAAGCTCATCAAGAGAAAAATAAATGATACCAAATGAAAACATGAGTGCCTAACAAAGGAACGAAGAGCCCTTGAAATAGTAACAAATGGGAAAATATTTAAGATGTTTCTATTACGATTTAAATTTCTTTAAAGGATAACTGATTATTTCAACAAAATGATGACAAAGTGGTATGGGATTTATAATATGTAATTATATCAGAAAAATGTATGGCAACAATAGCATAAAGACTGGGAGTAGAACACTAGAAGTATACTAATGTAAGGTTCCTACACTGTACCTGACATGGGACAGTAATACTTTATGTAGAGTAGGATTAGTTAAAGGTATATATTATACCTTTAA
>NW_022436966.1:14352658-14458582 GCF_009761245.1 Sapajus apella
TAACTAATAGGTTAATATAGTTATAATACTAAAAGGTATAATATATACCTTTAATAAAAAACCCTAAAATAAACACTAAAACAAGAGCTATAACTAATAAGCTAATAAAGGAGACAAAAATGTAATAATAAATAATAATATGTTTGGGTCTGTGTCCTCATAGAAATCTCATGTCTAATTATAATCCCCAATGTTGGAGATGGGCCTGTTGGGAGATGATTGGATCATGATGGCAGATTTCCCTTTTGGTGCTGTTCTCCTGATAGTGAGTGAGTTATCATAAGATGTTGTTGTTTAAGTGTATAGCATCTCCCACCTCTCTCTCTTCCTCCTGCCCTGGTCATGTAAATATGCGCCTGCTTCCCGTTCCCATTCCACCATGATTGGAAGTTTCCTGAGGTCTCCCCAGCCATGCTTTCTGTACAGCCTGAAGAACTGTGAGTCAATGAAACCTCTTTTCTTCATAAATTCCCCAGTGTCAGATATTTTTATAGCAGTGTGAAATGAACACAATAGAAATAATCACCCAGAAGAGTTAAAAAAAAAAAGAGTTAGAAAAAAAGAAATGGAACAAATAGAAAACAGAAAGATAGCAGACACAGCTTTTTCCATACATGTAAACAACTTTATTAAATAAAAGTGGTTTAAACACCTGTGTTAGTCCAATCTCACACTGCTATGAGAAAATACCCGAGACTAGGTAATTTATAAAGGAAAGAGGTTTAATTGACTCATAGTTCCACATGGATGGGGAGGTCTCAGGAAACTTAAAATCACGGCAGAAGGGAAGCAGACATGTCCTTCTTCACATGGTGGCTGGAGAGAGAGAAGAGCAAAGTGGGGAAAGACCCTTATAAAACCATCAGAGCTCATGAAAACTCACTCACCATCATCAGAACTGCTTGAGGAAACTGCCCCCGTGATCTAATCACCTCCCATGAGGTACCACCCCCAACATGTGGGGACTACAATTTACATTACAATTCAAGATGATATTTTGAATGGGGACACAGCCAAACCATATCATTCTACCCCTGGCCTTTCCCAAGTCTCAGGTCCTCACATTTCAAAACACAATCATGCCTTTCCAACAGTCCCTCAAACTCTTAACTCATTCCAAAATTAGGCAAGGCAAGTCCATTCTGCCTATGAGCCTGTAAAATCAAAAGCAAGTTAGCTACTTCCTAGGTAGAATGAAGGTACAGGCATTGAGTAAATACACCCACTCCAAATGGGAGAAATTGGCCAAAACAAAGGCACTACAGGATCCATGCAAGTCCAAAATCCAGTCAGGCAGTCATTAAACCTCAAAATTACAAAATGATCTTCTTTGACTCCATGTCTCACATCTAGGTCATGCTGATGCAAGAGTGGGCTCCTGTGGCCTTGTGCAGCTCTGTTCCTGGGGCTTTGCAGGGTACAGTCCCCCTCCTGGCTGCTTTCATAGGCTGGCATTGAGTGTCTGTGGCTTTTCTAGGCACATGGTGCAAGCTGTCAGTGGATCTACCATTCTGGGGTCTGGAGGATGGTGGCCCTCTTCTCACAGCTCTACTAGGCAGTACCCCAGTGGGGATTCTGTGTCGGACTCTGACCCCACATTTCCCTTTTGCACTGCCCTAACAGAAGGTCTCCATGAGGGCTCTTCCCCTGTAGCAAAATTCTGCCGGGATATCCAGGCATGACCATACATCCTCTGATATCTATGCAGAGGTTCCCAAACCTCAATTCTTGACTTCTGTGCATCTGCAAGACCAACCACATGTAAACCACCAAGGCTTGGGGCACCCTCCAAACAACAGTTGTCTGAGCTGTACATTGGCCTCTTTCAGCCACAGCTGGAATGCAAAGCACCAAGTCCCAAGACTACACAAAGCAGGAAGGCAGTGGGCTCAGCCCATGAAACCATTTTTTCCTCTTTAACCTCTGGGATTGTGATGAGAGGGGCTGTGGTGAAGCCCTCTGACATATGTGGAGATATTTTTTCCATTGCCTTGGCAATTAACATTTGGCTCTTTCTTAATTATGCAAATTTTTGCAGCCAGCTTGAATTTCTACTCAGAAAATGAATTTTTCTTTTCTACCACATTATCAGGGTGCAAATTTTCCCAATTTTTATGCTCTGTCACCTCTTGAATGCTTTGCTGCTTAGAAATTTCTTTTGCCAGATACCCTAAATCATCTTTCTCAAGTTCAAAGTTCCACAGATTTCTAGGACAGGGGTAAAATGCTGCCAGCCTCTTTGCAAGACCATAGCAAGAGTCACCTTTGCTCCAGTTCCAAAGAAGTTTCTTATCTCTGTCTGAAACTACCTCAGCCTGGACTTTATTGTTCACATCACTATCAGCATTTTGGTCAAAGTCATTCAACAAGTCTCTAGGAAGTTCTAAACTTTCACCATCTTCCTATCTTCTTCTGAGCCCTCCAAACTGTTCTAACCTGTGCCTGCTACCCAGTTCCAAAGCTGCTTCCACATTTTCAGGCATCTTTACAGCAGTGCCCCACTCTCTGAAGTACCAATTTACTCTATTAGTATGTTCTCATGCTGCTATGGAGAAATACCAAGACTGGGTAATTTATAAAAGAAAGAGGTTTAATTGACTCACAGTTCCACATGGCTGCAGAGGCCTAAGAAACTTACAATCATGGAGGGAGGCAAAGCAGACACATCCTTCTTCACGTAGTGGCAGAGAGAGAAGTACAGAGCAAAGTGGGGAAAAGCCCCTTATAAAACCATCAGATCTTGTGAGAACTCCACTCACTATCATGAGAACAGCAATGGGGGAACCACCCCCATGATCTCATCACCTCCCATGAGGCCCTTCCCCCTAACATGTAGGGATTACAATTCAGATTACAATTCAAGACGATATTTTGGGTGGGGACACAGCCAAACCATATCACAGCCCAATTATCAGGCAAAAATTGTCAATCGGATTTAAAAAAAAAAAAAATGAATGGCCTATACCATTTAAAAGAAGCACATTTTACATAAGAAGAAACAAATACTTCAAAAGTATAGAAAAAGATGTTGCATTCTAATGATCACCAAAAGAAAGCTGGCATGACTATATTAATATCAGACAAAGGAGACACCAAGACAAAGACTATGAGCAGGTGAGCAGTGGAAAAGAAGGTAATTTCACAATGATAAAAGGATTGGTTCATAAAAATTCTAAATGTGTATATATTTAATAAAATAACTTCAAAGCACATGAAGCAAAACTGAGAGTTACATGGAGAAATAGACAAATTCATAAATTTAAACTAGAAATTTAATATCTCTTTCTCAATAATTGATAGAACAAAAAACTGGTAATGACATAGAGGTTTTAAAATGGTATCAACCAAATTAATTTAATTGATACATATATACAGAACACTCTATCCTATAACTATTAGAAAATACATTCTTACTTGAACCCAGGAGGTCGAGGCTGCAGTGAATCATGATCACGCCACTGTACTTCAGCCTGGGTGACAGAGTGAGACCCTGTCTCAAAAAAACCCTATTTTTCAAATGCGCTACAAATACCAAGATAGGCTACTTCTGAGCCATAAAAGTATGTCTCCATAAATTTAAAAAAATTCAAGTCTTAAAAAATGTTTTCTAACTGCAAAGGAAGTTAAATAAGATTTCAAAAGAAAAGATTTTCCCAAATATTTAGAAATTTTAACACATTTCTAAATAAACCATAGATTAAAGAAGAAATCGAAAGAGAGAGTGGGAAGTAATTTGAATTGAATGGAAATGAAAACACAGTGTATCGAAATTTGTGAATTCCAGTAAAGCAGTACTGGGGGTGGGGGAAGTAATTTATAAACAGAAAATGCCTATATAAGAAAAGAAGAAAGGTCTTAAATCAATAAACTCAGCTTTTACCATAACAAACAAAAGCAACAGCCACACACAAAAAAAGATAAATTAAAGTGAAGAGAAGAAAGGAAATAATAACTATCAGGGAAGAAATCAGTAAAATAGAAAATAAAAAAAATGATTAAAAAATCAATAAAACCACAGGTAGATTCTTTGAGAAAAATCAATAAAATTGGTAAACTTACAGCCAGATTAGTTAAAAGTTAGAGGAGATATAAATTACCAAATTCAGGAAAGACAGAGGTGACATCATTAAGATTTTCAGCATATTTAAAGGACACGGGAATATTATATACAATCTTATGTCAATAAATTCAACAAATTAAATGAAATGAAAAAATTCCTTGAATAAATAAACTACCAAACTCACTAAGAAATAGAGTAGCCCTATTACATATTTTATTTATTTTAAAGTTTAAAACTTTCCTAGAAAGAAAACTCTAAAATCTGATGACTTCACTGGTGAATTCTTCCAAACATATAAGAAAATAATAATAGTACCAATTTCATATAAATTATTTTATAAAATCAGAGAAGAAGGAATACTTCCCATCTCACTCTATGAAATCAGCATTAGCCTAATAGCCAAATCAAAAATAGGCATTACAAAAAAACTACTGATCAAATCCTTCATGAACAAAGATGTAAACATTTTCCAAAAAGTTTTAGAAAATATGATTTTGGAATGAACAGATTTCGCTTGATTAACCAAATATATCAAAGTTAATGAGACCACAGAAAGTGGGAGGCTATGATTCTATCATGTCAACTCCTTCAGTAAAAAAGTTTACTATTTTCATAGAGCTGAAAAAGCAGATGTTCTCCTTATTCACTAACTTGACTGGTGTTTGGAGGTATATTGTTTAGATAACAGATTCCGGAGTCACAGATGCCTGGGACCAAATTTTAGCTACATCTCTTACTAGCTTTATAACTTGGGAACATTACTTACCTTTCCTGTGCTTCAATTTTATCAGCTATAAAACAGAGAGGAGAATATCTCTTTCCCATAGTCTTGTTACAAGGAATAAGCTAATTAATACTTGTAAAATGTTTAGAAAAACTGAAGGGCTGGGATATAGTAGGTGCTCACTTAGTCTCACAAGGGGCAGCCATAGAAGGAGGAGTAATCATACCATGTAAAGAGCCATGAAAGATACCCCTGAACTCAGCACTAAAGAATGTGCTTGGTAGACACATCAGGAAGAAAGCAAGGGAATGAACATACCACATGAAGTGACCAGCATAAACAAGCACTTAGCAGCCATAAAGGTTATTGGTATTTTCCAGAAACTGAGTAAGCTAATAAGTAGAATGTAGAATACACTTTTGTGGAGTGTAAGGAAGGGGGAGTATGAGTGAGGGGCAAACTAGGAGACATTAAAGCTGGAAACTGAGGACAGATCATGCAGAGCCTTGTGTGCCATGATAATGCAGTGCAATTTGATCCTAGTCAATGTAGGAAACCATCAAAGAATTTAATACGAGAAGGTGTCATAGCCAGATCTTTGTTCTTACAGATAATTTTGGCAAAGCTAAGGAAAACACATCCAAAAGGAGGAAGCTAAAGGCCAGGGGACTGGCAAAGAACTGTTGACTGTATTTGTTTCTTACTGCTGCTGTAACAAGCTACCACAAATTTCATGGCATAAGACAGGACAAATTTATTAGCTTTCAGTTCTGCAGGTTAGAAGTCTGGCACAGCTCTCACTGGGCTCAAATCAAGGTGTTGGCAGGGTTGCCTTTCTTCTGGAGGCTGTTGGGGGAATCCATTTCCCTGTCCTTATTTATGGCCACTTTCTCCATCTTCAAAGCCAGCAACACTGACAAGTCCTTCTTAAATCATTCTCACCTCCTCTTCTGTTGCCCTCTCTAATCTTAAAGATCCCTGTCATTAAATTGAACCCACTGTCATAACCCATGATAATCTCACTAAAGTCAGTTAATTAGCAACCTTAAACCCATCTGCAATCTTAATTCCCCTTTGCCATATAATATAACATATTCACAGGCTCTGGTGACTAGGAGCTGGACACCTTTGTGGGGTCATTATTCTTACCTCAGAAGCTATTATAAAACATCTGGTAAGAGATAATAAGGACCTGAATCAAGGTGGCAACAGCGGAAATAGGAAGGGATATCCAAGAGAGTGCTTTTAGATGCATCAGCTGGGTGCAACAGCTCATGCCTGTAATCACAGCACTTGGGTAGGTGAGCCAGGAAGATTACTTGAACCCAGGAATTTGAGGTGGCAGTGAGCTATGATCATGCCACTGCACTACAGCCTGTGTGACAGCCTGTCTCAAAAACAAATAATAAAAATATAGAATAATACAGTGATTCATTTGGGTGGCTTTAGAGTGTATAGAAAACATGAAGAAGAATAGGAAATTAAGGATGTCACCTACTTAAATTTGAAGAGCTTGATGAAATCTCATGTCACTAACATACGATTTGAGTTTCTAATATGTAAATATAAAGTTCTCTCCGAATACTATGGGTGGGATGCCCGAAACATTCTTGGAAATTTGGTCTGAAGCTTAGGAAAGCAGTGATGCTGATAACTAAGATTTGAGCATTGTCAAGAAATTTAACGTCTCCAACAGAGTAGCTTACTCTAAGTTACCGAGGACATTAAAGACAAATACACACATACTTACTGAATATTTAGCAGCTCTTGTTGGTGCTAATATTCAACATAAGAAATTCAGACATATCAAAAAATAAAATGTAAATGATCAATCATATCTGCAGCTGATCTTCACTGGCAGCTCATAAGAGAAGCAAAGACAAGTCTAATGGTGAACCACTACAAAGGTGGCATCCCCAAGCCCAAGGAACATGGAAATGGTGATAAGGATATGTTCTGCCCTAAACAACAACAAAAAAATGGGACACTGGATGCAACCCATGACTTTCCAGCCCCATGTTTGCATGTGTTATAGTTTGAATATGCAATGGTTTTGTGTCCCCTCTAAAATCCTTGTTGAAACTTAATCCCCAATGCTACAGTATTAACAGGTGAGACCTTTAGGAGGTGATTAGGTCATAAGAGCTCATCTCTGGTGAATGGGCTTAAGGACTTCATCAAAGACGCTTCACAGAGTATTTGGTCCCGTCTTACCCTCTGTTCTTTCCACCACATGAAGAAATCGCATTCCTCTCTTCCAGAGGGTGTAGTGTTCAAGGTGCCATCTTGAAAGCAGAGCGCAGCCTTCAACAACACCAAACTTGCCAGAACCTTGGATCCTGAACTTCCCAGACCCCAGAACTTTGAGAAAATACACAGTTCTCTGAGGAAGTAAAATACCCAGTCCTAGGGTATTTTATAGCATCACAAATGGACAAAGATATCACGTTTTGTCTCTCACAAGAACACCTATGGAAAAATATATTTATCCCACTAGAAACCAGGTTTCTATTTAACATTTAGGGAGATCTTCCGATTTGTGAGACGCTCCAACTATCTATCTATATCTTTATCTACATATCTATATCTATATCATCTATATCTATATCTGTCTTAAAAAGACATTGCTTAATTCACTGGTGTTGAAAAGCCAAGTGGTATAGTGACGTTAATATACCTACAAAAAAAAGTAATTTAAAGATATTTTCTTATAGAAAAGACAAAACCTGAGGTACTGTACAGGTCTATTAATTCTCAGCAGTGCAAATGATGCACAATCCAAACCAGGTGTAATAAAACACCCTGCAACAAAAAACTTAGAATTCCATATACATGCCTGGGGATGGGGGGAGTGGGAAGGCAGGGTGGAAATGTCCATTTAAATATAGAACCTTGATTAATTTTCTTCTATATAGGAACCATAATAACCAAAAATAAGCTCATGGATGTAGTGGCGGTGACATATGAGTTGGAACACGTGGCATGTACAAAGGTGAGTAATAAAAGTGAAGCAAATGAGCAAAAATATATCAAAAGTGACTAAAATTATGTGTTTTCATTGTTAAGAGATGTAGTGAAATTCTCACCTGGTGAATTTCAATTCAGCATTTCCTTGACATATCTTTTATAATTTTCACTCTAATTATAATGAAAATCATTTTTCAATGTAATTTTATAATAAAAATGTTTCTTTATTTCTCATTACATAAGAACATGATCTTATACAGTTACTGAGCAGGCTTACAATGTGCTGTATCTTCTCTTTCTTACCATTTAATCTCTTCATAGTCTACAGATGTCAAGAGGTTCAGATTAAGCTTGTTAAAGATCTGCTTCACTCGAACTCACTGATGATTATTTATTTAGCAGTTTTATGTAACCCTGTCATTGATAAGCACTCTATTAATTTGCCGAGGGACAAATCAACACTAGTTATTTTTCTACTGGCTATTAGGCTCTGTGCTGCTGTTTGTTACAAACCACTTGCCAGTTAATTATAAATTATGGGTCCTCTTTGCCTATATTAATTGATATCTTCTCTGCCTTTGTAATACTAGACAAATAAATTGAAGGCAAGATTTATTAGGCAGTGTATGTCTTGTGTCTCTTGATTAGTATTCTTTACTTTTTTAACATTTATACTTGTTTATACAGATTTGACAGACCAATGCATTAGAGAAATAATCTTTAGGGTGTTTTGTAGTGAAAAAAGAAAGAGAGGGGGGAGATAGAAAATGATTTAATAGGTTTCCTACAAATTTATTTCAAATGACCCACAATTCATTGTTAGCAATTCCTAAAATGCCTTTCGACTATGTGTTATGGACTGGTGATGGCAGCTTCCCAATTATGCAAAAGCTAATATTCAAGTGGTTTTAAAGTCTATGCATCCAGTTGCTATATGATAAATAAAAATAATATGTATATAACAAAACCTATATCACATTACACATGCAATAGCTAAATGTCTTTTCTTTGCCTTATTGCTTATTTGCATCTGATTACCTGTTCTTTTGCATATATAGATACCTTTTTTTTCTTTTTCTGTCATTTAAACAGTCTATAGATGTAATACATAGTGACAAAAGAATAAACTATAGCCATTTAAAATTTTCAGAAGCATAAGTTACAGATGGCACTTTCCATAGGACATGAACCTTTCTATTTGCAGTCCACAGAGAAGCAGGAATCAGAATTTAGGCCAGGTAGAAATAAAAAAATATTTTACAATAGAAAGTCTTAATTCGTTTGCTCCCTGGACAGTATCAAACATTGAAGAATTGCAAATTTAATGGAAAGGTTTACCCCAGAGGGTCATTGTACTATATTCCGGTTTCAAGGGGCGTCAGGACCTAGCTGTCTGCCAAAAGATCTGGGTCTCTGAAATCCTAATTTTGTACATAATTTCTCCATTTAATTGACAGTTTTGACCCAAGTTGCTTTTGCAGTATCTTGGATTCTGAGTAATTCCCCATCTGACATAAATCCAGCAAATGGACATCTAGCCCATTGGGGTTGGCTGGTGGTTTTTCCATTAGTTTTCATGGGAAAGGAGAAACATTTTGGTCAAGCATATCTATTCCTATTTTCAACTCACACATAATTGAATCTCTTCTCCAACATTTTCACGTTTGAAGATTTAAAGACTCCCCAATTAGAATTTAGAGAAAGCCTTTAGAGTAAAATTAGCTAGCTCACTCAGAAAACATGCACTCTGCTAATGTGCGGGAAACTGACCTTGAGCCACTTTTTAATAATGAGATTCCAAGGATCATCTTTTCCTATGTACTGTGCTACCTTTTGTTGGCGGTTTCTGGGCATGCCTCCCAATGGATGTCATAAGGGATAGAATTTCCTGATAGCCTTGATTCAGTTGATTATTCAGAAAACATGCTACTAATCATCCTTCACCAATTTGTTATATTATCTGTAGATCCTCCACCTTGCTCTTCTTACCGTTTACTATTTCACCACTCAAAATCTCTGTCCCCCATGGCTAAACAACATTGGAGGTAAGTAAGATTTAAGCTATTAGTTACAACTCAAAACTAATTTGATTAGCAGGGGATTGGAGTTGGCTCTAACCTCTCAAATACATCATTTCTGATTATTCACATTTTAGGTATTCACATTGCATTTGAACCCAATTACATAGTTAATCTGCTGTTTGCTAAATTATGCTGTACATTTTTTAATGTCTCATACTATTTTACCCTAATCCAGTGGCTTTCAAATGGGGACAATGTTGCTCCCCATGGAGCATTTGGCAATATCCCCAGACAGTGGTCATGATGGAAATGGGGGAGGGGGATTAACTGCTACTGGCATCTAGAAAGTAGAGGATGGAGATAATACTGAACACCCTAAAATGCATGGGACAGCCTCCAATAACAAAGAATTATGGGTCCCAAATGTCAATCACAATGAGTCTGAGAAACCTTGCTATAACCCCTCAAAAAAAAACCCGAATTTTCTTCCCTGAAGTGGCAACAGTAAGTAACAAGAGTTCTGGAGCAGAAAAATTAGAAACCTAATAATGACTACATTTTCTAGTATTCAGCGACCCACAGAGGTTGTCATGATGTACGCATTAATATAGAGGCTAACTTGAACTGCTAAGACAAAAGGTATACACTTGGGGACCGAAATGAACCTTCTGTGAAGCTTGCTATGTGTTACTTCATGAAAACATTATTAGAAATGCATTCAAGGAATATAATTCAATTCTATTGAACTCAAGATTGAATTAGGACTTCTGGGTTGGTCAATGCAGGGGAAACTGAGTTAGATATATCACTAACGAAACTTGGTCATGGAGCAGCAGGCAGAAGAGGAAGCACACATGGTTAAAAGGACAACAAGTAGAGTTTAGTACACCTGCAACAATAAGATTTACCAGCCCGAAATATGAGTCTTTTTATTCAACAATTGTTTACTGACATCCAGTGGGTAGATATAATATTTGTCTTCCAACTGCTATCCCACTATCCTAAAGTATTTTTAACATATAATTACAAACAATGACATATATATAAGGCATATAAATCCACATATTCAATATTAAACATAATTTCTCATTTGAAAATATAAATAGATGCTCTATTATTATCAAATATCATCTAATGCCATCATATTATGGAATGGGAACTTTCCATACCTTCAGTGTGCATATCTCACTTTGGAAGCTGCTGCAGAAGGAGATATAAATTTAATTCTTAATTAAATTTGCACATCCACCACTAGATGATACTCTTCTTGAGAACAGCAATGTTGTCTTTTTTTCTCTTTTTCTTTATATTGCTAGTGCTCAGAACAAAATGGGAACTTAATACCTGTTTTATTTAATGAAGAAATGTTGGCCTATAACCAGCTGATGATCCAGTAAGAGGGAATGCAATAGGTGCATATAAAACTATGCTACAAGGCAGAATTATAATGTAGTAGTGGCTTTTTAAAAAAGCAAATTTTCCTCTCTCATAAATTTTTTGGAGATCCACACCAAAGCTTGGCCAAAGACCCCACAAACATTCCTTTTATTAATAGTTCTCATTCTTAGGTGGTCCTTGGGTTACGACCATATTTCTTCTTGCATAAGAGTTCTGAATTAAGCTGCATAAGACCCCGTTAAGCTGTTTCCATATTACATATAAAGCTAATGTGGGACCCCACTGTATTTCTAGATCCTGGATTGAGATGAAACCACCCATCATCATTCAATTAGGAACCTCTTCCAACCCTCTCTCTCCAAAATGAGTTTAATTCTCTATTTAAGACAGGTAAACTTCTTTGTCCTCTTAAACTAATAATAACTTTCAAGTCAGTCTGTAACTATGGTTAACATATCACGTGATACACTTATACTGCCAACATTTTGGCCACCATTTTAGCACTCTATTTGGAAAAATTCTGTGTGTCCTTTGGCACTGTTTTGCTTGTTGGAGTTTATAAAGAAGTAGACCAGGCAGGAAGGTGAGTGTGATCTGACTTTAGATAAACAAGGAATTTTCTGCACAGTAATAAAATCATCACCACCACCCCACCCCTACAACAGAATAATTTTAGTGACTTATACATTGGTTTAATCCTCAAATGTTTTTGTAATATGTAATCTCCATACACAATGTTAATATTAATGGGAACTTGACTAATACTTGAATAGTCTTCTATTAACTGAAAATGAGTTAATGAAAGAACCCTTTACTAACGCAGGCATTAGCTTTTTCACCTTGGAGGAGCAAGCTCATTCTATGCCACATTCCCTTGTTGCCTTACTTTTGCAATTTTCACTGAGCACCTTCCTATGTTCATTCAGTTGAGATCCCTCAAATTCTGCCATTCATGGGGAAAACTCACTTCCTAAAGGTATCTGAACCCATAGGTATTGTCCAGCCAAGGAGATTTCAGATAAACTCTCTCTCCTTATGCATAGTTTGTTGAATAGGTTCATCTACAATAGAATTGCCAAATTGATTCACCAAAAATTAGCTGGGCAAGATCTGGTTATTTATTTCACATGCATGAACATGAATTAAATGTCTAGCAGATAATACATTGCATATAATAACCCTTATAAAGGAGATATGATTGTCTCTGCCTTAAATGTAAGGAAATTAAGAAACGGGAGGTTTAACATCTTACCATAGTAGGTCACATGGTATACGAAGGAGCAGGTATTCTAAGAAGCAGAATATGCATTTATTTGGAGGTAAACATAACACTAAATTTATTATTACATAAAAAATCAGTCCACTTTGAAAGCCACTGTACATCTGATGGGACTTTAGGGTTTGATTGCAGAATTCTCTGAAATAGGGTTGTTTGGGATGTAATTAACATGATAAACAAGGGAAAGACACAAGTTTAGCAAAAAGCTCACTTTGAGTGGATAAATTTCTCTTTTTCCTTTTTTTAAATGAGAAAGGCTGGATAAAAGGCACATGAAATAACTGCTGACTGAGTGGAGCTCTTGAGCTAAGGACTTGTGCTGTGAAAATTCTACTTTGTCTAGCAAACACTATCGAATAGAAACCTTGAAAAGGGAACATTTATGTTTCTCATTTTCTTAAAAAAAATCAGCTCTAACCTCATGACTTCCCTGACAATGCTAAAGTCACAGGTGGTAGGAGGAATATAAAAGCTAGAAGCAGGACTTCTACTCCTTAAACAGTCTCTCATTCCCAGCATCTTAGTTTAGCTGCAGAGGCTGAGTGGATGCACAGACAACACAAACGGAGGTGTCTTTGGGCAGTCAGTTCAGATGAGTAACCCAAATCCTCTGCACAAGCCTCTCCCATGGTAAAAGTCAGGAATTTCAGATCACAATCCCCTACCACAAAGCCAGATAGAACAGGTGATTATATACCAATATCATCATTTTTCAGTCACGGTCATGTCTAAACGAAAAAGTCAAACACAGTGTTTGGTATTAATATGGTTTGAACAGAATCATCATTGCAATTGCTCCAAAGGTGCTGTGGTTTAGTGATGGAGTTTTGTGGTAGGCTTTGGAGTAGAACTGAACATTCTTCAAATGGTAACTCTGCAATCTACTACCATACAGATTATTATACCTCTCAGAGTGATTGCCTTTATTCTTGTAAAATAAATGTAATTCTTATCTCTAGGGATTTGAGAGGATTTAATGAGACTACACAGTAACACATTACTTGGCATATAGCGGATGACGAAAAAAAATGTGAATTTTATTATTGAGTTAAAAATGTGAATTTCCAGATCCTCCAATAAGTAGATGCCAAGATGAGATTCAATGTGCAAGAAATTTATTAGAGGATATGCCTGTGAAAGAAAATGAGGAGGAGGAGGGCAGGAAAGGCTAGGGTAGCTTCCAGGCCATGATGCAAGTCTGACTCCAGGTGAAGGAGAGATAGAGGGAAGGGTGGAGGAATCCTAAATTACCATGCATTTTTAAGGAAAGTCTGTCAAGGCCATCAAGCAGTCCTAGAGCCAAATTAACCCATCAGAGGATCCTGCACCTCCAGAAATAGGCCTGCCTCAACAAAGATGCCAGGCTTATTCACAGGCTAGGAGCAGCCCGTGGGAAGCATAGACTCGCACTGTGATAAATTTCCAAGGCAGCAGCTGAAACCCTGGGTCACTCATGTTCCTTGCAGTCAGAGTGGCATGTTCTCGTGGTGGTCACCACCAGTATTATTCAATGCAGATTCCTTGGCAAACTGTGTGTTATTGTTTCTGAAAAGGCAAAAGAGGGCAGACAGAGAGTGTGTGCGCATACAAGCACAACAGTACACACAGATTAGGAATAGAAAGATATAGTCTGGGCATCTTTTAGGTTATATATTTGTTTTAAAAATGGAAATGAAGTCATATGGATGCAAAAGGATTCCATATGAAATTCTAAGATAATTCTTGTTCTGATTAAAATTATAAAAATAAACAACTTTTAAAAACTAATTTTAACAAATCCTTTCCTATTTAGAGCTGACATTCATGAATAATTGATCATAGGTTTCCTTAAAATTTATTATTTTTCTTTTCTTCGTCTTTTTTTCAGTTTACACAAGAGGTTTTTGGCTTGTTTTTTGGTCTTGTAGTTATTAGAGAATCTGAGGAAAACCAGTGATCTTCGTCTCTAAGATGTACATGTATCCATACACATTAAAGGGTACAATTCCAAAGAGTTTACGGGGCCTTTAAAGCCTATCAAAGAAACAGTGATTACATTTTTATAAAGCTATTAACCTATATGATTTTAAACTATTTTATAATTTTTGGACTACATACTTCTGTGGATGAAGATAAACAACCAGTTGTTGCTATTGAGACCTCTGGCTTTTTAAACTCACAATATTAGCGCACGCTAAGGCATCATTCATTCAAGCTATCCTGAATGGGAGAGTCTGTGTAGATGCACATTTAAATATATGAATAAAATGCGTCTTTGTGTGATAAGTTTCTTCTTATTCCCTCTCTTCTCCATATGATATGTCCAGTTCAGGATAGAAATTGACATGCTTAAGTCAATTCGATTATGCCTTAGTCCTTACTTTGAATATTTTAAAATTTAATATTATTCTACAGCTGTAGGTCTAGCACTGTCAGTGTCTGTTATCTCACATTTGGCTTTCTTTTCCTTAGTGAATGTGTATGTTTTAGGCTCTCTTCTCCTCTTAGTAGATGGACATGTTCCCTCTTGCTTTCTGTAGCTCATCAGTGTATCAACCTTTCCAAGAGAAATGATAAATTAGACAGATAAACTGTGAAAAAAAAAGGGGCGGCTCTGATAAAAATTTGGTCACACGCTGAATCCACTTGAGCCTGTACTCTCAGGCAGAAGCTATGTGAAATATAACATTCATCACACAACTGACGCTGGACCCACACAATACCTGTGCGCGATGGGGTGAATTCATTATGTCCCGGGAAACTGACTCTAGCAATGGATGCCTTCAATTACTCAGTCTCCAAAGTGCCTGTCCAGCCTCGCAGGCTTAATTCTCTATTTCCTTTCTTTTGGGGGGTTAGAGCCAACACTTCAACTGGCAGTTTCTTCTCTAGTTTAAAGAACATGGTAAATGACAGAGGTCCGGAATAATATATTTCCTCCAAAGCTGGTGACCAATTAGTTGCTTGCCACGGCCTGTCATTTCACTGCTGTAAGTGCTGTGTTCTCGTAGCTTGGTGATAGACACACTGT
Organism: Sapajus apella; assembly: GCF_009761245.1. Lineage (NCBI taxonomy): Eukaryota > Metazoa > Chordata > Mammalia > Primates > Cebidae > Sapajus > Sapajus apella. Next base: position 14,368,118 of record NW_022436966.1, read on the forward strand.
TTATTTTCCACTTTGCAGTCTTTGCCAATACTCCAAGTCCCACACAGCTGCCTTGATGCCACTCTCCTGGATAGCTTATGACAGGGAAAAGATAAAAGGTATGTGTGGCAAAATGGCAACCCTGAGCAAAGTTATCTAGGGTGCAAAGCAAAGAGCATAGTGATTTTATCACCTCACCTTTTTATTTTAATGCTTTTCAATGAATTGTGGAAAATGCCAAGTCCATGAGGTTAATGCTCAGATATAAGTACTGTGGCTAAAGACTTTGCGAGGGTTATTAAGCTGTTGACAATATGAGAATCAGACACATTCACCACTGGTTCAGTAATTGTCTTTCATCTAGGAGCAACTTCCCCTCTCGTCTCCCACCCAATTTTATGATTCATCATATTTATTTTTTGTTTCCTCAAGCAACATCTTTTATTAGTTGCACACTCACTGCAGAAATTTAATTTCTGCAAGAGAACAACAAAGCAGTTGATTATTATTATTGAGAATCTGGTACAACATCGAGTGAAATAAAATCTATAAGGCATTAAAATGACAGATTAGGCGAGAGCTGTATTCATTTACAAGTGTTAGAACATCATGCTAATGCCTCACAAGCACAACATAAAATGAAAATCAACTCTTTCATGCTGCTTTACGAACAAACGCTGTGAAGCTCCCAGGAACACAAGCCAGAGCCTCCGTTAAAGAGGCAATGTCCTTTTGTAGTTTGCTCATAAGTTCATCCTTGACAAACACAAATAAAAACACTCCTCTCTTATGCACAGCCAGAAGCGCTCCCTGCTTATCCCTTGGTCATCCCAAACTAAACACTGCTAATCCCAGTAAGATTTAAAGCATTCATATGCACCTCATTGTTTTTTAATGGAGAGTAACATTTCACTTATTAGGCAACCTCTATTCTTTATATCCCACCTAGAAACCAAAGAGAAAGCAGAAAAAAGGGGCCCGAGAATCAGCAATTCAGGGCTGTTACTCCTCAAAATCAAGCTCCCATAATTTATATATACTCTAATCACTCACAGCCTATTAACTCTTATTTTAGACGTAATATTTATGCTTTTATATTGTGAGCTGCAGCTCAATGCATGTAAGAAGCAAATTACGAGAACGCTAGAGATCCTCAGGCTAAAACCTCTAAACACTAGACTGGTTATTTTGATAAGAAAAGAGACACAAAAATACAATGGACAGAATGTCTCAAAGAATCTTCAAGGCCACCATATCTGGGGGTGACACTGTTCAGAGAACAGAACAAATAAACTCTGTTTATAGTATTAACACAAGCCTTCCAAAAGGGACTAAATGAGTTCCGTATTTCTCTTTCTTTCCTGAAAGAGAAGTATGTAAAACAGTTCAAAGGAAAGTCCATCAAAATAGTTAAAATACTTAAAGGTAAGTGTTTCAGCAAGAAAGCCAAAGTCTCACATATGCAGATCAATTTATTTTCCAACAATATTGAATAAAGTTGTATTGCTTATATATTTTCTATATATGCATATATATATATATATATATATATATATATATATATATATATATTTGGGAATGCATCTAATGTGCTTTACTGTATATTATTGATTATATGTGTAATTATTCATAGGCTAAACAATAACATAATTTATTTGTGAACTTTTACAGATTCATCTCAGATTCATTTACCACTTAATTCTCAGAAAGCAATTTCAGATGTCAGAGATTTTTATCCTTGAAAAGAGAATATCAAAAAGTTTCATTTCTGGGGTTCTACCATGGGTGGCAATTAAATAATGAGGATCATCAGAGTGACCATATTAAATATCTCCTCCTAAGATGATAGACAGCAGTGGCCGACACAGTAGAGAGTATGCAAACTCTCATCAACAATATGTCAAATATCAATTTGCATGCTACACCCATTCCTTAAGTGGTGCCAGTGAGTATGCTGATGTCCGTGGGTCACACATAACTCCTACAGCAGTGGTCTCCAACCTCCAGGCTGCAGACTGGTACCTGTCTGTGGTCTGTTAGGAACTGGGCTACACAGCCAGAGGTGAATGACAGGCGAGCCTCCTTGTCAGATCTGCAGTGGCATTAAATTCTCAAAGGAGCCCAAACCCTACTGTGAACTGCACATGTGTGGAATCTAGGTTGTGTGATCCTTATGAGAATCTAACTAATGCCTGATGATGCAAGGCAGAACAGTTTCATTCCAAAACCATCCTACGACCACCCATCTCTGGTCTATGGAAAAATTTTCTTCCATGAAACTGGTCCCTAGTGCCAAAACGGTTGGGGACTGCTGTCCCAAAGCATGTATGATATTTCCATCCACTCTCTTCTCTTCCAGAAAGCATGTAGGAATATTAATACATGGGAATAAAAATCTGAACTGCTACAATTTATTAAAAACCTAGAAAAATAAATCAGGGGAAGACTTTGCTAGTTTTGTTACCAATAACAAATTTCTAATGACACAGCTTGGATATTGAGGTGGGGAAGGGCTGATAGGGAGGAAGGAGAATGTAGGTGGAGCAGGAGGTCCTCCACTCCTAACTGTATCTGCTTGAGCAATGTACTTTCACCTCTAAGGACTACAGGATTCTAGAATGAAGGAGCTGTGATAGAGTTCCTGCTTTAGACATCTCACAAAGTGTTGTGAAAGCTAATTGCAATCATACGTGTAGGAAAGTTACCCTAAAAATGTAAGATGGTATTCATGTTGAATAAAGGACCCTGATTTTCCAGTCTTTGTATCAAAATTTCTTCTCTTATAGGCTCATGATTTCCAGAATTCCAACGAACCCCTCTCACTTTGCAGCTAAGTATGAAATCATGTATGCCTTGTACCATACATAAGTGTCCTTGGAATTAATGATGCAATCTAGCCTACATGATGAGGCAAAGAATGAACTGGCAAAGCATCACTGAATCATGGATTATACAGCCAGAATACAAGTCTGACAGACATGAGCTAAAATGAAATAAATGAAAATGTGAAGGAACATCAATATGGGTAGTACAAAGAGATCTCAGGCATATGGCTGCACCAAAAGTTTTAATAAAGAAGCAACCATCCCCCAGGGTGGGAGGAGAAAAAAAGGAAAGAAAGAAAGAAGGAAAGAAAGAAAGAAAAAGATGAAAGAAAGAAAGAAAGAAAGAAAGAAAGAAAGAAAGAAAGAAAGAAGAAAGAAAAGAGAGAAAGAAAGAGAAAGAAAGAAAGAAAGAAAGAAAGAAAAAGAAAAAGAAAGAAAAGAAAGAAGAAAGAAAGAAAGAGAGAGAGAGAAAGAAAGAAAGAAAGAAAGAAAGAAAAAGAAAGAAAGAAAGAAAGAAAGAAAGAAAAAGAAAGAAAGGAAGGAAGGAAGGAAGGAAGGTAGGTAGAAAGAGAAAACACATGAATTTGAGCTCTGGCCTTGTCCCCACTGACTGGCTTCTAATTTCTTGAACTTCACCCAGGCTGTGTGTCCAACAGACCACATGGTGATTGCTAAATTGCTCAATGACCACAAGCTACAACCATGGGGAAAATATTCATGAAAATTAACATCCCATTTAATACTCACCATGCTTCCAGCCAACACTTTGTGTACCAGAAAGTCCTCGAACTGGCTCCAAAACTTTTCAATTCCTGACAAATGCACTGGCCCCTCTCCAAGGAGCTGGGCAGCAATCTGTGTTGTACGCTGGTGTGTGGTGGTGGCAGTACCACTGGTGGGAGAGCCAGGAGGTGGAGGCATTCTTCTCAAGTAAGAAAGATCTGAAGACCAGTGGCCTTGGGGACTCACCCAGGCACCAAGAACTCCAACTCAGCACGGCAGGGGGCAGGTTCTTAACTGCTTTCAATTTTCCTATAAACGAAGGGCATATAATAAAGCCTGGATCTATGAAATAGCAACAAATGTTTGATTAATTTTTTTCATATTAGAAATGAACATTTACATTTACATTGATTTTTAGAGTATGATTTTAGAAGACTATGGCATCTTTGGAAGCAAATCTTCTAAAATGTGAATCCTTCAGGACTTTCTTAAAAACAAAAATAACCACATTAATACAATTAGTCTTGTCTTCTTTTATGAGCTTGCCCATGCGTTCTTATTTGTTGGACTTTCCTACATCCCTCATATCACATATACTTTAATCATAACTCTATGCCATTAACTTCAAGAAAACCATCCTTATCCTATTAAATATACATTGGGGGGACCATACTTGTTAGAGCAGCCACTGCACACCCACTCTTCCTCCCATAAACACATCCTTTCCTTAACTACGCTAAGAAAATATAATTATTTGCATTCTTCAAATATTCTTAAAATTCCTTTACATACACATTCTCAGGAAAAAGTTGATTTTCAGGGAAGGCTGAACACATTTGACTCAGGGCCTGATTTTCTTTAGGCCGTGTTATTTTCTCTGAACTACGAGGTTGGCACAAGTGATTGTTTCCAATGGCACTGCCATTAGGTAAAGTGTGGGGTGGTGTCTTCTAGCTTTTCATATTTTCTCAGGCCTTGTCTGGAGCTTTGCACATAAGATGTATTCATCCTATATACTGGAGAATCATGACGATGGCCCAATGTGTGTTGTACCTCTTACCTATGCAGGCATAATCGTGTCTATATTTGGAAAGAGAAAAATCTAATGTCAAAGATGGAATATTCCAGCTGCCACTTTTCTTTGTCCTTACAAAAGAAAATACAGGATGACATAGCTGTATGAAGATGCAGCTGGAAGCAGAAGAACTTTGTTTTCACTCCTGCCTCTGGAATTAGCAACGGGACTAAGATTGGCCACGTCATATCCTCACCTGTTAAGAAGTGCTTAGAGTTGATAATTTCCAAGGTCCCTTTCATCACTTAATTCCAAGCTTAAGATAATTTTTTCACCATCTGAAAGAAAGGCAAAAACATCTCCAGAATATCCAGGTCACTCCACCATATTTGGAACACTGGTCAAGAAAATACTACAGCTTTGTTCCCATGAGACCAATGTTGAAAGTATCTAGATGTTGAAAGTCAACACATTTAGATGATTGATTGACTGTTTTCCACTTTAACTTAAAAAAATAAATGTTGGTGTCGTTTAGACCAGCTCTGAGAATGTTGCTGAGTTTCTTAGTCTCTTTTAGATCCTTGTACCCCACTTTCTTGAAGGTGTTTAGGAAATAAGGGCTCTCTTAGTGGCCTCTGTGAAGTCTCATGGTAACTGCAAGCCTGAGGGTAAGAGGTCCTTCAGGAGCCCACAAACAGCTTGCTTTCATTAAAGTGTGGTTCTCCAGTACCATGCGCTGATGACTCACCAGGCCTCACACCAGCAGAGCACCATTTTTAAAGGAGGGACATAAAAGGACCATGCTGTTCAAGTAAGCACACCTAAAACATTCTAACTAGGTAAGATAACCAACAAAAGAGCATTCTGAATAATGATCCCAAACATCATCCTTTAAAAGCACCATAAAATCAACTACCCATAACTAGTTGTCACAGACATGATCCCAGTGCTTGATAGACTTTAGAAAAATTGACTCATTTGGTGATCTCCAGGCTAGGATATGTGGAAAGAAATTTCCAGTGAGAAACAAAGGGGGGACAAATAGGCAATAAATTGTTATAAGATGTTCTGATGAAGCTAGATAATTAAGTGAATATAAGAGGCTGTTCCAGGAATGTAAATAATTAAATCAAAGATAAGATTAACTATAGTAAAAAAAAAAAAAAAGCTCAATTCTGTGGCACCTTTATTTCCCTTTACTTGGCTTTAGTGGACTGGTGAATTTGTCCATTATTGACCTATAGCCATGGGCTCATTTGCTTAGATTACATGTAAGCAAATGTAATGGAATTACATGGAAATTGAAGTATATATCTATATATCACCTGTGGGACAAGTGATAAAAATGGAATGGTTAAGAACTTGTACACCAGAAACAAAAAGTCTCAAATTACAATCTTTGTTTCTTCTTTTTAATTCTGTAACTTTGTGCAAGCTATGAAACTCTTGGCGCCTCAGTTTCTTCACCTGTAAAATGGGCTAACAATTTCTATGACACATTGCTTGATAAAGCTTACATGATATATGTTAGACATGGTACTTTGCACTTAGAAAATATTTAATATGTAGTAGCCATTTAAATTATCACTATTCAGAAGGTTCATTGTATAGTTGCCTTACAGATTAGTTAAGACACTGGAGATGGCATATTTGTTTGTGAGTTACAACCAAATCAAGTCTCGTTCTGGAGGGAAAGAAGTGACTTAGGCTCACGTCCATGTGACATTTGTATCACGAGGTAGCTTAGGAAAGAGAAAACAAACCAGAAGCCCAGCACATTGATTCAAAGATTAGCCCTCAGTCCCTACAGAGTAATGGCTTCAAGGATTCCCCAAACATGATTTCTGGAGTCAGAAAAACATCAACCAAACATGTGGAAAGAGTGGAGAAAGTAGAGGAGAGAAAGAAGTCAGCTGCTAGTTGACTCCTGGAATGTGTTCAATCCAAATCATACTAGTAGTACAAAATCAGAGTCAGTATGAGGGGCAAGATGTGATGTACAAAAGGAGATGATGGGAGCACCCTGTGCTTTCCAGGAAAGCTCCTGATACTGTCTCAGTAGATGTTTGATGGTTGAAGATAACCAGTGAGTGGGTCTTTTTAGTTATATAGAATTAGAGGCCTGTGCAAAGTATGAAATAGGAAAACGTGGTCTTAAGTCACTCTGCAGAATAACATTACAGGAATTTTCAGTTTTCCTCTGGTAGGCTTGGAGAACTGGAGTAAGGCTGGAGATGTGAGCGGAGAACAGATGCAGTAAAAAGATGACAGCAGGAAGAACAAGCCCCAGATTAATGGACAGGGACTCAGTCCCAGGGAGGACACACCCTGCAATGAGAATGTTCAAGGGACTGTAAAAGCAGCAATAGCACATGGTCAATTTAAAGTTGTTTTCTCTTCTGTGCTGTAATCCCTCTCCCTACTGGGACATTGTCAATAAATGCATATTATGTGTAATAACTCAATTTTGTGGTGCTTGAGAGAATGATGACAGTACTCATTAGCATAGCCGAGCATTGTGGAGAGAGTTCAGAGAAAGCAAGAATTTAGAGTTAGAGGTGCCTGGGAGAATACAGCATTTCCTGTTTCCAAGTCTCCAGAAACCTTGGGGAAATCTATAAACTGGGGGTTGGAGCCACTTTATTTTTACTTTAATGAACAGAATGTCCTATGACTGCTGAAAGATATTTGTGGATCTCTCAGAGTTGTCTGTTGGACAAGGGTAGGAGGTCGTGTTGCAGGAGAGCAGTTCTTATCCATCGTGCAGTTTACTATGAGGGTCTCCTGATGTCAGACGTTAGGGTATGTGGGGTCAAGGATAGACGTCTCAGGAAGGCTCAAGTTTTTTGGAAAAGGGGGGAAGTGAACATTAACAAACCTAGAATATACATACAATGGATTTTAATTTGACCTGAATACCTCAGCCACTTCCTAATGCCAAACGCATTCTTTTGCTGAACTGTTTGAACGTTACCCTTTCTTGAGAACTGTACCATGTCAGAAGCATAGCAATAGAGTAGAGAGATCACAGACTTTAGAGGTGAAGACCTGGGTTTGGATCTTGACTCTGTCACTTGTTAGCAGTATAATCTTAGCCAGTGAACCCTCTGGGTCTCAGTTTGCCTATTTGTAAAATGGGTAGAATAATTTCCTAATGTAGGGTCTGGTGAGATCTAGCACATTGCTTGTGCTTAATAAGGGGCCGGTGAGATGATTTCTCTATAAATGCCATTCTAGCCTACCCTGTGCACAGAGCCCTGTACCAGCCACTGCAGAGATGTTCCAAGTGAGACATATGACCTTGGTCTTCAGTCAGTTCCAGTGAGCTAGAGATGAAAAGCCATCTACCAACCCCAGGATCACAGAGGGGCAGAAAGCATCATTTTCCCTTCTGCAGCAGCTTCCCTCTGCTCTCCTTTGCTTTGGACTTTCCTAAAAAAATCCTTTATAATTCCAGAAAAAGCTCCCAAGCATCACTGTTTGTTATATAATTTTTTAAAGTATGCAAAAATATTTATCATATATATTTTATAAAAGAGCTATGAACTTTAATCTGGAAAAATAATTCTAAGTGGAAGGGGAAAAAGCCATTTGAGGGCAGAACATTTAAAATAAAACTTTAGAAATGGCAGTGTAGGAGGGCTTTTTAAAAATGTCATTTTATTTAGTATTTCTTTGAGAAAATTAATGATCGGAACAAGCAGAAATGTTAGCACTTTTTTGACACCTTCCTATGCATGCTCAGAGACTGTGCTGTCACAGCTGAGTATTATAAGAACAAGCTGTGAGAGATAATGCACCAAATGTGCCTGCAAGAGGGAAGCTTGTCCCCCTCAGGGTCCTGGACTTGGAAACCATCGATGGCCCCTCTGAGGACATAGGTCAAGGCCCAAGATAGTCTCTGGGCAGGGCAAGGGTCAGCGGGGACAAGGGACCCACATGCCACTTGCCATATCATTACAGACACTGCCATTCATTCCTCAGCTTGGGCAAGGAGGTGGGGAAACACGTTGTGTGGTCTCATTTCCTTTGGTTTGCCAGCCTCCAAATCACTCATCCCAGAATGGCAGCTTTACTTACCAGAGCCATGGTGAAGGGCCTAAAGTCATGAGGGAGAAGGGTCACTATGGCTCAATAAGAATCCTGTTGGTCACACAGGTACTTGGCACAGGTTCTCCAGGACTCTGAGGATATGCTGAGACCCTCAAATACAGAAAAAGTCTGGCTCTGCCACACCAACTCTGTAGAGAAACATACACATAACAGGATGCCATGATTGTTGTTTCAATAGTCATGAGAGCAACTATGATATTTTATCTGACTAATGGTGCTCCATTTTTTATCCTGTTGATTTTTGGACAATTTTATTATGTGAAAGTAGAATAAGCTCGAGCTGGAACCTTTCAAATCGTAACACGGCTCAGAGAATGTTGTCAAACACCACGACTGCACTGATATGTTCATTATCTCCACATGACATGCTGTGTATTAGGTCAGACCATATGAAATTGCTATTTTTCTAGATCTCATCTGGTCAAATATTGGTAATTTCATATGGCTTATTTAACACCTGTTTGTTTGCCAATATCTGTTTCCCACCCTAAAGTGTAAGTGCTGTGAGAGTAGGGGCTTTGTTATGTTCACCGCTGTATCCCTGGGGCTTAGAACAGTGCCTGACACAGAGGCAGCATTCAAAAACATTCACTGAATGAATGAATATGCGAGTTCCACTAATTTCTAGTGAAATTGTATTATGTGCCAGGCACTGTGCTAAAAATGAGGAATATATGAAAAAGACAGTTTTAAAGAGCTTTGAGTTCTCTTGGGAAAAAGAGACTTAAATCAGTACCCCAAAATACTAACAGAAAAACACTGGGATAAGGGGTAATGTAAGATGCAGGGAGAGAGATGAATCCCAGTGTCTGCAATGATATGGCAAGTGACACGTGGGTCCCTTGTCCCTGCTGACCCTTGCCCTGCTCAAAGACAGTCTTGGGCCTTGACCTGTGTCCTCAGAGGGGCCATCAGATGGTTTCCAAGTCCAGGACCCTGAAGGGACAAGCTTCCCTCTTCCATCGGTGGGTCCTGGCCTGGTTGGGTTGACAGGGGAGAAATTAAAGAGGGCTGAAGTTTAGGTTACCAGTCAATTAAAACACCAGTATTGACATCTGAAAAGGGAGAACTGGGCAGGTGAAAACAGAAGCAGAAACAGTTGTAAAAGCATAATCAGATTTCTGATGTCAGACATGTTCACGTACAGTTCCACCAACCACAGAAAAACTGGGGGCGATAGCCATCTCCCTATGAGGTTGGCTGAATGAACCAAAGCACGCTTTTTAGTTAAAAATTAGCATAAATGAAAGGTATGAAAAACAGGCGAAACTAATTGGGTAAAAAAAAATAGGCAAAAGAATCTTCACCACCAAGGGCTGTAGTATCATCCTGAAGATGGAGTGTGCTTTTTTTTTTTTTTTTTGACTTCTTGTTTACCTTGCATGTAAATGTACCAGGAACTAGTGTTTGACCAGTTTTGTGTCTATTTACTGTCTTTACGTTTATTGTCTGTCTCTGCCTATTTCTCTCATTCCAAACACTTTAGAAACAACAAAGATTTTCTGAGTTCAACGAGAAAAACATCACTACTGCTAGCATTTGTTCTATCAAATGCATTAAGTAGAATGCCACCTCTGGGTAGGGTGGAGCTTATAGTCTGTCGTGGATCACACAGCTGACACTGCCAATAAGTATAAGATATGATTTCAGGCTCCATCATTGTTACCCTGGGAAGAGAGCACAGTCTTGCAGGTCTTGCAGTTACACAAAGAGGGCCGTCTAGAATGTGGCTGTATTTAAAACAGCAAAAAGAAGTGTAGAAGAATGAAACACTTTGGCATGTATTCTCCAAATGCAGACTCTTTCTCTCTAGACTTCAATGTTTGCTCTTCTTCCCCATCCTTCCTCTATTCTAGGCAATCAGGGGAAAGATCACATCATCTCTGAGTTCAAATCCCAAAACTATTTCCTGGTCATGGCTATCCCAGCCTGGCAAAGAAAAGAGCCACTGTCCTCACAACCTTGCATTGCTTCCAGGCTAGTCCTTTCCTGGAAAGGCATCCAACAGTATAAAAAGCAGCTTCTTCACAGAGCGGCTTCAGCCCCGACTGAGCCTTTGGGAATGGAACGCTACAAATTGTGGTACTTCTATTGTATGAGCAATTCAATGGGCATTTCATTTCCAGTCAAAATCCAAACTAGTTAAAGTCAGCCTGTACAAGCTGCCTTGCTGAAAAACAGCAGCTTGCATTAAAATTACAATTATATTGTTTTGCCATGTCAGAAGCAAAGGTTAAAATCATATCTTGGCTGGACATTGTTTCTATAATACTGGCCCTCTGCAAAGCTGCCATGTGGATGAGCCCAGAAATGATGTGAAATATTTCTAATACAAATTTTATTTTTATGTGAAACTATTCAAATGCCGCTGTACAACATGAACTACCTGAACCAAATCAAATCCTCAGGTCAATTCCTTCTTCCGAGTGCTCCTTAGATAACAAAGTCTTGTTCTGCGAATCTGTTCAATATATTAAAGTTGATTCACTCGGACAGTGTGTAAGATATAATACATTAATCTGGGCCATTTCAATTTCTGAGGCTGGGACTATAAAACTGGTGTGCTGCATATCTAATTTTTTTTGAATACCTGATTTATGCATTCCTCTGATGCCGAGTGTCGATGGTATGGTGGATGCGGCTGCTACATTAACAACGGGCTGCATCAGCACTCAAATCTTATCTTGTTAAATCAGACAAATGTAGCTCAATGAAAAGGAAGGAATAAATGCCTAGGATGGTTGAAAGGAGTGAATTTTAATCCTGTTTGTTAGGGGACTTTCATGGTTTGCACTGGATGACTAAGGGGTGGGGGGCTTCCCTGGAGACTTTAGGTACCATGATTTATATTTATATGTAATACATATAATGTACCCAGAGAACATATATGAAAATATACACCTTATACAAACCAGCACACACCCTAACAGCAGAAACAGTGCTGCAAGATGCAGTGTCTATATTTTACAGATGCTGTAAAATCTCTATTAGATAGACAATTTGTAAAAATGGGTCTCTTTTTAATATTTCCATTACAAGTATAAAAACTGCTCCTTTGTGCATAATTCTCTATATTTTTTCATCAAAAAGAAGTTACCATGAAGGCTAAATACCAGGAGGATGGAATCGCTTATTACAATCATTATAAATATGATGCTTTCAGGAACTTTTGTGGCATACTGAATACTGCTGCCATTCTATAGACAGACAGTATTAATTCTCATTGAAGGGAAACATCCCTGTGTTTGCACAATCAACAAGACCTTTAGAAATTATCTTTGTGCTATACGAGAAGAAAAGTTTTATCTCTGCATATAGCACAAACATCCAAGGCATTTATAATAGATCAAATATACTTTAGAAATAAATTCTTAGGGTGGACCCTATCCTACTAAACTCTAATTTAAATCTCCTTCTCTTAAAGTATCCAGAGTTCAGCTTCAGAAAATAGAAGTCAATCAAAATCTTTCATTTTACTCAAAAAATATGTTTGGACGCATGGGAGCACCACGACACAGCTGTAAACATGCATTGCCTATTAACGTGTGTCACCAAATACACCAATTACAAAAGAGGCCAAAGTGGAGCTAGAATTATTTAATTGGCTCAAAGATAAACTTGCCTGCTCAGTGACACTTTGGAAACATATTATTTAAACATAAGTTCAGCTGTGCTTTCATTGGCTTCTCCCTTTCCTTAGTGTTTAATTATAGAAGGTATATGTGTCAAGGGTGGGAGAAGATGAAATCTTGTAAACAAGAGATACACTGGCATCCCTCTCTTCCTTGTGGTGTTACATTTCCAAGGTCTGCATCCACTATCTGCAACATTGCTATTAGTTACAATGGTCAGAGCTATGACATGCAAACATTGAAGATGGTAACTTATTAGTACATACGACCAGATGAACTGGTCAAAGTTTTCGTACATGTTTTAGAAATACAGAATGTTATTGCTGGGAGAGATCAGAGAAAGCCTCTTGCCAAGTCTAATCATTTTGCAGATGGAGACATCCAGGCCAAGAATTTAAAAAAGCCTTGGCCAAGTTCAAAGCCAGGGCTAGACCCAAGTCATCTGATATTCAATTCAGTCCATTGCTTCTTGATTGTACCACAAATCCAAAGCTTCCCATACCTCAGGCAGCCCCCACTCCCTGAACAATAGCCTCAAGCCAGAACCCCTCCCTTTTATACAAATCAATATTCCCTAGACTTCTCATTAGCACTAAAATTTGGACTACATGTTTCTGAAAATGTCATGAAATCTCAGCTCACGTGAGCCTTATCTTAATAGTAGTAAATTGTGAGTCATGTTTGGGCAAGATTCTGAGAATGAAAACTTGAAATTATTTAGCACTTAAGAGAACAAAATATCTTCATTATCCTCTTTAGAGCACTCAAACTTGGCTTTAATTTGATAGGATGTACACGTCTTTAAAAGCATCAACAGAAAGTATGGAGACAGGTAATGCCAGCAGCATGGAATCCAGGAGTGTGGGCAATGGTGATACCCGGTTCAGGGAGAGCACAGTGGAATGATGGACATGGCAGGGCGAGGGTAACATATGCTGCTGCTCAGGGCTGAGTGCCAGCCGACCTCTCCTGTGCAGTGAACACATGATGAAGTGTGTAGAACAAATGGAAAAGTGACTTTTAAGCTGGAAAATAAAGCAGGCACCTTGCTAGTCAGTCACATTGTTTCACTGAAGGGCTCTTCCCGGACTCCCCACATTGCTGAAAATGAAAAGAAGATGTCCACTTAGCAGACCACAGACCAACATGTCACCCAGCAGCGGAGGCCTCTGGCCCTATGACAGATGGACTCAGTGGGCCGTCAGTGACACAGTAGGGGGTACTCTGGCCACAAGAATGCTCTGGAGCTATAAGGGGCCTCAGCCATTTTCTAAACTTTGCCCTTTCTGAAAGAAGGTTAGGGTCACAGAAATGCATAATGCTTGAGGAAAATGTAGATAGGATGGAGGCAGAGTGGACAATCGGCTGGGTCATTTTAATTGCCAAAAGGAAGGAGAGATCTGAAGCTTGAATTAAGACTTCATTAGTTCACATGGGATGCTGCAGATGTATTAAGAGCAAATAATGTGAGATGGGAGCCTCACTAGAGGCTTGAATTTATGTTAAAGTAGCTCCATTACATATGTGTTCCCCAGGGTCAGGCTACATTAGCTAGTTTCCTCATTCCACATATGATGAACTAAAGAGTCAATAGAGTGTACTTCAAAAATGCCTCTATAAAACATGTGTGGAGTGTCCACAGAACTTAGGTTCAGTTTAAGTGTGTGCGCGTGTGTGCATATTGCATGTGTGTATGTGAGAGACAAGGAGAGGGAATAAGACATAAAATGTCTCTAAGGTCACAGAACACTGACCTCATTGGCGGGGCTAATTTGATTGTGCGGGAACAATAGCACTGTACTCCTTTGCCAGCGAAGTGCATGCTAATTATGCGATTTGCCCTTGATAAGACCTTGGTGGGTCATTCAGCAGTTGTGATCTGTCACTGACTTCTAATCATGTATTATCGTCTGGGTGAGTCAGAATGGGACCCTAAGCTTTCTGTCTTTACAGCAATGTGGCACTCTAATTACCTTATGCCAAGTGGATATGCAGCTACTGAATTAAGTGATCAGTGCGATTGCCTTCAAAATCTTCTCTTTCTCCTTTGTGTTGTTTCATGGCAATTTACATTTTAAGATGCTGTGAAGGTTTTGGTGTGACTGAAAATGCCACTCTAAAAAATAATTATTTTATTTTAAATTTAAGCAGGATAATATTAAATTCATGCCATACTGGCATCTTACCTTATTTCTGTGGCATAAAAGTAGAAGCTACAATAAGAATCCTGTGAGCAAACTTGTTGAAAAGCACCATGTTCGGAGTCTGGCTTTTGCTTTCAAAAAATAAAAATCGAAAAGGATTGGGAGTGGTTTGGGGTCTGGAGATGCTCTTGAGAGTGAGAGGACTTTCTAAGGCCCTTAAGTTTTTACTGTACTAATTATTTGCACTTAATAAGCAGACTTTAACATAAGCATTATTTTTTAACTTTTAAACAGCATTCCAGATCCACCCAAGGGCTATATATGCAACAGAGATAAATTAAAACTCAAGGAATTAAATCTCACCACAAAATATTCATTAACTAGGGTAATGATAAATTGACCTTATGTATTTTAAGTTCAGTAACAATTCGTGACATGTCGGTTAACTTGTTTCATGACAGTTTGAGGGATCAGTGTGGTCCTAATTATGGTTATGTGGGTTGCATTATTTTTCTGATACTTTAAAATTCTGTTAATGCTATGATATAATTCTCTATTGTTGCACAGCAACTCTCAAAAACTACAAGCAATCTGTTATGCTAAACCAGTTGTATCAACATCTGTATTTGCCTAGAGAATGATCTAATGCCTTTTGCAAAGAAAATGTACTATGGCATTTATAAAATTTGATAAGATACACTGACATGGATGATCCTTGAAAATATGAACTCTGAAGTGCTCCTTGAAAGTTGTCATAAAACAGACCAAAAAAAAAAAAAAAACAAAACAACAATAAAAAAACAACCATCACAACATCATAGAGCAAAAGTTACTGTGCTACTAACAGGAAATATAAAAGGATTTTCAAAGAATTTCTGCCTTGTGTGTCAACATTGCTGCAGAATTCTTTTATAGTAACTGAAAACTCAAAACCAAAGAGGACAATTGAGAGAAAAATTGCAGCCTTATTTTCCTTGAATCACATGATGTGGGAAGAACATTATTTGTTGAATCCTTGGTTTGTTTGGGTGGGAGGGGGGAGAGAAAGAGTGGGCAAGATAGTGAAAGAAATGGGGTGGAGGGAGAAGGAGGGGGATTAAGAGAGCCCAGAGAGAGAGGGAGGGAAGAAAGAGAAGAAGACACGAGAAAGAGAGAAGCCTAGACTCAGAATATTCTGCATTCCCTGGGTGGCAAAACAAAAGAGCCCAAGAGGGGGGGAAACTGTGGAAAGTTGACACAGTCAAGAATAATGGCTAAATCTATCAAGTTTGATCAGGTCTACTATAATGAAGTGAGGCTTCATATTCCAAGCAGGGACAATGAAGACAGGAGTCAGGCTCTAGAAATGCGCTGCTCACTTTGTGCTTGGAATATGCAGCAGCCAGCAGGGAGCCACCAGATAATTACACAGTATTTGTGCGGTTCCAGGAAGCTTCCCGCGCAGGTTGAATGCCCGTGCTATATTAAAAGGCAGCACAGTGAAATGTTTTTAATGAATATTTTTGTCAGAGAAAGAAAAGGCATTTGAATGATTGTGTGTGAGAGAGAGAGGGAGAGAGAGTGTGTGTGTTTACGCTTGCGCATGGGGAAACCAGAGGTGGAATATCACTGTCAAAATACAGGTACCTTTATTTATTTTTATTCCATTATTTACCATTTCAAGAGTCTGACGTCCTTTCAATAATATGAATCACAACATTCGGTTAATGTTATTTTGGGCTAATTGTACATATAATCCCTTAACTAATATTTGCTAATAATATCTTTCAATGAATTAGTACATCAAACAGAGGCTTAAAACTACTTTTAAAAATTCCAGCAGTAAATGAAATGTTTAGACACATCGAATCAGGAAATCTAAAGGAGAAGTAACACAGATGTTGATACTTACTAGTCAGTAGCCTTTGGCAGTTATAGCTCTAAAACATAAGAATACATTATTTCAGCTCTCTTTAATTCTCACCTAACAGATGTGAATAATCTACTGAATTTTAAACCCACATATTCTATTCACAATGCCCATTTAAGTTCATTTTGCAGGGCAAGGCAAGCCACGTACACTCACAGAATTCACTGGATAAGGTTGTGATTTTTTAAAGTCCAATTCTACGAATATAATGCGAGCTATATTTCAAATGTTTTTTGTTTACTTGATGAAAAAAAATATAACTTCCTAAAATACATTTTCCGGTGCTGGTGCCATATATGTAAAGGCAGCTTTTTAAAGGCTAAATGATTCTCAGCAATTAGCCATAGATATCACACAATAACTTCCCTTTCCCAAATTAAATAAATTCAGCAATTCAAACCCTTTGGATAACAAAAGCATCTCACAGATATTTCTCCTTCATATCAAACGATTTTCAGATAATGTAATGACTTACAAGCCAAGGTATTAATTTAGGCCTGAAACCTCCACATTTTAAAAGGGGATATTGTATTTCACATGTCTAAGTACCGATTGTGAACCATTATCACTTTTAACAAGTACATTCTGATGAGGTAGCATGGATCTTTATTTGAAGGGAGAGTTCCTACCACATTGCATGACACAGATGGTAGAGGTCAACAATTAAGAACAGTGAGAGTCACAGGATTTGTTGGTTGAAAGATGGGTCTGATGAGGCAATTTTCTATCTTTTTTTTTCTCCCAAAGAGTAATTTCAAGTAGATTTCTCAGTCAAGAGGCCTGCCACTCCCTCTAGCAACTGACTAAAATTTAATAGCTTTGACCCTCAAACACACACACACAGGCGCACACACACACACACACACACACACACACACACACACACGAAACCACACACTGAATTCAACAAAAGTGGTGACTGGCCCCAGATTATTGTAAGAGAAAGCAATAGCCATTCCAAATTCTCAAGGATTTGTTTCAAGGTTCCTGTCATTGAAATGTTTCCTTTTGTAAGCTGTATTATTAATAATTGCAAATACCTAAATGGGAACATTTAAATGAAAACTGGTTTCTTTTATCACATGAAGAAAAAAAAATAACTCTTTTAGAAAATAGATTCAAAATGAGTATACATAAAATACTGAAAAGGAAATTTCAGTAGGTATATATGGTTATGTATATCTGACAAGAAAGAGGCAATTACCTTGGCACGTTTAAATTTGATTATCAATCTGTCCTCGAAGACTTCAATATTAAAATATAAACAATGGTCAGGTATATTTTCTTTCATTTGAATTACAGCTGCTTACAAATAACACTCTATTATGCCATGGGTTAAAAACATAAATAACACCAAATGCTTTTTAGTCATCTTTCCTACTTTTCAATTTTTAATAAAGATACTCCACTACTATGTTAAGCAGAAATTTAGACTCATCATAAAATACATAAACCATACAGACCAAAATGGTCTGGTCATCTTTCTAGAAGTTTTAAAACCAAAGACTTCATTTTAATATCATTTGATCAGAAGATGAAAAGCTTGGAAGAGTGGGGAATGGGCTTTTCTACTTCTGTTAGAATTTCTGGAAATATATACATACAAGAACAGTTCTCAATCACAGGCAGACACAAAGGGCTCAAGAGAGGTCATCTTTCCATTTTGGTCCAATCATAATTAGTAAACATTTTCAAATCCAGGGCCAATACAGAGATGAAATCATATTGAAGTTTTGTTCTATACCTTCCTTCTTCCAAGAGGCCATAGTGAAAATGTCCATTTACATATAACAGAACGTCTAAAGACTATTTCTCCTATAGACCCTACAATTGGAGTTTCCACCTTTGTTGTCAGCTGTCCATACAAATCTTTCTGAATGAGGCCTTGGGGATGAGACTCAGAGTGAAAGGGGCCACGCCAAACACTTCTGGCTTGGGGGAAGGTATGGTGAGCGCTTGAGGGGAGGCAGTCTTTTCTTAAGATCACTGCAGTCATGCTTCTACAATTCATGGTGTCATTTTCATTTGTCCTGCTCTGATCTGGCAGCTACCTAGAACTAAATTAGAAGATTTTCTTGGTTTTACATCATTTGCATTGGACCTCCTCATTCTGAAGTCTCAGATTTCATAGGGTCTTTTTGTGAAATGAAGAGTAAGGTTTTCATTAATTCCCTTAGCCTGGGCACCCTCATAAAACATTAATGTGTTAAAAAAAGAAGAAGAAAAGTCAGTAATCTTTCCTATGTAGAAAATAAAACTACTATTCTTCTGTCCTGAAAGCCTACATGTTGTTGTACACAAATGCTGGTGTATTCATAAGCAGCATCCTCATATTTAAAGGAATGTTACCCCCAAGATTAAGTGGTCCTTGGAAATGCCAACAACTGCGTTCCAGCCCCTTTGCCTGCAAAGAGCTTTGTGGCATAGAAAAAGGTTCCTCTTCACCTTCTAAGCTTCATTTTATTCAATTGGCTCTTTTTCACATTGTTATAGCTGGTGAATATAGCGAAGTTGGATTCAGAAGAGAACCTTAAGCGTTATCATAATGCTTAGAAGAAATGGCTTCACACTGTATAATCTATCAAAGGTGTCAGATTTACAAAATGCAGATTTTCTGTCACATTTGGGCACTTTAAGCACTGTATCTTTTCACAAAGGTGCTGACTGCTGTTTTAATGAGGCCCTTTGGTGGCTGTAAAAAACTGAAAGATGAGGATTAGAGGGGTTACCTTAGATATTGTCTATTTGTCTTACAAATTTCACACTAACTACCAATTACATCGCCATAAACCTTTTGGCTACTTCAAGCTGTATGCCATATAATACATAAAAAATACGCTATGTTAACCTCTCCTATATTATACATGTAACTAGAGCCACTGATGCAAGTAACATATCTAATGAAGCCAATAATGAGGCTCTTTAAAAGTAGTCTTGTTATAGGAATAATATTAGAGCAGTTCAGTTAGAGGCTAAAGTCCATTATGGAATACTTCCTGTATACTCTGGTCCCAGGTCTGGAAAGATGCTGACACACTAATTCAAGCTCAAGGAGGGCATTAATCTTGCAACCTTCTACTTGTCATGTTTAATGGGACATCCTGTCTAGGTGAAATGAACCTGATGTATTCAGGTAAACATAATTTAATAAGGAAAGATAAAAAGAAATAGACATCTGGCATGACCCTAGGGAGATGAAAATACCTGTCTTTTTATTTAAGAAGCTAACTCTCCAGAAGAATCTACACTGTGCTGGGACAGGGTTGTACATAGTAGGCACTCAAAAATATGTATTGCATTAAGGAATAAATGGAAAAATCATGGTTAAAGTTTCCAGACATCTCTGTTGTTTTTTCTCCCTCTAAATATCCTGCAATCCATTTTGTTGGCAGGGAATGATAATACCAGGCAGGGAAGGCAACTGTGTTCATCTTGAGGAAGAAGACACATATTAATGTGGGGTTAAGCATCTGAGTGTGAAATCAAGATCCGCAACAATACAGCATGAGATTTAAAAAGCAGGCATGAATGTCAGTGAGTAACCGTGCATCCTCTTTCATTTGCAATCACTCTTAAGTCTAATGAGCTTCCAAAAATTGTGTCAGTGTTTCAGATAAGCTTATAAAAGGCAGCTGTTGGAGAAGGTAGAAGTCCATCCTGTCAAACCACCGTCACACGCATCACACACACACACACCCCCCACACCACAGATAAACACAGACACACACACACACATACATGATGCATACTGGGGCTCTGCTTCCCTCAGTCCATGCTTAGACACTAATCTCCTACTGCTTTGAGAGAGACAAATCTAAAATAGCCCTGGAGAACACTGATTGGCCTTACCATTGAAAACAGCTAAGTAGTATCAAGAATCAAGCTAGTTAATATTCTAGGTGATAAATCTATCTATGCTCTCAGTCAATGAATAGAGTTTGTCATTTGGAAATTTTCCAAGTTCTCTTTGATTCAAAGACAAAATGAACATGGCATTATTTGGTCAAGGTTTAAAAATCAGACAAGTGGTAAATACGATTCAAAAGTAGTATCTGAAAACACTTGAAAACTCAGGTTTCTCCAGTCCTTCTTCCAGCTATTTTCAGATAAGTTAATACATGGTTAAATAAATTATTTTGACAATAATGTGGTTAAATCCATTGTTGTGAATTTGAATTTATCACATTTCTATATTTAGCTGGCCAGGCACTTGTAAATCTCCAAAGCTCATTTTTATGGAAAAATCAATGCATTTCCCCCCGTCAACACCCAGATAATATATGTTACTTGTGAAAATGAGTCTTTTACTTACAATTTATTTCTCATGGGGACAGAGAAAAATGTATATGGGCACTCAACAAATGAATTAAAATAAAAGGCTGAAGAGAACTCTCACCAATAAAAACTCTAATTGGATAGTTCTGCCGTGACAGGTCTTCCTCAGCTTTCTCCCTCACTTGCTAGAGTATCTGCAGAACGTTCACCTGGATAAGCATCTTTGCATATTGCTATGGTTCGTTTTCTAGGTAGGCTGAATGTTACCAATTCCACTAGGCATGATTATCCAAGATGATAGGAAGTTGCCCATGCTAGAGGAACAAATTTGGCCTATACTCATTATTAGAAAGGATATGAAAGAATACTCTTAATGGAAGACAGCCATCTTCCTGGTGAAGTTGAGTAGACAGGGGTATATGCAGATAAGCAGGCATTTAAACCAGCACATATAACTTTTTATTCACATTGTTATTTTTGTCCAAATCTTTTAAGTGTCTCATCTACAAAGTGTTAAGAGGAGTTACTTATTCATTAAACACTTTGCATAATCTTTATAAGCAGCACCATGGAAACCAAAAGTACTGTACTACTTCGGTCTTTCCGTGGTTGAACTCAAAGAAAGAATTTCCATCCATAGTGAATAAAGAAGAAATGTGCCTTCTTTGTGTTCATCTCTTTTTTCTCATAATGTTTTCTTAATTATTACAATCTTGGATTAGTATCTATCCATTTCTGACCCTTTAATCAGAATTGGGAGATTCATAAACTGCCAGACTTGGAGGTAACCACGAGGCTCTTCCCAAATCACTCTCAATGCTTGGAGACTGCCTCTACATATCATTCTAGAGACAGGATTTGTTCCTGGGGATTTTGCTCTGCTTGTCCATGATCTTGAACTCTAGGCCTTTATTCTTGCCCTTAGATGACACATGATTCCATATAAATAGGTAAAATGAGGTGCAAGGGGAAGAAAATCTACCAGTAGAACATACAAGCGACATTTGGAATCTATGGGCCTGATTCCCAGAAATCTGAATTAAAATGAGATTTGGAATGAGAAAAAAAAAAAGTTGATGTTTCTAATCATTCTAATAAAGTTATCTAGCTTCTGCTGGATCATTTTTTATACCAAGAGCTGTGCTCTATTCTATATGGAATAGACTACGCTAAGCTGGATAAAAAATGTCACCTTAGGCACCTGAATTAATAGTTTGGTTATGTACTCGGTTAAGTCTTTACTATAGATCAGCATAAGTATGCTAGGCAGACAATTCTTTAGAGCTAACATTTTAAAAAGGTGCCAAAGCCCCTTTGAGATCTGTGTGAATTATCCAGGTTCAGGGAAAAAAATGTTAAATATACTGCGCTTTTCTACCCCCCTCATTTCTTAGTTGCACTGAATAAGTAAAATTGCAGCAAAGTTGGCAAGAATAAATACTTCCTCGGTTTTTCTAAAGCTGCAATTAATGATAATGAAGCTATACCTTATATGGCAAGAAATACAGTACAAATTGGATAAGTAAGAAAAATGATCAGCCATTGTGTGCCTCCGATATAGTACATCAAGGTATCACCACTGTGAGGCTATCTTTATTTTAAACCATTAAACAAAACAATATAAATCTGCAGGCAGGTGTTTCTTGTTGCAGAAGTATTGAAAGTTGTAATGCAAACAATCTAATTTTAGCATCTATGTAGAGTGTGAAGTAAATTTACTGATCACTGATGCATTGAGCATAGGAAGAAACAATCAGCAGGAGCTTTCAGCAAGATTATCCTATTAAAGCAGGAAGACTTCATGTGGTTGTTAAGGAAGTAGTCAAAAGCAGGTGATGGAAGTGGGGGTTTGACGACTCGTCAGTAGGCCCAGTGTACATGTTAAGTTGTTGTTTTCTGCTCAGCTAAGCAGCAGAGAATTGATATGTTAGCAATGAAGTGCAATGACAATTAAATTGTAACTGACCTACATGTTACCGTCATTACGCGTTCTCTTTTTTACTGCTTTCCCTCTTATTTAATCACACAGTATGGGGTTTTTATTAGGCTGTAATGTTAAAATCTTCATCCATTTAGCCATAAATGTGTGACTGGATATCTATCAGACTTCCTTGCACTATACAAACAAAGCCATTTTGCTGAATCACTGTTGACTTGTTTGTGGCCTAATTTAATGAGTGTAATAACTTACATTACTATCCAGTTAACATTTAGGAGCCCAGAAAAGACCTGCTAGCACGCAGTAAGCTACTGTATACATTCTCTATTCATATCACTCCCCTTTGCAGTAAATTTTATACAATAATATGCACTGCTTACAACATAAGCTTAGCTTCCATCAGCTGAGGATAGCACTCCAGTAAGTTCACTATGCTTAGCCTGAAATGCTTCCTACATGCGAGAACAAACCAATATGATTCCCTTTTTCTGGATACTACAGTGGCTATATCTTCATCCCTTATAAAATAATAAACACAGGTTATATAACCTGCAGACAAAGATAGTTTCCTCTTTCTTCCTATTTTTCTTACTGATATTTTAAGCCTCTTCCCACCCCCAAACTCGGGAATGAAAAATAGTTACCCAAGGAGAAGGAAATAGAAACCATTGTCAATTAAACAAAATAGAGTTCCAGGATAAAACACAAAAGCAAGAAGTCAACAAATAAACTGGCTTGTTTCTATTTATATGTATGTGATTAAGCTGTCCATGATCTTGAATATGTACTATTTTCTATTTCCCTTTAATAAAGTTCCCCATTCTCCCATTTGACCCATACACATCTATATGCTGTTTTTCTAAATGTTTCTTTAACACAATCATATTGAAATTTATCTGTGTTTTCATTACATTACTTTGAAACAAAGATTTAAGAAAACCTTTGTCACCCGACTTTGCCTTAGCCGTTTAACTAGCACCTGACAATTCAGTGAATCACCAAAAAACTCCCATTACTTTCATCCTAATTTTATGCACAGATGACACAATCAAAGATCTTTACTTGTCCCAAATAATCATTATTTAGAAAGAAATACACACGTACATACATACAGAGTGGACAATTTACAAACAAGCACTTCCACATTGAGAGATTTGGAAGAGACAAACCTTAGTTTTTCCTTCACCTTTCAGAGCAGCATCACTGCATTGAATCTAGATTTAAGCCTTTAATTACTATCCATTACACAATATCTCAGATTGACATTATAATCTTAGAAGTATCTAATAATATGGTGGGAAAAATTATAGATGGGAGAGATAGTTCTAAATTGTATTCCTTTTCATGAAATAGGCAGAGGCAACCTTCAGGCTTCTCATCCCAGGGGAAAATGCATCATTCTGGACAAGAGGGAAATTACTTTGCTTTTCATAAATGATGGGCCAAGTAAAATTTTGAGATGCTAATTGGGACCTCTATGTCTGTGCATGTATCAACTCTCCAAAAAGAAGCATTTTATTGACAACTTTAAATAAAATATGTAAACTCTCAGGTCCTAGAAATTAGCAGGGAAAGCAACCATAATATAATTTTATTTCTTCAACATTGAGCTCCTACTAAATTCCAGCCACTCTTGTAGGCCCTCAGGAAAAGGCGACTAAGATAAAAGAACAAAATCCTTGCCCTCGTGGGGCATACATTCTTGTGGAAAAAAGAGAGTAAACAAAACATGAACAAAACAACAATTATGTAGCATATGAGAAGGTGAGAGATGCTAAAGAGAGAAAAATGCAAATCAGGAAAGGGAGAAGGTGTTCCGTGGGCAAGACTGGATTTTATAGTGAGTGTCAGGGTAGATCACACTGAGAGGGTATTCATATGTTTGAGCAAAGACCAGTAGATAGTTAATAAATAATCTAAATATATATGAAATGCTATTTTAATGTATAACTTTATATATATATAACAGAAATATAACAAATAACTATTATAAACTACAAAAATTATGATTAAAAAAAAACTAGATGCTAAGTTGGATTTCCTTCAAAGAAAGGTTTTTAAAAAAAGGTAGCAAAAAAATACAGTTTGGAGATGGTGTGGAGTCAGGCCACCGGAAGATGCCCCTTACCACTTCCCCATTTTGAATTCATAATTCATTATTTGTTCTTGTAATAAATCTGTCACTTGGGGGGATCTGGAGTGATAGCATCTTTAAGCCAGGTTGGGTGAAGATGAACCTGTATAATCTTGACTGTTTATTACATAACACCCCAATAATCACTCCAAGTCAGACACTTCGGAAGTGTCTAGTAGGTATAATTATGCTCAATTCAAAGCTGAGCAAAATGGAATTCTGAGAAAGTAACCAAGATGGCATAGTTCTATCAAATATTCAGCAGAAGAGTGAATTACTGGACTCCTGTGCCACAGTCCTTTTTCACACTTGTTAGGACAAAATAAAAGCAAAAACAAAACCAAACAAAATAATCAAGTACCAATCATGAATATCAAATGCTTTGAAGGGTAAACAGTAATTTGGGTAAAGGTTGAATGTGTCAAAACTCGAAGTTAAATGCTAGCATTGTGGAAATTATGCAAACAATGGGTACAGGGTGCTTTTTCATGTAAAATGCGGACACCAGGTCAAACTTTTAATGGGAACTGCCAATTGATTGATGCTTCTTTCACGACGATGGCTTCTGCTTACCTACATGGTACCTATATATGAAAAATGGGTCCTTTCCTCAGGGTAGAGACAACTCAGTGCTGGGACAGTGAGTCAATTGCAAGTAAGATTTTTATCCTCACTGGGTATCACTGTGCATGCATGACCTGCACCAGCAATTATTGGAAGCCTGGCTTTCTAAATGTAAATAGTGGCAGCCTTCCTAGTAACAGAAGTTGGAGAGGGTCAACTGTTACTTGATCATTTTCTTCATGTTCTGTGTGACTCCATCTTACAATATTATCTTTCTTGATTGACCTTTTCAAAATTCATAGTGGCAATGGTAACATTGGTAATGTTAATAAAAATCTATAAGAAAAAAGCAATTTATTTTGGTAATACAAGGACAATCTTGGATAAGTAGATCTGAAGTTGCTGAGCACTTTCTGTCTACCTTCTTTCTATTCATTTCCTTTCTAATCTCTAGAACTGAGTCACATAAAGCGATACATCTTGGGATTGTAAAAGAAATGTGGGTTTTTACGCCAGAGAGAAGTGAGTTTGAAGCCCAGCGCTGCCATTTGCAAACTGCATAATCTTGGCTAAGTTCTTTCATCTTTCTATCTGGGCATCAATTTTCCTTACTGACTACAATGAAATGAGATAATAGCTCTGCCTTTCAAGGTTTTTTGAGAGGTTAAATTTCTACTTGGACTTGTTTCTCCCTCCGCTCTGCCACCCGTGTATTATCTGTAGGACAAGGGCCAGGTTCAAGGCCTTTCAGAACGTCATCACAGTCCTATCTTTATAACCCCATCTCCAGTCCCCACTATCTTCTATTCCCCAACAACCATATACTACCTTTCTGCACTATCTTTTATGTTCATGTTATACCAACGTGATTTTAGCTCTGCCAAACACACCATAATATTTCAGGGCTCTAGGCCTCTCTACATACTCTCTGTTCAACTTGGACTAGTCACCTCTCATCCACAGTCTCTCTGGATGGTTCTTGTTCATCCATAAAGCCTGACTCCGTTTTTATAAAGATTAAATGAAAGAATACAGGCTATGTGCTCAGTAGAGTGACAGGCACATATAAGGACTCAGCAAATGTTAGCTCCTTCTCTCTGATACAAACTCCTTCCATAAAATTAAATATGCTTCCTCCTCTGTGTAACTGTACCTTGTGTAATCTTTTCATGTGTCCCACTTTATTGGAGAGAGGCAATATAGATGGCATAGTGAAGTAAGCATTGGATTGAGACTCATTCTGAGTCAATTCTAGAACAGAGATTAAGGGTTGAATTGCTTGGGTTCAAATTCCAGCAATGTCATCTAATTCTAAAATCCCGGGCACATTACTTTAACTCTCTAAGTCTTGATTTCCTCATTTTGAAAGGATGATGATAGTAGTCATGCCTATGTTATAGAAGACTGTGAGAATCAAAGGGGCTGAGGCACAAAACACAATCTGGCACCTAGTAAGTGCTCATTAAAGTTTAGCACTATACCATCATCATCATCTTGTTATCACTATCATTATGACCATTGTTATTACTGACCACAGCACTTATCAAGGAGCCTATTTACATAGTAGGCACTCAGTATAACTTAGCTTAACATTTTATCAAATCTCCTTAAAATTTGGAAGTTGTCATTTAGGTTAGCTTCCCAATTATAGGCTCAGTCCCCTTACAGGCATCTCCAGATGGCTGAGTGTGAAAGGATCACTCTATAATTGGTCTGAATTCCCCCAAGTCAGTCATTTTCTCAGCACCATACTGAGGGCCCGAGGCCTTCTCACCCAGCTACTTCTCCTTCCTCCACCTTTTTCCACCAGAACTGGCCAGCCTCGGGGCAGTTGGCTTCTGTCTGTCTCTCCCACCAGCTATTGCCAAGGATGGCAGCCAGTCCTTTAGTGAGCCAGGTGGAGCTGGCAAAGCCAGCTGTTTCCTGCTTTGTGTTGCCTGGACTCGTGGATGCCAATCTTCCTCTTCACTGGCTCAGGATACACTTTTGGCATCTTTGCTCTTCTCCGCAAACCCCAGGCATGGGGGTCCCAATACTTGGGATTTTCCTTGTGGGGATGGCACCGTTATGAAAGTGATAAATCCTATCATTCACTTACCTACCTTCACTTGTTTGTTTAACAGAAAGTAGATTACTGTAAATGAGATATGGTATGCTATGTCCTCTTGAACTAAAAGAAAATAAATATACAGATTCAGTAAAAAGGGGAGGGGGCATCCCTATTTCTAAACAAGTAACTTCGGGGTCGAGGTGCCTTACACCGAATCCTCTAACTCTGGGCACCTTTTCTAGGAAGCTTCCATTTGTAATTATGCTGAGCCACTAGCCGATTGATCTCTCTGTAGAGGGGAAGTGGAAAAACAGAACTTAAGTGTTTTCAGCATTCAGCTTTCCTAACTGCTATAGCCACGGCGGGCTTATCTGGCGGGAGCTAGCAGGAAGCCTATAACCGCTTCATCCTAACTCTCCAAATGCTGGCAACAATTAAATGAATTCTTAAGAAGAGAATCAAAAAAGCAGGAGGCAAAATGAATGGCTTATCCAAGTGCTGAGGAAGGAGAGGCTGTGTATTCAAGATGGAAAGAATATAAATACACACACACATGCATATTATGTTACATATCTATAAAAATGTGAAATGTTATTTATTTTGAGAATACCCAGTCATTTCCATCTGTAGTAAGAATCCATAATAACATTCTCTGTTTATATAACTCTTTTCACCTCAAGAGATCCCGAATGCATTTCAGACAGCTCTATATACAAACAGAGGCCAGGAGCTCCGCCATCTCTGAAACTGGTGGTGGGAGCCAGGCAGGAAATGTGTGTGCGGCTGCATTCATCTTAGACCACTGATAGAAGAGGGGGAAGAGTTGGCCAAGGGCAACAAGACAACCCCCACATTCTTAAAACAGAGTCGGAGGGGCCTTCAAAGTCTGGGTGACACCTCAAATTTTGATAGCTAATTAAGAAAAAAGGCTGAAGGGATTCCATTTATTTACTTTGCAAAGATGAAGGATGGCGCGGGGCAGGGCAAGGTTAGTTAAGCAGTGACTCCAGAGAGTGCACCTAAATCTGAAGATAGATCACAAAGTCTTCCCTCCAGCTTCTATATTCCTATGACGCCGAACACACTGGTGATGGGAGGACATATAAAAAGGTAATACATGTTGATTCGTTTATACCCATGTGTTCATCCACAATCTGCTTTCCCAGAGAGGAAGGACTGGATCACCTGGAATCCAATTTCTTTTTCTTTTACCAATTCAGTCCACGACAGTTGGTCTGGCTTCCACATAATTCTCATTTTTTAAAAAATGAGAAATAAGATGACAGCCATGAGTCACAGGAATTCACACTTCAGAAACCAAAGCCTGACAGAAGAGTATATTTCTACACGGCCCTCAGAGTAACGCTTGGGAAACTTCTGAGTATACAGAAAATACGTTGGAAAATGGCTAGTTCCTGCCCAAAGGAAATACTACCAACCAAGTGCTCAGGACTGCCCTCGAAATCCTTAAATTTCATTTGTCTGATTTACAGATGGAAAAAAATATGTCCCTGGCTATACAAGTAGGAGCTGGAGTGAAGTAATACGTCCCACTGTGGAGAAAGAAGCAAAGAGATTCTGGTGGCTCCCTGACCTGCCCTCAGCGCCTGGAAGCCTTCTTTTTCTTCCAGTGCCTTGCTGCTCCCAGGCCATTAGGACCCTCCCACCGAGGCCCCCCAATGCCAGAAAAGTCCAATCTCTGAGCAAAGCCAGAAGCTCCATTCCTGCTGTCTCAGACATTAGCTCTTCTAGGTTGTATAACCTTAGGGACCTCCCACATAAACGCAGCAAACAGTATGTCGAGGGGCATGGGGAGACTGAATTCCTTAGGGGCTTGCTTGCATGTGAAGCTGGAAAAGATGTAAAAATTACCTGGTGCTGGAGACAAGCTTCACTAGGACTCTTTGGAGCTGTTGCCTGAAAAGGGTCAGGGACGGAGAAATGACAGAGCAGAAGAACAACGGGGGCCTTCCAAAAAATTTTTGGGAAAATATCTTCCCTTCCTAAAATTACACCTCTACTTGCCCAGCAGCTTGAAAGAATCCTAAATGAAACAGTTTAGCACATTTACAGCAGTCCACTTTAAGGGAATGCGTCTGCGTTGAACTGGACTCTCAGGTGACCTCAATGAGGTAAGTAGAGTAAAAGTCGTACAAACTAGGAAAGTGAGGCTTAGACAAGCCAGATGACCTAATCGCCTCCACAGCTGGAGCTGGAACCATCTTACTGCAGAATTTCAAGTTCTTTCTATTGTACCTAGCCCAGAGTTATAATCAGCAGGCAGGAGATCAAAATGGTTTTCCCACCGAAATATCTACGATGAGCCCAGTGTATCATGCTGACCTTTGGAACCTTCAGTCTTCATTTCTCTGTTCTCCTGAATAGGGACTAGGAAGAGGGAGAAACTACAAGGGTTTTAAGGACAAACAACAGCAATTTTGTTTACTCTCTGCAGTTCTCATTTACTTCCTCCTTGCTATTCCTCATATCATCTGAACACACACTGGGACAAAAACAGAAAAAGAGACACTGACATAGATAAACAGATGGATTGATGGATAAAATTCACTTAAAAATAGTATATGGGATAATATTTTAATTCTGGTGAGTTATGCAGAATGTTTTAAAATCCTTGTAAATAACCCCCAGATGGAAAATACATTCTTTTCCTTTGGTAGGACAGGAAGGTTCATGAAATAAAAGTTTATAGAGTTCGAGCCTACAGAATTATCAAAGTACTAGAACAAGAGCGTATTTCCTGAATTTTGGAAGACGTTCTTCAGAAACAATAAAAGGGATTACTCGCACTCAGTTGCATTCTAGTCAGTAAACCTTGGAACTCACTCCACCAAGTAAGTCTAGGCTTTCAGATAAAGGCTGAATACAGCAGCAAGTTCAAGGACAGTTTGGATACTTTCAGGCATAGCAATAACTCAGTGGGGAGCTGGGAGGTTTGAAGAATGCTTCCACTTTTTCTCAGCAATGGATGGTAACTGTGCTTTCTACAACATGTTTCCTGGTGCCTCTATCACAGACAACCCAGTGCCACATAAAATGGCAAACAGGCCCAGTGTGACATACTCTTGAATAAGGAATGGGTCACAGTGTTCTCTTTCTGGCCTCGAGGCAGATTTCACTCCCTGTTCTGGATTGTTCTGCAGCTGTTGGCAACGCTGACCATAGGAATAATTATCTTAAGAAAGATTTTCTTCAATGGAATGGGATGGGAACTTGCTGCATATTTAGAAAATATGTCATACATGTATCAAATGGGATTTTATTCCAGACAGTCATAAAATAAAGGCAACAGAATGATCCTCAAATACCAGAACTGCTAAACGGAAGAAGTGTATCTATCAATATAGAGCAAGCTTGCAATACTAACAGACAACCTTAAAATTTCAGGGATTTAAAGCAACAAAGCTCTTTTTTTCTGCCCTCACTGGCACTACCTGTCCATCTCTGATCTGAGGTAAGGTGAAGGTGAGGGCTGAGACACTCAACACACTCAGGCACACAGTCTAAAGACGCTTCTGTTATCTGTAGACTCCCTGTTCACAGGCAGGAAGAAGAGAAGCTAATTGTTCACTTCACATTGATTCTCACAAGTTTTTTTCTGAAAATAACCTATCCTCTCTGTGGCCATTTTGTTGGCTGTTACAAGTCACTCTGTCATGGTTAACTTTAAGGGTTTAGAAAAAGTGAAACTCTACGACATCCAAAAGGAGGACAAGAAATATTACTGAACCCCTGATGTGCTACCAGCAGCATACTTCTTCATTTGGCTCGAGATGGCTGAGCCAACACCATTGTGTGCAAGGTGCAGGGACCAGGTATTAAAAAAAGAAAGAGCTTCCATATAGCAGCAAATTCCTTTTCCTGGGCTGTATTTTAAGAAAAGCTTAAAGATTTTCACTAAGAAATCCCAAATATCTACAGAAGCCAGGTAGGTGGCATCATATGTGAATCATCGAGGGAAAAAAATACGTGTTAAACATATGGAAATAATCTATGATTCCATAAAGACATTTGCTCTCCCCGAAGTGTCTTCATAAATGGAGACTTCTCAATCGACTTTTGAAAGGGACATAAGAATAAAGGGACATTCATTTACTTCTAAACAAAAACTGTGAGAGGAATGATAAATGGTGGCTGACACCCAGCCTTAGCCCATGAGCCAACAGAGAATGGAGAAGACAGAGGAAAACTGGAGAGTAAATGCTCCATGCAGAAGGGAGTACAACTCTGGCTGATTGTTGCCATGTGGAGAGGCAGGACCAATGTGGCCAGATTTTCCAATTTTATTTTTTAAGAAAGGTCAGATTCTTGATGTGCACATATAATCTCTCATTTTTAAATGTTGGTGCAATTATTTTCAAAAGACACTCTCTGTGCCAAACAAAATATGATGTAGGCTGCATTTGGCCAATGGCCCACTAGTTCGTGGCTTTTGCTGGAATGAACAATTCTGTTGTAAGTGTGGGTGTGGAGGGAAATGGGGAATTACATGGTCTAAGATCTTCTTGGGAGCTCAATAAATAGCACCCCTTTTCCTGAAATCTAAAGCAACTAAAAAAATAAGACAAAGAAGTGAGCAGATGGGGGCCAAATTAGAAACTTACTTACTGAAGAAAGAAAGGTTGGGAGGGATGTGCAGCTGAGCTTCCTGGAATTAGACTCTAATTTCCAACACCACTGGATCAGGCCTCTTATCCCTCCTTTTCTCACCTCCTGCATCCACCTAGAGGACGAATGCTCTCTATGATCAGCTGGTTCCCTAAAGACAGAGAGAGGAAACGGGATAGAGCTACCCATGTTTACTTTCTCCTTCAAGATTCTGCCATCAGATGGATAACTCACCTCTCCTCTCACTAACAGGGGTGGGTTAATGAAGGGGTTGTTGGAGCCCAGGAGTGTTTCATGTACACAATAGCAATGGGGAGGGCAGGATCTCCCTCAACAGCTATTTCCAGCCACCTCTAGCACACTGTATATCTCTGTACAAGTTACAAAAAGGCACTCCATCCTGGCAGATGAATTGCAGAATGGCCCTTTCCTCCCGGCCTATGAAGCCCCAGGCTGGGGCATGCAGCTTGGCAAGCAATACCAGAGTGAGATTCCAGCCCACACTTGCCTACTCGGCCTGGTGCCTAAGTACAAAAACCCAAAACTGCCCATAGCAGCCTGCTTCAGATTCTAATAATCCTATCAATTTGCTTCCAGATTCTTCAGCCTCCAAAGGAACCACATTGTAAATAGCACCCACTCACTGTCCACCTCAAACAGTTGGAATTAATATTGGTCCAGGCTGTGTCAAGTTTGTGAACAGGGTGGAGTGGAGGAAAGGCTGGCTGCCTGGTGTAGCCTGTTGCTGTTTGATTACTATTGTTTTCTCAATTCAAAATCACTAAGTTGATACAAATTTTCAAAGAATGCACAGACACTTTTTTCAGCATGTCAGAATTTAGTGAGGCTATAATCATTTCTTCACAATGTTTTTCAGTAAGGAATATTTTAAGGGAGACATTGTTTTAAAAGTTTCCATGTACAACTGTGGCTTGTCCCAAATTCTTTGTATTCAAATGTCAGACTATAATTGTTGGTTAGCAGCCAGGTTACCAGATGAGTTTTAAAATGCATTTCAAATGCATATCAAAAGGACTTAAGAAAAATGCAATTAACAGCTGGTGTAGTTATGGCAGGCTACAGTTTCACTGTAAGAAATGAAAATAATAATACAATCTTCATTAGAGTTGGGCACATTTCTGTGTCCATGATATAACATCTTTATTTCTGTAGTTCAACTCAAGAAGGAAGAAAGACATAGCACTCTAACGAAACAAAACAACAGAAACAAGTGAAAAATTCTACTTATCAGAGGTGAGAGATATGCCCAAGAAGTGGAAAGCTGAATGAAAAACAAAGAATATTTAATTCAAACTGATTTCTCTGTAACATTTTATAACCAGGGATATGCAATCAGCACTCCCGAGAAACCCACACAGGATGGCAGGCTTCTAAATCATTCATATTTCTACTCAAGCCAGGTGCTTTAGAAAAAAAAATAATAAATGTTCAGTGTTATTTAGTTGGAAGTTAGTTCTTTGCTCAACCACATTGCCAACAAACAGGATTCCACATTTTTACCAACCTATTTCCAGGTCACTGATGTGTTTTAAGAAAACAAAGCAGACATAGCTGTCTGGTTAATCTGTAAAGGCCACTCTTTTAAAACTGTTTGAGACCCATCATTCATTCATTCAATACTTATCAACCCTCTTTTATGGGGCATGAAGATAACAGCTTCATCAGCCTCACTTCCATTCTTCTGTGAGCACAAAGTATGCAACCAAAGTTACTCCGCTGTCTTGTTTAAAATCCTCACATATTATCTCATTCAGAGAGTAAGTGACACATTTATTCACCCTCTAATAACTCTAATTGAGGAAGAAACAAGCAAACAAGCAAATAACTCCGCTCCAGTCCACATCTAATTCTATGCGTGTTTTTTTAATAAAAATGATAATATATATTTATGATGATCACTTCCATCTTAAAGTAGAGAGAGATCTCCTGAATATACGGAGGGGTTCTCTGCAGGGAGCAAGGGCAAATACAACCGTTCTCAACTGGGGTTACATTAACCTTGGGCAGAAGGCTGTGGCTGTGCCCTCTAGAATCATGCATATGAGTTTCTTCATTTCTCCTTCTGACTCTATTTGGAGACTATGGGGTAAAAAACAGGCCCACAGATTAACATCTCTAATGTAAGATGCCCATGACGATGAGCTTGCTTTCTCTTCTTCTCTCTTCCCTCACAAAGATAACAAACAGAGGAGGAAAGCGTGGCACATGGGGAAGTGGAGTTAAAATGTACTGCACGTTACTAATCCTAACATAACATTGGCAGCTTGCACCATCCCCCTGCCAAACCCAAATTAACACACTGCTTTACTGGAAGGCAAAGGCTGCAGCTATATTTATAGCTCAATTAACAAGTTTCATAACTAAACCTCCAGAAGTCCTAGGCAAACCTGACAAATGCTATGCATCTTAACACCACGGTGACCCTGCCAGAATGCCACCATCTTCTAACGGGGAACAACTCCTGCTATCACCTTGCGAGAACAATGATGATTGGCACTGGCCCATCTGATAAAGGGAGGCTGGCTGGGTAACTCAGCTCTTGTCAGGGGTACGTCTCATAACAACTCTCAACCAACACACATACGGTTGATTCAAGCAGGCGGCTAATTCTTCCTTTTGCAGACGATGTAAATGCCTGCTTCTCGGGAGCCAATGGCTGTGGAGAATGACTGCCATCTTATGACTCAGGAGCCTTGGTCCTTCCGGGAACAGTATAACAGAAACACAGAGGACGTCACTTGGAGGGTGTTATAGCTTCAAAAGAAATAGAAAATCTCTTCATAATATCTTCTAAGCAGGTTATTTTTGCTAGAGGGAAAAAGGTTCTTCAGAGGATTATTAGTGCCCAGACGGCACTGTTAGGGGACAGTAAAGTATTTTTAATATGGCATTTGACTTGGAGCAAACTGCCTTCAGAGTCCAAGTGGGCTTTCCCTTTCTTCAGGAAAAACATGAATGCTCGTATGTCACAGTGGATTGTGATAATCTGCCTGCATGTTGCTGTGAGCCCTGGGAGGGAGGAGCATTCTGCAACTATGTCCTCCAAGAAGTAAGCAGTAGTGAGGGTTCAGCATTTATGAATGAGGAAATTAATAAATGAATGAATAAATTAATAAATGGGCCAGGTGCAGTGGCTCATGCGTATAATCTCAGCACTTTGGAAGGCCAAGGTGGGTGGATCACCAGAGGTCACGAGTTCGAGACCAGCCTGTCCAACATAGTGAAACTTCATCTCTCCTAAAAATATAAAAAGAAATTAGCTGGGCATTGTGGTAGGCACCTAGAGTCCCACCTACTTGGGAGGCTGAGGCAGGAGAATCTCTTGAACTGGGGAGGCAGAGATGGCAGTGAGCTGAGATCGCACCACTGCACTGCAGCCTGGGTGACACAGCAAGACCCCGTCTCAAAAAAAAAAAGGAATAAACAATGCTGTTCTCTTTTACATTATCAGAATGTAATAATTCTGCAAGCCTCTGCCTTTAATTTTCAGGCTGGAGTTAAATGTACTCCATATACCATCCTCACACCTTCACATGAACCTAAACCTACCTCCAGCCACCTCTTTTATAGCTTTCCTCCTTATTAACAGCCGGCTATTTAGGTTACAGAAATTTGGAAAAACACATACCAGCACAAAGAAGATAAGGGGGAAAAAGAAAAAAAAGAAAGAAATTTGGAAACACACAATTTGCCAGTCAGGGCCTTCAATCCATTTCTTTTGTTTGAAACCCTTGACTACCAACATGGGGGAGAAACAGATGGACAAGCATGAACACTGCTTAATATATTCAGGTACGTCACTGAACTTTAGTTTTCCTGTCTGTTTACGAAGCACTTACTCTAGAATGATCTTTAAGTGTCTTTTCAACTTTAAAATATTTTATTTTTCTGCCATCTAGTCATACGCATATTAATGTGATACTTATTTGTTCTCCGTTGCCTCAAAAAAGATGACTGGAGAAGCTGTTTTTACTTAATACGCCAAAACTTCTGAATCAGGTTGGAGAGAGCCCACACTCTTTTGGTCCCCTTTGAGCTCTCCTTGCTGGACCTTCTATTCCCAATCACAAGCTATTCTTTCCAGAAAACACAAGTAGAGCACTTGCTCAGGACACCTCTGTGGCTGCTGAGAAAGTATTCTAAAAGCTGCCAGCACATCATAAAGAGGGCAGGACAAAGTGAGGTGCTGTCCTCGAGTTTGAAGCGAGTAAGACTGAATACATTCTGCTAAGGTTCCAGGGTCTACTGCCTCTTCCTGCTTCTCCAACAGGACCTGGAACAAAGATGCCTTTGACATAAAGACAACAAAGAGGTGTCCACAGGACAAATATGATCCTAACATAAGTTTAGTGAGCCAGGTGATATATAGCTGCTGTGACAGATATTGTTTTAATATGAGTTCAAATAAATGCCTTTGGGTGGATCATGTACTGTGCAGTTTGTCACTGACCCTCACTACTCTTTTCATTCATTCTGGGTATTGGTTCTTTGCTAAACTCACTCTATCGGTCTTTCCCCACTGGTATAGAATGCTAAGTCTCACAAGCGTAAGTTATTCATCTGTTTGCTCACTTTTACATACAGTGCTTAGAAGGGTGCATGGCTCATTCTAAGTGCCGTATACTTATTTGTTGAACGAATTAATGAAACTCCCTACCAAATGCTTCCTCTCAAAGTGTCCTCACTCTCTGCTCATACCACCACAGAAGCCTTAATTTGACAAACATATATTAAGCATTAGACATTGAACCAAGTACAGAGGATACTGAGATTAATAATCCAAAGTTTCTTGTCTCAAAAAGCTCACATTTTTGAAGTCAAACACAATCATTAAAAAAAACTGACACAAGAACAGAAAACCAAACACTGCCATGTTCTCACTCATAGGTGGGTGTTGAACAATGAGAACATATGGACACAGGGAGGGAAGCATCACACACTGGCGTCTGTTGGGGGGACTAGGGGAGAGCCAGCAGGAGGTAGGGAGGTTGGGGAGGGATAACATGGGGAGAAATGCCAGATATAGGTGACGAGGGGATGGAGGCAGCAAACCACATTGCCATGTATGTTCCTAGGCAACGATCCTGCATGTTCTGCACATGTACCCCAGAACCTAAAGTGCAAATATATATATATATATATATATATATATATATTCCACATGTAATAGCTTTAATGAATGAGACATATTAAAAGTGCCTTGGAAAGATTGCTATGCTAGAGAGCAGGGTACATTTGTAATTTGCCTCAGGGGTAAAAAGTTCATTACCTAGACAGGAGAGGGAGAGCTTTCCACATAGAGAGAATGGGCCAGGTGAAGCCACAGGGCTGTGAGAGTACACCTGCTCCGGCACAAACTATTTAAGTCTAGGTAGAAAACAGAGCATGGTGGAGGGATGGCTGAGATGACACTCGAGAGGCATTGTGAATCCAGGATTGTAAAGATAATCACAGGCTGAGCTGAGGAGTTGAGATGCCATTCTACAGTAGAAAAACACATACTGATGTGCTTCAAACAAGGAGTGCAAGAAGAGAATGATGTCATAAAAAGTTACTCCAACATCAATTCAGAGAGTAGGCTGGCATGAAGATCTGCCAGGAGCTTTATACCACAACCCAGGGGAGGGGTGCTGGGAGCCTAAGACAAGACAGGAGAAGTTGAGTTTCTCTTGGGAGAAATTTATGAAAGAGAAATTTTGAAGATAGAATTAATAAGGATTATAAATCTTTCTACTATAAAGATACATGCACATGTATGTTTACTGTAGTACTGTATACAACAGCAAAGACTTGGAACCAACCCAATGCCTATAAATAATAGATTGGATAAAGAAAACGTGGCACATATACACTATGGAATACTATGCAGCCATAAAAAAGAATGATTTAATGTCCTTTGCAGGGACACGAATGGAGCTGGAAGCCATTGTTCTCACCAAACTAACACAGGCAAATGCCGCATGTTCTCACTCATAAGTGGGAGTTGAACAATGAGAACACATGGAAACAGGGAGAGGAACATCATACACCGGAGCCCATCTGGAGGTGAGGGGCAAGGGGAGAGAGAGCATTAGGACAAATACCTAATTAATGCATGTAGGGATTAAAACCTAGATGACAGGTTGATAGGTGCAGCAAACTACCATGGCACATGTATACCTATGTAACAAACCTGCACGTTCTACACATGATCCCAGAAATTAAAGTAAAATAAAAATAAAAAAGAAGATAGAAGTAACAAGTGATATAACAAGTGAGGATGAAAGAGAAGAGATGAGAATGAAGCACAGGCCTGAGGTTCCTGGCTTCGGAGAGAAACTGGACAAACGATGTGGCCAATGAGCGGAGGACAGAAGTCATCAGCAGGACCATGGTCACTGGACTCTCACATCGTGGTCCACGGCAATCTTTATCAAGGAAGTTTCAGAAAAATGAGGGGATAAAAATAAGTGCAGTGTACCAAAGAGTAAATGCGATATGAAGGATCAAAAGCCGGCAGAACAAGGTGTCATTTATTTATTTTTTCAAAAAACTTGCTAAAGAGAGATTGGGGTGGGTGAGCAGAGCAAAGAAGATTTTTAGGGCATTGAGGTTCTTCTGTATACTACAAAATGGTAGACACATGTGCAAGCCCACAGAATGTACAGCACCAACAGTGAACCCGAACATCAGCTATGAACTTTGGGTGACAATGACATGTCCGTGTAGGCTCACCGATTGTAACACGTGTATCACTGTGTGCAGGACATTGATAGGCAGGTTTTGCACGTGTGGAGATTGGGGTACATGGGAACTCTCTGTACTTTCTGCTTAATTTCGCTGTGAACTTTAAAAACTGCTCTAAAAAATAAAGTTTATTAATTTTTAAAAAACAGTGAAATTAAAGAGAAATAAGGGTATATCTTGAGAGGAAAACAAAGTCAGGAAAGATAATGGTATTTACTTCCACAGAAAGGGTGTCCACGTACTTGCATGTAAGTATTTTTAGGCTAAGTACTCTATGAGGAAAATATTTGAGAGAGAAAATACAGTCGCATGCAAAAAAGTCCTTGGGAAGGACTTAAAACAGTGCCTGGTTCATAGTCATTGCTCAATAAATGTTATGTCATTATCATTACTATAATAACCATTACTTTTTTCTTTATTGTATAGTAATTTAGGTCACTGCCCCAGCTCACTAATGAGACCATTAGCTCATACAGGAAGGGTTGTGAGTGCTTAGAGTGTGTGTTTCTTATAAGCACTTTGTACAATTCTTTGAACAGAATACTCACTCATTGATTCAATCATTCAACATATTGAACAGATGACAGAATTAGAAACTACTTCAGGTGGTCTTTTTGGCTTCTTCCTTTATCTCAAGTGTACTTTAAGCATTTTTATTCTTACCTTTGAAGTACCATATAAATGTGTATTTAGCAAATGACTCTGGCCCTCTAAATGGCAATGCTGAACTTGTAGGCGTCAATATGAGACTTTCAGCCACAGGTAACATAATTACAAGTCTGGAAGAAGGAGACAGAGGGCACCAGTTTGGCAGGATCAGAGACTCCATAATGGCATCAAGATTGGCTCCTTCTGCTTTATGCCACAGGCTGGTCTCAGTGCTGGCTTGATCCAAAGGCTGGTCTCCTCCAGCAACACAAGATGGCTGCAGTAGTTTTACTAGTCACATCCAGAGAGCAAGAAACCACTGCCGCCAGGGAACCTTTCTGGTGAGAAAGAGCTTTTCAAAAAGACCCCCAACAGACTTCTTTTACATTTATTGGTCAGAATTATGTCATATGCCCAAATCTCAAAGCATTTTCAGTGGCACTGGGGAACCGAGCCACCATGATTGGGACGATCAGGGACCACACCTTGAGAAGAGAAGCAACCTTTTCAGGAGTGCATGGTCTATGGAGGACAGTGGATTTGGAATAAACAGGTCTGTCTTTGGATGGATGAAGGCATGAGGCGGATCAGAGAAATGGATGTTAGGCAGGCAGACAATAGTGTTCATCAGATTTGAATCAAAGCTAATACAGCAAAGGGGATAAAAGGATATAAAACATATGTTTTATGTGGACATAAAATTTGCTTCTGAAAGTTACTCCATGAGAAAACAGATGATAGAGCAGTGAAGTCATGAGCAGGTAAATAACTACCTCAAGTTTCAACTAGGCGATGTGAGAAGGGCATTGTGAAAGTACTTGAAGATCACTGCATACATTGTTCTGCTGTCTCAGTATAGATTCCATGATACAGAGAGAAAGAGATTCTTCATCCATTCCACCAACATTTGAGTATCTGTCTTGTGTAATAGCTAATACCAAAATCTGGAAATAAATACTAATAAATCAGGTTCCTTTCACTAAAAGAGGAAGGAATCTAGAAGAAAAGACTAATAACTAAACAAGTAACTGTAATATGTGTTTGTAGATGCATGATAACTGTACAACACACAGTTTAGCACAAAATTAGGGTCAATTTTATTTGAGGGTAGGAAAGATTTCATAAAGGAATGTGGTGTTCGAACTCGGTCACAAAAAAAATTAGTTGCAAGGGGCTGGAAAGGGCATCCCAAAATGAAGAAATATTATAGCCAAAGGCAGAGAAGCATGCTCCTATGAAACCCCAAGTTGATCTGGATGGCTGCAAGGAGTGCAGATGGTGGTAAGCCTGGGGATTTTGTCAGAACTAGATGATGGGGGGGCCTTTTTGTGTTGTATATAAATTGAGATTTTATGCAATAAGTACCACTGAACACTTAACAAAGTGAACAGGCATTTTTACATGTCACTGGAAGCTGGGTCAAAGGGAGATTGGAACGAGAACAAGACTAGACGTGGGGTGTTCAGTTTAGAAGTTGCTTCAATAGTTCAGGTAAAAGCATGATACTACTTGACCCAATGCAATAATAGAGAGACTATAGTAGGATGAGAAATAAAACACTTGATGAAACTAAGTAAAAATCTGAATGTGGAAAAAGAAATGGAGTCCAGGATGATCGGATAGGTGAAAGTATAATTAATCAGGATGGAAAAGACAAGATGAGAAATTAAACCATAGGGCAATCAACTTATGCAGATTTGCCGGGGACTTTCCCGGTTGTAGTAATAAAAGATCTACATCCTGGGAAATCCTTCCGTTCCAGGCAAACCAGGCTGATGGGTTAGTATGCAAGGGAAAGTACATTTTGAGGAAAATTTGATAAGTTCTGTTTGGAAGATAATGGATTCCAAACCTACTATACAGTAGAACATTCAATTTGCATCTACTTGGCCCCAAAACAGATGGCCAGTTCAGTGAAAATTCAACCAGCTAGTATTCACTATGTCCCTTCAAAAAGGTGGTAGTAAAATAGCCTTCCATATTTCCACTCTATCTTGTAGATACCACCATCCAGCTTTCACGTAGTTAATCTTGGGAGGCCCTGACACAAGTGGCTAAATGGTCTTTCTCCACTGGGGTTCATAGGCCACAGATAGAAAGTAAAGGATGATTGATGGATACTTTTTGAGTCATTTATGCAAATTACTAAAAAAAATTCCTTAAAGAAATGCATAGTATTATAACCCATGGTCATTTCTATCAAAGAAGCTACCATCTGTTCTTACCGCCTACAAAATCATTATTCATCACGAATCAGAGTGTTTCTATGCCTTATTAATCTTTCTATCACAAAGCCATACATACATTGTACATATATCAGCACTCAACAATTTGTTGCAAAAATAAATTGCCTTAAGCCCATAAATGCACATATTACACTTATTACACATTAAATCAAAGCAGCTATAATTTCTAAATTCCTTTATCTTTTTTTCAATAATAATTTCAAAAGAGTAAATAAAGAAATTTTAGGTTTGAACCAGTTTGAGTGGATTGTAAACATTCAGTTTAGTTTCATGAAAAGCTGAGAAACATCATGACAAAAAGGAGGTTCCACTGAATACATTCATTTGTGCTTGAGACCAATATTGTCCCACCAATAGTATGCTCTATAAATTGACCCAGTATTCTGAGAGTCCCCAAATGTGTTATTTGAAACAATGGGGCAGACACCGAGGATGGTGTTCAACTTTTAACTTAGCAATTCCCACTACTGATTTAAACCAGACCTTTAGTGTTATTTTAACATAGGTTTTGGATTTAATTATCTTAAATGTCTAAAAGAATGCAGACAATTCCCAAACTGTTTATCTCTTTTATGGTAAAATCTCTTCCCCTATCCCTGGAAATCTGTTTTAATTATTTAATCAGTTTGGCTGAAACTCACAAAGCATTAAATTGTTAGTTGTTACTTAACATTCCTTATAAATTGCATTTATTAATTTCTGGATAGAGACTTGTCCATAGCTACAGTAATTTAAATTAGTACCACATGGTTACAGACCTCTGCTGAATGATGATTAAATCTTTGGGGCAAATTCAGTCTTTTAAGATATTTAAATGGTACTAGAGATAAGCTAACCAAATTTGGGTCCAAGAAGTTACAATTTATCAAAAATGTAATAAACCATGGCCAGAATATTCATTGTAAGCAGTACATAATGTGGTCCATGAAATGACATTTTA
Organism: Sapajus apella; assembly: GCF_009761245.1. Taxonomy (NCBI): domain Eukaryota; kingdom Metazoa; phylum Chordata; class Mammalia; order Primates; family Cebidae; genus Sapajus; species Sapajus apella. The sequence continues at coordinate 14,410,627 of NW_022436966.1, forward strand.
GCATCTCTCTCGCTGTGGTCACAGGGAAGTCTGCTGATGGTGCAGACACAGCAATGCTCCATTGATATTTAACAGTTCCCATCTACAAGGTACTTTGCAATATTGTGGCATTTTATACACTCAAGTCCCTCTGATACTCTATCAGTCATTTTGTTATTTGACAGAGTGACATATTCTGTTTTTGGTGTTTTAACTTCACAGGTGAAAACAAACATAGCACACAATCTTTCAGAATCTTAACAACAGAAGGAGGAGCTGTTGGGCCTTAGTGGCATTTCAGAAAGGCAGGAATTGCTAGGAGAAACGGCTCTGCAGGGACTTAACTCTAAACTAGTTAGGTATAGATGATGAAGCGTACTCTGGTAGTGTCCCACAAGTCACAAATGTGGAGAGGGGCTCTAGAACTCAAGTTTCCTTACTTGCATCCATAACTACTTCAATACCTTTTACCACTACCGACTTCACTCAACTAATACATTCCTAGACCTAAAACTTGCTTGGATCATTGATTCAAGGGAACCCGCTGGGGAAATCAAGTGATACAAATGAAATCCCTCCTTGCTTCTAAATCCTTAAAAAATTAGAGAAACAAAAAGAGGGAGATAGGCAGGGGATAGGGGAGACCGTAAGTGCCTCCTACTGGAAAGACTGACTGAAACACTCAGGTAAAATAGCAAAATCAACTCATAAAATAATAGATTCATCTTCCTGCAGCTAAAGATAAATATTAAATAATCCTGGGTGCTGCTGGCTGAAAATTAATTTCTGTAAGGCAAATAGTGTAGTATGTATATGTGTTTCAATTTCTGTTTGGCAAGGTGCCTATTTTGAGCATCCTGCACAGACCTTTGAAGTACTTGGGTTGCTCTGATAACGCAGATGCTTAAACAAGAATTGCTTCCTTGAGGCTCCCAGGCGCTGTAAAAAGTGTGTTTTGGATCGTCAGGCTCCCAACTAATTCCAGGTATTCAGCCTAGAAACACAACATTTTTTAATGCATTAATGATACATTGCAGCCCTTCTGAATTGAATTGTGCCATAAGATAGGAGTGACATTAACTTATTAGAGGAGTCACAGAGTGCTGAACCACTGCAATTTGTGTTCCCCAAATTACAGTCAGGTGCAGTGGCATGGGGCAAGTTGAAACAGGATATAGAGTGAAAAAAAAGTGCTTCAGGTAGAGCTCTCTAATGATTAATTTACAATAGAAGGAAGGAACAAAGGGCAAATAATGCATTGTGTTCTAAATCATGAACCTATTAGAGTCATCCTGCCTGTCTACTCTTATATCATCTGAGAGCCAACACATTTTATCCCCCTAGTTGTTTTAATGGTGCTTCTTTAAAACTGGTGTTTGCCAAATCACATAAAATGTCCTTAGGAAGCCAAATGCACTCACTCAGGACTACCTCCACAGAAACTTTCAGGACGGTTAAAATAAAAACCACCAACAAAACAACACCAAAACTACACAACATAAACTTTTTCAGAATTCCCATCAAAGCCACAGTCATTATTTGTTTTAATCATAAACATGGATCTCTGGAAGAATCTGGTAGAAGTATGGCGGTTAGAGCATAGTTTTCTGGACCAAATAGAGTGAATTCTCACTAGTCATGGAAAGAAAAAAACGTTGCTGAGGAGTCTAAGAACGGAACAACCTTCAGTGCCAGTTTCTTTCTATAGAACGATTTAGTGGAATTCTGCGTTTTTAAAATGGAGCCATAAGGTGGGATCCTTCCATTTGATGGTCTACCAATACTCCATTGCCCTTTCCAGAAGAAACATGCAGTCAAGCAAATTGACTACATTCTAACATGCATCATTGCATTCCGTCTTCTCTGAACACCTCCTGGAATTTCATGTGGTCTTCATTCCATATGGTAAATCAGTATGAATTGCTGGAAAATTGCCCATAATGGTGACTGTGTTTCAGTACTGAGCAGCATGACTCCTGAATGAAGGTGAATGAGGGCGCTTAACCCACAGTGTGGCAGCTTCTGCCAGGCATGCCAGGAAGAGGCCTCCGAGGTTGAATGTGGCTGTGACTTCCAGTCAGAGATGGGAAAGATTCCTGACTTCAGGAGAGAAGACCAGGTGACACAGAGCTAAGAAATACTGTGTTCTTTTCTTCATCTTTCTTTCTAAGCTTGATTTATTTGACAAAATCAGTAAAGGAAAATGCTCTTTATCAGGTCAATCTTCCAGTTAATCCAAACCCTCTCTCCCTACCCCGTTCTCTCTCATTTTTCTGTGAGGGTTCATGGCTACTGGAGGTGCTGCCCACAAGCCCACCAATGCTCAGAACTGCATTTCTTGTCACAGGGAAGAAAATATGCTTTTTTTCATCATATGATAAACATTCAAAATGTAAAGAACTCCATGGACTGACATAAAGTGGGAATGACTTTTGAAGAACACCTTTAATGGGGATGGGAATCTGGTGCAGCGGGAGAAGGGTGGAAGAGATGGAAATAATAGCAGCACAGTTTCTGGAAAGGGGATAGAGAACAAGAGGGACCCACATGTGAAAGAGGAAAGGGTGTAGAGAAGAGAAACCGTGGAATGACCAAGATTCATTTTATTCTTGTCAGGCCCAGATTTTCTAATGACAAATTTTGTAAATGTCTGTATTTTGTTTGTGAATAGCAATCTATTTAGAATTATCCAGCTCTAGTTATTTTGCAACATTTCTGGGTACATTTCATAACCTGATATTTAGTTAAGAGCCCAGGATTACTGACCACTGTGTTAGGCACAGGGGACCTGGCTGGGAATGGAACCAACGTGGTTCTTGCCTCTCCAGACCTTCTGTCGCTATAACAGCACTTGGTAAGCATTATGGAAAGAGTCTCACGGGGTTAGGAAAGGATCCCCAGAGTAAGTAAGAGCCAAGCTGAGACTTTCTTTTTTTTTCTTTTTTGCGCCCAAATAATTTTCTTTGGATTTTCACGTTATCTCTAGTCCATGTGAATCAATATTCTCTGCATTATGATTGGCAGATAAAAACTTCAGCCTTGCCTCTGCTAAAATTGCAGCAAAAATTTAAGTGTGTTATATTGGACTATTAGGGTTATGTTTTAATGAAGATTTTCAGGCCAAATTCTTTTTAAAAAATTTTATTTTATTTATTTATTTTTAAATTTTACTTTAAGTTCTGGGATACATGTACAGAACATGAAGGTTTGTTACACATAGGTATATGTGTGCCACGGTGGTTTGCTGCACCCATCAACCCATCATCTAGGTTTTAAGCTCTGCATGCTTTAGGATTTGTCCTGATGCTCTCCCTCCCCTTGACTTCCACTCCCTCACAGGCCCTGTGGTATATGATGTTCCCCTCCCTGTGTCCATGTGTTCTTATTATTCAGCTCCCACTTATGAGTGAGAACATGTGGTGTTTAGTTTTCTGTTCCTGTGTTAAGTTGCTGAGAATGATGGATTCCAGCTTCATTCATGTCCCTGTAAAGGACATGAACTCATTCTTTTTTGTAGCTGCATAGTATTCCATGGTGCATAGGTGCCACATTTTCTTGATCCAGTCTATCATTAATGGGCATTTTGGTTGGCTCCAAGTCTTTGCTATTGTAAATAGTCAAGGTGAGACTTTCATAACATGGAGAAACAAGTCTGATCATCTTTATGAGTCTAATCTCACAATTTCAAAAGTTAGGAATCTCCTCCCTGCCCTGGTTAGGGCACCATAATGAGGCAACTAAGAAAACAGGGCTCATGGGGCAAGATGCAGAGCTTGTCAGACAGCAGACAAGACAGTGCCTCACCAATCCTGGGAGGCCAAAGAAGACGACAGTTGTGGAGTGTGGCTCAAGGCTAAACTTAAGTTTCTAAAATGTCCCAAGCAAAATGTGTGGCTATGCCCCTGGGGACATAAAACAAATACTACACATGCCCCTGCATCCCCCTCCTCCTGGTAAAATGCCTTCAAAAACAGAAAAGCAGATGGAAGTGGCAGTAAATGTTTGATTTTCTCTCCTCCCCTGCGTGCTGTGGCATTGTGCTTACTCTATGTCTTGCTTTATTGGGTGATGTGGTTCCCAGGGTCCTGGTTCTCACCACAAATGATAGTTGAGTACAAACGAGGTCTGTCAGAAGTGAAAGAACTTTAGAAAGAAATGTTACCAAAATCTTCATTTGACATTTGTAGTTTAGGGTAAATCAAATGTCCAACTCTACATGGACGGTTAAGCTTGATACAAAACAAGCCTGCAATAGCAGGGAATTAATCCGATCTCGCACCTTCAGAAAGGGTTAATATTTATGACTATCTTTGACCATATTCCCATGATGCAGAATACTTTGAAGTGTAAAAAAAAATGCAATCATCCAAGGACTTAGACTATCTTATGTCAAATATCTGTATGGTTAGGGGAAAAGTGAGTGTTTGCCAGTATGCACAAAATATCTGAGGGATGAATTGTTCACTTTTGTTTAGATAGGCTGTCTGTTATACATGGGTTTAATTATTTTCCCCATTTGCTTTTATAAGCACTTTCTCTCCTGTTGTGTCAGGGGTTTATTATTATTATTATTATCATTATTATTATTAATCCTGGAAAAAAGGGAAAAGATTCAATAAGGAAAAAGCACAAATGCTGTACAACCTACTGTAATAATGTGTTCAATAGGAACTGTGGTCATTGCAGGGTAAAGTTGCACACCTACTCATTCTTTTGTGATGATCATGTTTTTACTATTTCAAATTTAATACTTTTTCTAATATATTATATGTTACCTCCCATGTATTTAAGCTGTACTTAAAAGCATGCTAAGAACTGGTAATTCTTTAATGGTTGTTCACTTACAAGCGATTGTGGGTCATTACACAATCATTTAAAGGGCATTAATGAGAACCATTTAATGGTTTTAGTAGAATATCATTGTAAGGGACAGGGGAAAAGTTACTGGCTGTAAATTTTTATGACCATTTCTTACAAAACGTATTACTTTAAAGATTTATGTATGTAACAATGACTACAATAAAAGCCATGCTAAAAATAATTTGAAATCAAAGTAATGCATATAGATAAGTCTTTGCTCTACTGCCATTGGGTGGGCCTTTAAATAGAATCTTCCTTTTCTCCTTCCTTCTCTGTTTTGTTTTTTTTTTTTTTTTTTTTTTTTGTTGAGACGGAGTCTCGTCCTGTCACCCAGATTGGAGTGCAATGGTGCAATGTCAGCTCACTGCAACCTCCGCCTCCTGGGTTCAAATGATTCTTTTGCCTCAGCCTCCTGAGTAGCTGGGATTACAGGTACCTGCCGCCATGCCCAGCTACTTTTTGTATTTTTAGTAGAGATGGGGTTTCACCATGTTGACCAGGCTGGTCTCAAACTCCTGACCTCGTGATCTGCCTGCTTTGGCTCCCAAAGTGCTGGGGTTCACGGTGTGAGCCACCGTGCCCGCCCTCCTTCTCCTCTTTCCTCTTCTCCTTCCTCCCTCCCTTTCTTTCCTCTCGCCTTCCCTGCCTCTCACCCTGCTCCATTCTTTCCATTTTCTTTCTTAAAGGACCCTTCAATACTATGAAAGACTTTGTTTTAATGAAAATGACTAAAGATTGATATATTAATTAAAATGTTTTCTAGTTGAAGCACAGGGTAGACAGAGGTAAATACGGCAACACGGCATTGCATAGAAATGCCTAGACTTAGTGAGTCTTTATTTACAGACCTTTCTTCAATATATCATTCATTCAAACTATTTCCTCTTATATACCATAGGACTAAAATAGAATATCCAATACTTTCTAGGACATCAGTCCCTGAGGTAGGACAGGCAACTAAAAAGCAAGTAGCCCTGGTAGGATAGCCATGGAGATCTGTAATATACACACAGAAATCATCCTCACGTGTGCACAGAGGAGCAACATACATCTTGCTTCGTGCAGCTCACCTCTTGAAAAGAAATGGGTATTTGAGAAGCTCACTCTACTGAGGGAGTAACCTTATTAAAGTGCTTTAATAACACAACAGTCATCGTAATATGCCTGGTTTTGTCCACTTATGATTCTCGTGGAATACATAATGAATAAGACAATGCCGCTTTCCCAGTATTCTTGCATAAGCAGAAAGGATATTTCTAATTAAAAAGGCAGAGTTAGCACAGCACATGAAATGAACAGAACCATATCTCTTGAAATGCTGAGATTTTACTATCTGCATTAAGTAACGTTTGTATTTCTCTCTGAATCTAGCCCAATACCCATTACCAATAAGATGAAGATTTAAGATAACTTGGTCAAAAGATGGTGAATTACAACTTTTAATTAAAATGTGGAAAATAGTTGCTTTAAAATAAACATGATAATACTTTCATGACCATTAATTTTTTATGGAGAGAACAACAAAGCAACCTGAATATTTTAGAATGTGACATTATAAAGTCAGACAAAGGGGATTTTTAGAAAGTTATGGCTGTCCCAGAGAGATGATTGTGCACTTGCTGCTCTTCACTTCTACTGCCCTTAGAAACTCCAGCAGACAACCCATGCATCTAGATCCACAGTGATTAATTTATTTGACTGTACTCAGGTAAAGCCAATGATGACCATGATGATAAGACAGTAGGAAGATTTCGGGTTGGCACAGCACATTTACATCAAAGAACAATAAACGTTAATTGATAATAGGGAGAAGAGGAGCTGATTTCCTAATGTGACCTGTAAAAATTTATATAAAATACAATTTTTATATATCTAATATAAGGCTTAAACATTATTGATACTATGTTGTAGACTGCATATAGCAATGTGATTGAAAGATTGATGATTTTGAGAGTGTGCACTGTAATTAACTTCATCTTCATTAGTTCATATTCAGGCAGACTTAGCTTCACACTTTCCACCATTGTTTCTAACTCTTCCTCTAAATAAATGTCCTATTACTATTAAGTCTTCTCTGACTAAATATGTGTGCAGAGTCTTCTCTTCATCATTTTATTCATGCCAGTTTCTTCCAGGAATTACCCTGATTTCTCCTTGCCCACATACTGCCTCTCTGGATCAGCTCAAGCACACCTCTTTCAGGAAGCCTTCCTTGATTACTTGTGCTGAAGGCCTGGCTTCAAAAACCTAGCTCTACCATTGCATACTTAGGTGAACCCTAGCAGGAGTCACTGAGGAGCCAGGATTGTTCACCTTCTGGCAGGGCAGGCATTCTTTTGGATCAGTTGTCATTTTCATCTATAAAATGAGGAAATAATCATGTCTGCCTTATAAGGCAGGTGTGATAATTACATGAAACACACATAAAAAAGCATCTGGAACAGCTTAGTTTCATGATAAGTGTTTTACTTCCATCTCTCTTTGCTTACGTCTTGAATTCAGAGAAATTTCTAAGCCATTCAGATATACTAACTTATTATATTTACTTACTTTCTTGTGACTTTCAATTTTTATTTTGTGGACCATCATTTTCCATTATGTCTCCCAGTCAGTCTATGATCCCCCAAAGGAAGGGACCCTTATTTATATATCATCATATTCCCTGCCTCATCTAGTGTAGTTCCAAACACACAGTTAGGATTAATAAATATCTATGAGAAGAATTAATATTAGTCATTTTCTCCAGTGTTTGAGTCAAATTTTATTTTTCATAAAATAAAAGCCCCAAATTCTGAACAATGTATTCTATTTTTGCATCTTCTGGTATACTGTACATGACTGAATTTACATACAGGGTGGTGAGGGAGGCATCAAATCGTTTTCAGGCAATTTCTTATCACTTGAACTGAATAGCCACGTTAGGTAACACGTGGTACTATGAAACTCAAGATTATACATTTGATTCTAATGTGAGTGTGTTTATTTTGCAGAATGAAATTTTCTATACCTGAGAACTTTACTTTTGTACTGCTTGGAAAGTGTCAGAAAATAAAAATAAAAGAGTGCTAATGACACCAAGATGGTCTTAGGAAGTGAGCAGTGAGAATCAACACAAACAGGAAAAATAAAAAAAAGTCTCATACGTTATGGATGGAAAGAAGATGGCTGTGCTGTCTTGGTAGTCAAAGGGAAGTGAATTTTTACATTCAACATTTAACTTACAAGCTTCTTCCCATCATTGGAATGGAGTAGGTGTGATACATGAAGACAGCAGAGCAGAGTGGTTCTGAGTTTGGCCTTTGTTGCCAGATGGGCTAATTCTGCTCTGTAATTTGATCAAGTTACATAGCCATGTTCTGCCTCTGTTTCCTGACTGGTTAAAATGATAAGAGAGTAAGAGCTCCTCACAGTACTGTCAAGAGCCATAAAGAGGGAACCCAGGTATAGTTCTCACAACAGTGCCTTATGAGGGCTATGCAAGGATCAGCTATTAACATGGCAGAATCTGAAACACCTCCCTAGAATTCTGAGGTAGTGCTGATTTCTCTACTCTGTTCTCTGGCCTTTCATAATGAGCAGACCCCAAGCAGCGCGTTGAGAAATCCTGAGACTAGACTCACTACCTGGGTCTTCCTTCCTCTCAGTCAGAGGGAGAGAAGTGAAGCAGAAGAAAAATTACAGACAGCTCTTCCCCAAGACCTTTCTACAGTTGCTGTTACACCTTTAAAAGCCAATCATCAAATGTGTGCCCCATTTCTGTGATGCTCTGTGTCCGAGACACTCTCGGTGCTGATGACTTAGGTTTACATATCTGGATTTAGAAAGCACTAAACTAAGAGCAAAATAAGAGATGCAAAATAAGAAAATGCTCCCCAAGAGGTGAGGGAACATAATGAGATAAAGCAAAACAGGGGACTACATTACTGACATATCCTCATTCTAGAGATTACAGCAAAGCAAGAGTAGTTAGATGCATAATGAAGTCAGAATCAACCATTTGTAACAAAGTTGAGCTCTTAGAATCAAAATGAAATGGCGGTGGTACCTTGAGACATTATACATCTGACTAGCAGTAGGAAATGCAATGATTTTGCTAATTATGCTGGGAGCTTTGTACATCCTTAAAAGGTATGCAGTATTATGTGTCAACTGATTTTGATGTGATTTCTAGAAAGAGAAAGGTAAATTAAAAATAGAGATTCCATTTTAACGCATGTTTACTCTTGCCTTTGTCTGGAATCCAAAACTGACAACATGTTCTTCCCATTTACTGCTGCAGAATTATTTTTATATAAAGTTTGAAACCATGTGCACTGCCAAGGCACCCCTCCAAGAAGGTAAGCCCGATATTCCCATCTATTACATACCCTTCTGACGTTTTTACTTAAGGGCTTGTCATTCAGTGGGGAGGAAGAGCCACCGAATACCAGCCACGTGGAGTTTTATTCCTTCATGCTGTTCGTGATAAACTTCGGGGGACATATTTAACATTCTACAAAAAATGAAATTTCTGGGGCCACCCAGCAGGAGGATAATATCACCATTCTTACAGCAGCATTGAGCTTTAAAACACTGCCAAAATGTCCAGGCACAGAATCTGACAAAAAAGGGGGAGTGGTGGTGGGTAATTTTTGCAAGCTTCTAAACCGCTCAGTATTAATCTGCTCATCCCCCCATGCTATCATTATTATTATGTTGTTGCTGTTGTTGTTATTGCTCTTTGTCTTCTTAGGCATAGTATCCTCTGGGAAGGCAGAACTGTTCACCTTCTGGCAGGGTAGTCATTCTTCTGCACCACAGAGTATCATTTAGCCAGTTTCTCTGAGTCGCTAAATTGCCGAAAAAACCATGGGGGTTTGGGCTTCCTGCCTGGAAGAGGCACAGCTGGGGACAGGTTCAGGGTGCATGCCCTCACCATTCTCCTGTATTCCTTTGGCCCCATTTCCTACAATCTGGAAGAAGAAACAAAGTTGCCAGAACCTGGCTTTGTCTCCAAATTCACTTTAACCGACATTTCGGAGGATCTAATAGGCCCCAGGTCTGTGCTTGCGACTGTTCAGAAATAAGAGATTCCAAGTTTCAGGAGCAAGTTGAAGTTGAGACATTATATATTCACACACGTGCACGCGCGTGCGCGCGTGCACCCACACGCACACAATCAGGCCTTAAAGAGCATAGGGTACAAATGTCCTTAAGCTTTCCTGTCCTTAGAAATGTGTTTGAACAGCCCTAGCAAAGCCCTAGGGAAAGTGCTGTTGCTGGGACATTAACCAAGATATTTGGAGATCTCACTTTTCTGCTGGAAGCAGGAGAGCAGGGACAATGTAAATTGCAAGAAAATGAGCAAAGAAGCGGGTTTTAACTTTCATGCTCTAACAGGGCAAGAGAGGGAGATTACAAGGAAAGCACAAAGGCAAATGCATGAAGCTGTCTTCTGCCTCCCAAGGGAAGGAGATGAGCATCACAGGATTTGCTGCAGAGGCCCACGGCCAGCACAATCTATTAAATAGCTCAAGTTAGTCAATGTGGAAGAAATTTTTAGACACACATGCCCAACCATATGTGCATGGCCAAGATTTAAAATAGAAAAGTGAGAGACTGTTGGATGACTGAGGATTTTTCCCTTGCCAGGAAGTCCTCCTTAAGGATTTCATAGCTTGCAAAAGAGAATTGCTTGCCAGACAAGCCAAGAAAAAGACACAGAAGATTGGGACCTGCTTCCTTAATGATGAAATGTCACGCTGCTATGTAAATCAACCTGAAGAAAAGAGGCAGGCATGATTAAGATGGCTCTGCAGAAACAAGAGAGGTTTCTTGACATCTCCTCCCTAAACTGCTTTAATTCCTCAAATCTCAGGGCTAGAAGCACGCACACAATGGAATCTTATGGCAGTCACATTGAGCAATAAGGGAACACCTGTGCCATAGGATTTCTGCGTTGCAATAAAAAATTACACTATGTGGCTACAATTAATAAGGGGCAAATTTCCTGTATTATCAAGTTAGTGGCAGGTCAAAGAGCTGCCCCACTGGGTTGCAGTGTGTATTTAATGTATGTGGAATGAGACTACAACAAAAGACATGGATCCTATTAGCCACAGGAGTATCAGCTTGAATAATTTTCCATTACACTAGATAGATGTTTTTTGAGGAACATTCTACGAAACAGCCACCTCAGAAAGCCTATGCTTTAGTTATTCTCTCTGCCTCCCCTCCTATCTTTTCTCCTCTCCAGTCTTCCTGAGACCATTAGAAAGAACTTAGATGGTGCAACATTCCATAGCATCGTACACAAAACACTGAAATAGCTTATGATGGCTACTGTTTGGGTATGTAATTACCCAACAGCTATAGCTGAAGATGTGCTTGTCATTTTGGGGAAAAGGGTGGATTGGGTACAGCATAAAACATAAAGCTATCCTTTCACACCTTGGAAGCTTCAGTGCTGCAGGGTTCTGGCTCTAGGGTCATTGGTGTAATTTGTGTGTTTCACAAGAATTACAATATCTTCCATAACCCAGGAAGTTTCCTCCTAAATTGTGCCACCAATTTTCAATTCACTTAGATCCCTATAATTTTATGACTAGAAGGGGCTTTAGACTTGATTTAATCAAATTATGTCATTTTACAGAAGAGAAAGGTGAGGCCCTGAAATGTTAAGTGAGTTGTTATGTTACAAAACTACTTGCTAGGTAAGTCAGGATGAGTTTCCCAGCCCTCTAACTTCTAGTCTAGTATTTCCAACACTATACCATACTTCAGCATCATGCTGTGTAATTACTCTTCCATGCTTCTAGGAATAATATGGATCTCTCTACTAAAAATCGGTACTTCTTTTCAAATCTCAGCCTCCTAAAGTGAGAATGATCTCTGATGACACACTGGAAAACAAGAATTCCCTACCAGGAAAAATAATGAGAAGATGGATAACCACTGATAAAAAATCAAACTGGGACTGTCTGAGTTGTATTAAATATCACAATCACATTATTAATTGATGCCAGAAACAATTCTGTATTATGAAGAAAACATGAACATGATTTGAAAAATCAGCCCATGAACCTCTGTCAACCATAAATGCCTCCACACAGTAAGTAGGAATCTCTGTTCCATAGGCAGTGATGTGGCTGCCATGCTACTCTATAGGGACTCACCAGAATAATCACCTCCACTATCATCAGCACCCAATTTGGTGTGTTTTCTATGCAAAGGACCAACTAAGTGCCAGGACTAGCAATCTTCATTTACATCCTGGGTGTAAAGGTGATAGAACATGGAGTCTACCCACTTGCCTCCCAGAGAGACAGGAGTGCAACTTCACACTGGAAGATTATGCCATAGCTCTCTAGGGAAACTCATCCTATAGTCTTCTAATCATGCCATTGATGTCTCTAGCCCATAGGCTACATTTGGTTTTCATCTCTTTTGTCAACTTCGATTACTCTTTTAAGGTACCATGGGGAAATTTTCTAAACCCTTAACAGTGTAGCTCTGTCACTATTGGGGAATCACACAATCAAGCAAAACTAACTTGGCTTTGTACCCCCTTTTTCTTCTTTTCTGCCTTTGCCATATAGTTCAGGACAATGAAAAGAGCAATTAACAGCACATTCAGAGACCTGGGTTTCAGCTCTGACACGTTAACTACACACCTAGGGAGTGTCACTTGATCTTTCCTGGCCTCATGTCTTCATCTGCAAAATGGAAGCATTAAAGGAGATAGACTTACATGTTTCTTGAATCTTTAATATTCTGGGAACTTCTTATAGCACAGGACTATCAACAGACACAGGATATCAGAAATTATAAAGCCCCTGGCAGATAAAGGTTAAAATTCTCTTAATTGTAGTGTCTAACAAATCCTGAGCTACCAATAAATAATCAACTGTCAAGGGAAGGCATCCCAGTAGTACTCATTGCCTTGCAAGTTGCTATGAAATACTAATGTCAAGTACTAGTAATGATACTTGAATTACTGTATGTATTCAGGTAATTACTGTATGCAATTCACAAATATGCAACAGCGTGTACATTGTAATGATAAGGATAACAATAGAGTTGATAACAACTTAGGCTTGCATAGGATTATTTTACTTAGGATTTTGAAGTGTTTCATAAACATTGGCTCATTTATTTTCTGAGTACCAAAAATCCAAGTTACAGCTGGAGACAGACAGGGAGGAAGCAAAAGTGTATATCTACACTTTGGAGATGGGTAATCCCGGCCCTGGCAAACGTACTGATTTCCCCTGGGTGACACAAAGCCAGGGACGGGCCTGGGAACACAGGCCCAGTTTCTGGGTATGTAGCGTGCTGCTCAGAACACAGTCTACCCCAGCTCTCCAATTTACAGTACGAAGTTTATGACATGGCATTACCCAGGCACTTGCAGGTGTCAATTTCCTTTACAATTTTATAAAATATCATTTGGAAGGAGGAAGAAATTTATGCTTGTGCACTAAGAGCTCTCCTGTCTGTCTACTCTCTTGGGATAAGAGTTTGTTTCACTGAACAGAGTTGCAAATACCAGGCACACAGTGCTGTGAAAGCCATGGGGTTTGTTTTTAATTTAAAGAATGGCTCTGATTTGGCTACACGTTTTAAGCAGGCACTGTATAATACAAATCCACTGAATTCACTCAGACGGGAACAAGTTATGCCATCCTAATACTGTCTAGAATCCAGATGTATAGTTACTGTTTTCTTTTGCTTTCCTTTTTTTTTTCTCTTGCTGCACAAAATTAGTTCCTTGGATACCAAGATTCTAGAGGCTCATTGTCTTGCAAAATATTCAGGTGCCTCACAACAATCTATAATAATAAACCTCTAGTGTTATAGCAAAACAGATAAAAATGTGAAATAATATATGTGTGTATATATATATATATATATATATATGCATGTATACATAAAATGAAAGATAGACGTGGTATGAGAGAGTGAATTACAAACACAAATAAAGAAAAACCAGGTAGGGAGACAGTGAGATAGCTTCTCTTCCAATCATGTGAACTAAGAAATAGAATGGATGCTCATTAAAGTAATTTACTGGGACTCCAATTTGTTCTGTGATTAAGAGGTATCGGTTAGAGGAGATTGGTGAGGAAGATCAATATTCTTGTCTTCATTCTTAATTCTTCTTTAATGTCTCTGTCTCCACAGGGCAGCTGAATCAGAGCTGTAGAGTAAATCTTTATCCACCAGGGGGCTGCACTTCAGGGGGAAAAAAAAAGGTCTGGTCTAGCTCAGTCAGATAAATCAAGTTGATACTCAGCTTCCTTTGTCCTCAAACTCCCAACTTCTGTTCAAGTATAGCCATGTTTCTGACTAGTAGATGTGATAAGGAGGAGGCATGGAGAATAGCCTTGGCTGGAGTCATGAAGAAAGTCATTCCTGGATCTTAAAATGATATAATGGTGTACTATACCTAACGGGTCTTTCACACCAAAGTACCTCAGAAATGGTATCCTTCCACATCCTCATCTTTCTCTACAACTCAGCAGAGGGGAATTCTTACCTTAAACTCATTGGTGCCATCATCTGAGGCCCATAGTGACAGAATTTATTTTCTTCTCTCCCACTCTCCCAGGTTCAACCTCTCTGTCAGTGGTTCCAAACCAGGGGTTATTTCACTTTCCAGGATACATATGCAAGGTCAGGGAACACTCAGTTGTCACAAGTAAGGGGAGAAGTACTACTACTGGCCTCTAGTGGGTAGAGCCCAGGGATGCTGCTAAACATCATACAATATATAGGAAACCCCCTGTCAACAAAGAATTACCCACCACAAAATGTGAGTACTGCTGAGACTGAGAAACCCTGCCTTACAGTGATGAGGAGACCTTGATGTTTCAACTCGAATGGCTGGTGGGTGACACACCTCACTGAACTCTGGATCTTTGGCCCGGTATTACTCTAATAATCTGAAAAGGAATGCTTTCTCCTGCTTTACAACATGCCTGTTACATTAAGCTAAACATACGGTCAATCTTGCTGTTACATGTTCTAAAAAAAAATCAGAGATACTTTACTGAGGACACTGGCACAGGGCTAAGAGGTGGGAAAGAGTTTATTTTTTTGTTGTAAGCCTCTGTGCCTATAAATTTTTAAGCTATTCGTATGTTGCAGGCTGCCATGTATTCATCAAAACCTGTTCCCGTTACTTCCTGGACACACAGACTACATTTCCCTGCCTCTTTTGAAGTTGGGAGACCATGTGACTGAGTCTTAGCCAATGGAATGTGAGAGAATGTGATAAAAGCATTTCTATGCATAGCCCATAAAAATGTATCACATGATCCTTCACCCTCTCTCTTTCCCTGATCCCTGATCAAACACCAGGTTTCTAGCAAAATGAATTAAAGGCCAGAAAGGATGATGGATCCACCAGATGCAAAGAACCTGGGTCCCTAAAGAACAGTTTTGAAGACCACTTGTTAACTAGCAACATCTACATTGGACTTATGTGAATAACAAAAGAAGCCAATGAGAGTGTGGGGTTGTTACAACATCTAGCATTAATTACCCCAAATTATTATAATATGCATGAATTACTTTAATTTTACAAGTTATAATTGAAATATAAATCATTTAGTTGGTTTAAATTTTCTTGTGGAAAGCATGTTGCTGTCTGGCTTCTGTTCCAGAGTTACAATAAGGACACTGATTTTTTTTGTAAATGTAAACTGACCTATATTACTTTCAACCTTAAAGCATTTCACTGGCCACGTATTGCCCTTAGCATAAGTTTTTTTAAATTTATCATGATTCACATGGCCCTTCACAATTGCAAGAGAACCCAGTGCTTGAGGAAGAAACTCAGTGGTGTGTTGCTGAAGAGAAAAGCTTCACCTTCCACTACTGAAAGGAAAAGACCCAGTTACCTCTTTTGATACTGCTAGTAGCTAAAGTGTAAACTCAAACAATCTAACATGATTACTTGAGATTTTAAATCTTAAGGAAATGAAGCACAAACAAAGGAAACATTGAGAAACTATTCACGGTGGCAGGCATGAGAATGAAGCTGTAAGGGCACCAAATTTCCAGCAGGGCCTTGGCTTTGTAGCCCTGCTACCAAGCCTCCTTTAGAGCTTGCCTATTTATAAATTTGAACATGTTTATTAAGATTCCCATTGGTGCTGTGGGAATTTATAAATTAAATTTCTGCTCTAGTTAACCAATTTTAGAGTCTATTGCTTGCAAGCAAAACCTCTGAGTAATAGAATAGCATCCCCTCACCCCCAGGATTGTAAGCTCCAAGAAGGCAGAAGCTGTGCCTGTTTTGGTCAACATTATATGTTCATTTTCTTCCTGCTACACAGTGCCTGGTACATCGCAGAAGCTGATTTGATATTCTTAAATAAATGCATGAATGAAGATACAGGTAGGCAATTGGGCAAACGTACACATCAGCATCAGCCCCCAAAGGGTGTACTATCCCCTCCACTCTAAAATCAAGAGTTAATAAGTTGGGAGGTCAGCAAATTAGGGATGGTAGGGTTGAAGTGGAAGGGAAATGACACCCGAGTGATGAGAGTAAGGGACTGTGGGGATGCTTTGCTGGTTAAGGGCTGTAGGGAAGGAAAGCCAACTCAACTGTCTTGCCTCCTGCTAGTTACTGCGAACAGTGCAATAATTTCAGTTTTCATATAACTATTAGCAAGTATATCTCCTTCCCAAGTTCTCCAGTAAGTGACTGCTTCCCAAGCATATGGAGCTTGGTACTGGGGAGTCAGAAAACATGGGTTCCCTCTTGAAAAGTGATTTCCCTTTTCTGACCCTCAGTATCCTGGCTCCACCTGCTTCAGCCACCTGGCAGTTTGGCTTTTAGAATGGTATTAGTCCATTTTTACACTGCTAATAAAGTCATACCCGAGACTGGGAAGAAAAATAGGTTTAACAGACTCACAGTTCCATGTGACTGAGGAGGCCTCACAATCATGGCGGAAGGCAAAAGGTGTATCTTACATAGTGGTGGCAAAAGAGAATGAGAGAAGCGAAAGCAGAAACCCCTTTACAAAACCATCAGATCTCATGAAATTTATTCAGTACCACAAGAACAGTAAGGGGGAAACCAACCCCATAATTCAATTATTTCCCACTGGGTCCCTCCCAAAGCACATGGGAATTACAGAAGTAGAATTCAAGATGGGATTTGGGTGGGGACACAGTGCCAAACCATACCAAGAATTCAAGAAAATAATGCATTTCATAATGCTTTATAAATTGAAAAAGCATTATACAAATGTATAGCAAGATCTTTAAGTCCACAGTTCACCTTAAGAATGGCAACAAAATTCTCAAAAGAGCACCTCAGTTACTCAAGAAAGCAGAATGCCTTTCTACAAGGTGGGCTGCAAATCTAGTTTACATAGTAATGATACTTTTTCTTCCACAGGCAGAAATCAGCCATTCTTGTTAGCATGGCTACTCAAGAGTGGAAATAAGTTGCTTTATGGAGGTATCACTAAGGGAATGAGGGTTGGTTCAGAATCAATTAAGAAAGGAATGCAAATGAGAGTTAGTGGTGGAAATTTTTGTGGAAATCCCAGAGAAGCTTTGCATACAGTGGGTGCAATGTGATATCATAGAGTCAACTTAAGGTCTTCTGGAGAACTTCATTCCTGTTCATGTTACTCATTCAGGAACATGCCCCCTGAGTTTTCTCATGAGGCATAATGACAACTGCAGACAGAAGTTATTTGTCATTAGAACTTCTCATAGAAGACAACAGGGACATTAGCCAGCATGGCAAATCCTTATGATTCCTGCCATAGAAAGGTGGAGGAAGCACCAGGGATGCCACCTTTGGGGATAGAGCAAGAGGCTAGCAGATATGTTACAATTTCAATCCCTGGGAGGATTACACACGCAAACACATGAACCCTCCATCTGTGGCTTATGACTAAAGCTCATTTGTAGAGTTTGCTAAAGTCTATCATTGAATATGAACCTAAATTTTGACTCCTTTCAAAATGTATAAGCCCCAAAGAGAACAAATAGTTTATACAGAGTGACATGAATGAAAATGCACAGGAGAATGACTAGGGAAATCTGAGTTCTAATTCAGGTTCAGTCGTTAAACTAACTTGTTTAAGAACCATAATACCTTTTCCTTTTCCACTATAGCAGTCACAGCCAACATTCCTATAACAAAAGATGTGTCCATTAGAGAAAAGCATAACAAATTTACTTATCAATGTTTTATGTGAAACAGGAGCCTTCAGAAATGCAGACAAAAAGACCCAGGAAAACTGCATGTTTTTATGTTAAGTCTGATGAGAAACATAGATAATTGTAGATAAACATAATTAGATAAAAGGGTATAGTCCAATGGTAATAGACTGAGGCAGGGAAATCTAGCAAGACCTGTCTGCTCAGATTCTTCCTGGCTCCCTGTGGTAGTACTCCTTCCCTCCAGGTATGGGGTGAGATACCTGTCAGATGAGGGTCTGGTGATCAACTTTCAGAGAAGAGAGAGGAGGCAGGTCAGACAGTGATCTTTCTAGGTTTTATGGTTTGTTCTTGGGGAGTAAGAGGACTGGGAGACAGAAGAGTAGGCGAAGGTCAGAGTGACCTTCTTGCTTTGGAAGCTGAACTGCCTCCTTCAGCTCAAAAATACTCAACATGTCAAGGTATCATATTTTGGGGTATCATGTTGTGAGCCCCTGTACCACCTGGAAGTTATTTTCCTCATCTGTATGATGAGTGTGTTTAAATAGAAGAGGTAGATTTCAAAGACATTCTAGCAGTAGATTTCTTTCCTTAAGTCAACCTTTAATTTGTGTTCAATATATAAAAATACCTAAGAATGGAAGCACTGGTCTGCTTGGAGCAGAGGGTAGGGATTGGGTAAAAGGCTCTCTGTAGAACAAGTGTAGAAAGCATTAACCAAGCTAAGCTCGTAACAGAGCTCCATGAACTTTTGTTATTTATGGAGTAAAAAGGGTCTAAAAGTCACAGAGAGGATGGAGTAAGGAGGAAAGTAAGAGAGGACAAGCAGCAAGTTTGGGAAGATATGTTTTATCTCATTCACAACTGGGCCTAATGTTGGTCTGGCTGCCACTTAAGCAAACAATACTCTGGAATCTTGGATGCTGATGCACAACAAATGGCAAGAATATAGTAGGTGAGTGTCCTGTTAACTAGGCATGGCTGGTCAGGTAATCTCATTAGAAATATGCATGAAGTTATCAGAGACTTGTAAATCTCTGTGGATAAACCCCTCCTCACTTCAGCCCAATCTTCTACACTTGCAGCTGGTGCCCACTGGTTGCAAATCAGTGGCTGGGCTAGCTAAGAGTCAATCTCTTACACCCTCTGGTCTATAGGCAAAACAGGGGGTCAGGGCAAGACAGGGGGAACTGAGTTGGATGCAGACAGCCAGAGAGCAGCCTCTTGCCATAATTAATTCCCACATAACTCCTTCATGGCAGCCTTGCTCCCTCAAAAAGATGGACACATTTATCAAACAAGAAATAAAAGAGGGGGAAAAAGACCCAAACATTCGTTCCTAAAATTCATGTAGGTTTGAGGACCCAGATTTAAAACTTACCATATCCCCAAGTTAAGCATATTATCTGGCCAAACATGATGTTTCCATTCAAAAGTTTCAACCTGCTGGAGAAAGAAGTTCTTGCTTCAGAAACTCAAATGCACTGATTAAAAGTGAGTGCCACAAACACACACTCCAATATCATCAAGAGCGAGTCAGAACCCACACCAGAGTTAACAGGAAACTCGCTCGAAGACAGTCAGAGTCACCACTGAAACAAAAGCCAAGCTCTGAATGCCAGCTCAGCAGGCAGCTCTTCCCTTTTCAATGGGACTTGCTCTTTGATGTGTGTTTTTTAACCGCAACTTTCATGTGGTGATGGAAGAAGCTAAGAGCAAGGTGGTAGCATTATGTGAAGACCAATGCTTTCAAATGCCCTTTGCCCTTCAACAGCACCTGGCAGACAAAGAAGAACCACATAGACGAGAGAAGCCTACCTGTTTTTTAAAGAATATCTGTGCTAGCAGAATCCAAAAGGGTGAGAAGGAGCACGCTCTTCAATGGCAGAAAAGAATTTGGTGGGGCCACTTAGACAGATAGATTTGGCTTAAAATAAAGGTTCATTTACAGTTTCATCTGGATCATAACCCAAATTAAAATTATTTGTGTCCAATTAGCTTAAAATAAAATATCCCCGTGTATGGCAAGTGTTTAACACATTTATTTTCAGTAGTGAGAGAATGAAGCAGCAGACAGGACCTGCACCCTTCAGAGAATATACAGGTATGTCTCGTTTTGCATAACACGCACATTCCTGAACAAGCTGAGTGGAAGTGAAACAACATTTTTACATATAAGCTGTCTGCTATTTTAAAAGCATGTCACTGATAAAACCAACGATCTCTGTTTAATGACCATAAACAGAGCTTTGTATGCCTCTGGGTTTGCTTAATGAGGTTGATTTAACTTGAAAGATTTGAGCCCCCTGTTTGGGGCACTCATAGAGCATTAAGTTCCTACTGGAAACCTTTAAAAGTTGTTTTGGGTCACGTGACCCAAAAAGTCCACAGAAGAGTTTGAAATGTAACTCTATAATTGGGTAGGTACAGGCAACTGGGCTTCCTTAGCTGCTACACTGATCTACATATTGTGTGATCTTTCATAGAACTGGAATGAAGGCAGGCTGTTCTTAGGAACTGGAAGATAGGGAGAAGTATTATGGGTAGGGCATGTCCATGGTGTGGGAGGGGAGGTCCTCCAGGTTCATGTTTCCAGGTAGCCCATGCTGCATTGAAAGTCAAGGGTTCAGGGGGTGGTCAAGCTGCCTGGACTGAGGAAAGCATAGTCAGAGCCAAGAGGCTTTCCATATCCCCAGGGGCACCAACTGGAAACCGCCTATTCAGAGCCTAGCTAGGAGGAAGCGGGATCAAGAAGCAGGAAGAAGGTAAGGGAAGGAGAAGAAAAGGAAGAGCAGGAGAGGACTCCTTAATATACACTGGCAAAGGCTAGAGAGGCACATGTGTGGCTGATGGCATGATTTTATTTAATTGGTTAAAAGGATTAGTTGCATGTAAAATCATTAACAAAATCTAAGATGCTGCTGTCTACCCATGCAACCTGCACCATATCTTATCTCTTGAGGCTTAATGGATATATCTTCAGAAAAAAATAAAAGAAAGCAAAGTGAGGCATCAAGAGGTGCTGATTGAAAGTTGAAAAAAAAATATTTTTAATACTATTTTCTCCATCTCTTATAATTTTCATTAAGTCATTGCTGATGAATGCATGTTGTTGTTTTAAGAGAGTTTATAGATGTTTGATGTACACTGCCATTTCAATAATAGCAACATGCTCTATCAGCCCCCATGATGGCATCAACCCCCTTATATTAAAGTAGTTATCGGAGCTCTCACTCTTGGAGAGCAGAAAAAGCTGCTGCCTGTCCAGGCCCCCATCTATCCCCATCGGCTTCACTGGCCCCACAGGCAGAATGACTAGACTTTCTCCATGCTGTCATTGCCTCAAACCCAGACACCAGCTGCTTTTACACCCGGAGTGCCCTTTTCCTCCCTCTGCCTCTGGGCAACTTTGACTTCACCTCTGCAATGCAGCTCAGTTTTCACCTTTCCTAGGCAGCCATCTGTGATGGTTAATATTGAGTGCCAACTTGATTGGACTGCAGAATGCAAAGTATTGTTCCTTGGTGTGTCTGTGAGTGTGTTGCCAACAGAGGTTAACATTTGAGTCAATGGACGGGGAGAGGCAGACCCATCATCAATCTGGGTAGGCACCATCTAATCGTCTGCTAGTATAGCTAGAATAAAGCAGCCAGAAGAACATGGGAGAACTAGACTTGCCGAGTCTTTGGCCTCCATCTTTCTCCCTAGCTGGATGCTTCCTGTCCTCGAACATCAGACCCTAAATTCTTCAGCTTTTGAACTTTTGGACTTAACACCAGTGATTTGCCAGGGGCTCTTGGGCCTCTGGCCACAGACTAAAGGCTGCCTTATGGGCTTCCCTACTTTTGAGGTTTTGAGACTTGGACTGGTTTCCTGGCTCCTCAGCTTACAGACAGCCTGTGGTGAGACTTCACCCTCTGAACATGTGAGTTCAGTACTCCTAATAAACTCTTCTTCATATATTCATCTATCCCATTAGTTCTGTCCCTTTAGAGAACCCTGACCAACACACCATCCTGTCCTTGCACCCATCAGGTGGAAGTGCAACTTTCTGTGTAGCTGTTCATGCCCAGCCAGCCTGTAAGCACTCTGAAGGCAGGAATAGGGCCTTGCTCCTGCAGTCCCAGTACCTGTCATAGTGCCAGGCAGGTATTCACTTGCTATTCCTCAAAACACGGAGCCACACAGGAGCTAGCAGGATGCCCCTCCAGCACAACCCTGGGCTGCCCTGCAGAGGTACTTCCTGATCCAAGCTTACACTTTTTTATGCTCCAAAAAGCATCTAGTCCAGCAGTATGTCAGGTTTTTCCATCTTCTTTCATATGTTTTATAGGCTATAATCTGAGAAAGGTAGTGCTAAGAGGTATAGGAAACTGGCCAATGCCCACATAAATAAAGTCTCTGCATAAGCTTTAAGTAAAGTTACAAAAAAATTGGAGACAGAGTTTCTTGTGGTTTGAGTTAGGACAACTGGGAAGAGCCTCACTTTATGCTGAGTACATACATATGAAATATTTATTTTGTGTATTAGTTTGGGTTCTCTGAGACGCAAATGCCAGGATGGGATTAAATATGTGACAGATTTAATGAGGAAGTGCCTGGCAAGGCTGAAAGACAGGGAGCTGGAGAAGGCAGAGCGAGCCTTCAGATCATGCCATAAGTCTGACCTTGTGAAGGAGAGGGGGAAAGAAGGAAGGCTGGATAGAAAGAATCTCCACTGCAACAGATACAAGAAAGATCCAGCCAGGCCAATGGTGAGTCTCTCTATTCCCCCCACCCCATTTCTGTCTCTATCTCTTTCCTTGAATCTGCGTTTGAAATTTTAGATTGTTTATGACCTCAAGAAGTAGGCATTGTTATTATTAAAGCCACCATTAAGTACGGAAGCACTCTGTTTCAAAAGCCATCACAAAGGAAATAAATATCTCATTCTGCCATAAGACTCAATCTTGAGTCTTAACAGGATCTCAAAGTGGGTTGAGTGAGAAATAAAAACTACTAACATTCATTGAGTAGTTATAGGTGTCATGTTCTGACCTAAGTTCTCCACATGACTTAACTCACTCGGTCCTTGCAATAATTCTGTCAGGTAGGTACTAAACTGCCTCCATTTAAAGATAAAGAAACTGAAGCCTAGATTGTTTAAATGACTTGTTCATCATCACAAAACTAGTGACTGGCAGAAGACCATTCAAAATCAGCCCACACTCATAACTACCACACTTGATAGTAACCCAAGTAACCCAGCCTGGTATACGGCAGAGGCAGCTATGCAATATAATTTCTGTTCTTCTTTCCATACTTTGGAGTTGTTACTGGGAAATAGATTTCTCAGCTTCCCACCTCAACTCCTGCATGGTTTTATGACTCATATTTGTTAACAGAGTGTGAAAGAAAGTGATTGTGTCACTTCTTGGCCAAGGCCTCAAGAAAACGGTGCAGATTCCCCATGGGAACTTCCCTTTCTATCGCCCAAAGCCACTGATGCATTGTGACTTTGGAAACCACATGTTGCTGATGGCAGAGCTTCTCTCAGTTGGGAGCTTTGAATGTCTGTGGAACAGGAATGCTCTCTACTGACTTGAAACCAACTTGGCCACTCTGCTTTATTGAGTTTACGTCAATATAATTGGAGAATCTCTGTGTTAGAACAGTTACCCCTCTGGCCTAATATGGTAGAAAGATGTCTTGCAACAGGGGTGTGAAGTAATTGGCTTAAGGCCATAGGAAGTAGTAATGGTAGAGGTAGGAATAAAATGTAGAACTAGCTAATGGGGAAGCTCTTGTTCTTGGCATTGCACTGAGATGGGGCAGTTGGCAAGAGGGAGAGAACCAGGAGTCTCAGAAGGCCTGGAAGAAACCCACTCCAACTCATTGCAGTCTCTGAGGAGCTAGTCTAGAAAGTGAGACCCAGAAGACTTAGTCCCAAGGCTCAGAGTCAAGTGTTGATGAGGAGAATGTGTCCATCACACTGAGGGAGAACCCAGGTACCACTATAACAAGCAAGGCTCAGGAAGCTGGCCTAAAACAGGAAAGACCAAGAACTGTTCTATGGGCATGACAGACTGTCAGAGCCTGTCTAAGCAGGAGAGTCTTCTACAACAGGAAGAAAAACAGGAGCAGAAGAAAAAGCCCATCCAACTGGGCATTTGTGGCTGGCATGAGGAAAACCCCAGTTTGATGTGTATAAGGACATATAGAGACTCACCAATGCACCATATGGTCCCCAAACTCATTTCAAAACCAAACAGTGAAGTTACCAGGAAAAACTGGATATTCTCTCTGTTTAATTACCGTCCTCTGGCTAAAGGACACTAAAATGCTGAGAGTCTTTTGTTAGCTGAAAATAGTCAATGCATTGTTAACAACAGATATTTAAAAACACGGGGCATCTCTGAACACAAATTTCCCTGGGGCCTCTATGGTTTCCACTCATGGTCTTAAGGAAGATCCCATTTATGTATGTAGAATGAGCCCTAAATACCGTGAAACAACTAGGCCTTTTTGTGCTAAGAGTTCAAATTTCCAGACGTGTCCTTATCGTGGATCCTATTCAAACACAGCATCTTCATGGAACCCAGGGTAAGGGAAGTACGATATAATATGTTTTTTCCAGGGGACAAAGGGTGCAAACTCTCCAAAAGTACCCTGCCTACTGAGTGTACATCATGCATTCTAAAAACACATAAGTGCTCTTCTGCCTTCGTGAAGAAGGTAAAAGCAAGAAAGTGGATTAAATGGACAAACTACGGCATACTTCATATTTGGATATTATATTGTTTTCAGTAAAGTGTTTCTAATGTTCTTGAGACTTACAAATAATAAAAAGGGTATCCCCTCCATTGAAATCCAAGTAAATACACTGTAATTGGTTTAAAGTGCTTTTAATACTAGTGTTCTCACGTTTTAAAACTCTTTTTTCCAAGTTTCAATAACATGTTCTTGAAAGATAGACTCTCTAAGTATTTCTTTGTCCTTAGGAAGACACTCAAATCACTTTTCTAAACTGATGGTCTGGCATCCTTCCAAAACTGATTTAGAAGTTATGGCTCACACCCCATGTCTGAATCTTCTAACCTTGGCACATTCCTAAGTCCTATGAATAGGGTTGGCAGTTGGGAAGGCTGGCTATAAAAAGAGAGAGAGCTGCATGTATCTAGCTCTGTTTAGCAAATTTTGCTTTCATGAAAATCCTAGAGAGTCAAGAAGACATTGCCAAGATACCTACAAGAACTCAGTAACCTGTTGGACTATTCCATATGCCATATCACACTCAGAATAACTTAAATTTGTCTAGTGTTTTGTAGTTTGCAAAACATTTTCATATTTATTATCTCATTTGATCAATATAATGGTCCTGTGAAAATATACAAGGTAAATATTATTATCCCCATTTGAAAGATAAAGATACTGAGGCACAGGGGGAGTTATGTCGAACAGCACCCAGCTGATTAATGACTGAGCTGAGAAAGACATGTGGTCTCCAGGCAGTGAGTTTGACTATCCTCCTGCTGTACCACTCTGCCTCCTCAGAAGCCATTAGTTCCAGTTCATCAGTTTCCAATCTGCTTCTAATGCTGGCTAGATTGTTCACAGTGCTGGTCATACCGGGCCAAAGAGAAGAGATTTGTTACTGTGAGGAATGCCACCGCCAAGTAGAATTTAAGTAGGTATTGGCAGAGCTATCAGTAGAGAAAAAAGCCCCTTTATCCACAGTATCTTAGAACTCCAGTGCAAGCACTCATCGTTTTCACTAATGTGCAATTTCTCTCAAAGCTCTTTGGAGTTAGGAACTTGCTTTGCCTACTGTGAGAAAGGCATCCACCAAGCTAAATTGGGCCCTCAGGCATGCACCCAGCTTTATCAGAAGCCAATACTGTTTAGATGGAGTCCTTCCATGCACATCTCCCAGGACGGTTTTAGACAGCCTATGAGTATACTTTATTTCCTTTAAAACAAGTAACCTAGAAAATGAAATAACACATATTAGATTGAGCTCTGTCCCATTTGGCTAATTCAGAAGTTAATGGAAGGTCTCTTTCGGTCATTGGTATTGGCAGAGACACATTTAGTAAATTCTCATGGGAACCTCACACAGGTACTGTAGCAGCCCTTACCCATAAATTAAGAATGGCTCTTAAAGGCAGCTTTTTCCTCTCTAGGAGGGTACCATTAAGGTTTCTCTTGAAAAAGGCCCTGCTCACCAAATTCCCAAAACAATACAAAGAAAGGGCAGCGGAGAGGGGGAGCAAAAGAGGGAAAGAAAGGGAAGGAACAAGAGAGGGATAGAAAGAAATAGAGACCTTATAAATGGATATGACACAGGGTGGAAAGAGAAGAAGTCAGATCACTAACAAATACACTGAAGGGGCCCACTATGCATGAAGTTTATTGGCAATTAACAAGGTCACCTCTTTGAACGATGTGCAAGGTGTAGCACTGGTCTGTTTATATTGAGGATTTAATGCAGAGGGCTGATTTATAATGGTTCTGTGAAATGCTAACCTTGGAAATAGTGTAAGCAATATAAAATAAAGCCTATTTCTTGACTTTAACCCTAGTCCCTATATTCCAGTAAAAATACCCACAAACAAATTTTCTGAAAACACGTTCTATCTAATTGTTTCTGTGATCTTCTGTTTTGTCAAAGTTGATGAAGGTATTCTACCTGCCTGCTACTTTTCCAGGAGTGAGTCCTCATCTAATGAAGAATAAAAAATACAACGACCTCCTCATGCACCCTGAGTCTACCTACCATGACGGAAAGACTATTCATATTATAAACGGTTAAATTATTTTATTTTATATTTCTATAATTATATATAAGTGGAAGAGGTCTGTAGATTTTTAAATCTTATTATATTTCTCTCTTTCTTGTTTTTTGGTATCAGAGTGATGCTAACATCATAAAATGAATTAGGCAGTTTTCAATATTTATCTATACTTAGGAATCATTTAAAATTAATTGGCCTTTGAATATCCCAGGATTTGTTTTGTTTCAGAGGTAATACTTTAGCCACTTTTAAAATCTTATTTGAAAGTTACTTAATCTCACCTTCGGCTATTACTTTAGTTATTTCTTTCCAATTCTCAAATAATTTTGTCAATTTATATTTTTCCAAAATATTTTTATTTCACTGTGGTTTCAAACATACTGGAACATAAGTACACAATTATCTTATAATTTTTATCACCACTGAATCTACTCTAAAACTCAAGCTCCCGTTTCTAATTTTGTTTGTGGTATCCCCTCCCCTCATTGTAATTGGCAAGGTTTTATCAATTAATAAAATAACTGATAAAATAAATAAGTTAATAACATTATATATAATATGTACATATCACATATGAATACAAATATATAAGTTATATATAAATATATTATTAAAATGAAATTTAAAATAAAATAGATTTTCCTAATACCCAGAGATTGATTCATCACTTTTACTATCTTTACATTTCTCATTCTGGTTTCTATCTTTCTTTCTTCCTTCCTGATAATTTTATGTTTGTTTGATTTCCAGAGTTTTACTTTTAATTCATTTGTAGTTATCATTTCTTTATTCCCCTAAAGAAATAAAATATTTAAGGCTATTACTTCACCTCTGAATATAGCATTGGCTGAATCTCATAGTTCTGACATGTAGTATTCTCATATTTATTGTTTATTATATATTATTTATTGTACACATTTTATTACATATAGCTTGTTGTATACATTATTCTCTATGCCCTTTGAATAATACATTAGGTAAAATACTCTAAAAAGATGAGATAATCTCTTTAAAATACTGTATAATAGCCAGAAGAGAAAAATAACTTGATTTATTCATAAGAACTTTAGTTACAACTAAAAGGGCGCTTTTCACTATTAACTATTACATATTAGCATCTAAGTTTTTAGTCAGGTAGTTCTCAGCTCTTCCTAAATACACATTGGTGCATATTCTACTTTGATTTCCTGAAGTTGGGGATCAAGTCTTGAAGCACAGAAACTAAGACATTAAAGACTTCAAAGGGCTGGACATGGTGGCTCACACCAATAATTCTAGCACTTTGGGAGACCGAGGCAGGAGGATCACATGAGCTTGGGAGTTCAAGACCAGCCTGGGCAACAGAGAGAGACCACATCTCTACAAAAAATTTAAAAAGTTAGCTGGATGTGATGGCATGTTCCTGTGGTCCCAGCTACTTGGGAGGCTGAGGCAGGAGGACTGCTTGAGCCCAGAAAGGTTGAGGTTACAGTTAGCTAAGATCTTGCCATGGCACTCCAGCCTGGGTGACAGAGCAAGACCTGGTCTCAAAAAAGAGAAAGAGAACCTCGAAGAGAATGTTTGATGTATAAAAATTTTACTAAAACCACCAATGGAAACAAAAATTAATGGATCAATATTTTTCACATATTTTTCAATAAAGTTGTCTTCAATAGAAGATTTTATAGAGAAGAGCAACAGAAAAAAAGAGAAAGCAACCATGAAATGAAGTTCTCTCTTTCCTGTGGCCAATTATGAACCACTGATGGACATTGCTTCAAAATAGATTGTTAAAAAATATGTTCATTCCTATGTATTTTTTTCTTTGCTAATTTCTACCTTCCTTCCTCCCTTCTTTCACTTCCTTTCTTCCTTTTCCTTCGTCTCTCCATCCCTCCTGCCATTCTTCAATAGTGCTCACAAACCACTCTTTAGTGACAAGAGCTGACACTCTTTTATTGGATTTGGGGTCTGATTTATATAAAAGGATCAGCAGTGCCCACCCACCTCTCACTCACAATCTGCTACTATTCTAGTCAGAAATCGTCTCTGCTATTCTGCGGGTGGAATGGAATTTCTCTTTTTCTCCACATAAACTCCCTATCTTCACAGCACAGTCACAATCCAACTGGAAAGCAGGTTATCTTCTTCCCACTTTACTTTGAGCTAATTGTTATAAAATATCAAAAATTAGTACAAAACATTTAAACTGCTTTAGAGACCTTGAAAGAAATATTAAACAATTATTTAGTTAAAAATAATTGCTTAACTGCAATGTGTCAGGGATTCAAATGCCACTAGGCAGAAAAGTAACTGTTTGGGAATAGAACCCCTGTGAACGCCAAGCAGAGGCCGGCAGAAAGTGGGAAGCAGATGGCATGGCCACTTTAACCATGCACCTGTACCATGGTTCAGAGCCTCTCAGGGAAGGCCACGGAGGAGAGGAATGAACCCCATTTTACAAATGGAGACTGTGAACATTAGAGAGAGTAAACAGCATTCCCAAAAGTCAGAGCCCTGATTCGTGCCCAGGTCTTCAGTTCCCCAAACAGCCCTACCAAATCACAGTTGTACCCTGCTGACTTTTAAGGCTCTGCTCCAACAGAAAAGATCAAATCACCGTCCACTTGTACAGATGCACTTCTCTGCCTCTAGACTTTTGGACTAATGAACTGCTCTCTCCTCACTTTGTTCCATGTGTCTAAATTCCACACATTCTTCAGGGAGAAAGCCGAATCTCACCTCTGCCACCTGTCTTTCCCTAGGACTTCATCGTTTTATATTCTTCCCTCATTGTGCCTGGGGCACTCACCTAGCAAGGAACCACAAGTGTGGATTTGACTTATGACTGACTGTAAGCTGGTTCAGCGCAGGAGCTGTAGGTTCCCTGAAGAGCATAGGACCCATGTGTCAATGGAGTGGTATACCACAAATCTCAGATGATTTTAGTTATGGAAGAGGGCCTTGTGAGAAGAAAAGAAAACACTGAAAATCAGAGAAACCAAGAAGCCACAGAGCCCCACTAACTACACACCGTCAACTAAGACAGACTATCAGATAGGAATGCCGAGGAAAATGTTCAGGGGCAAATATTCTAAGACACTAACTTAAGAATTCACTGTTAATAAACTGTTCTCTCTGTAAAACTCTAACACTTACACTGGCATCTTTATCCCACACAAATATATTGCCTAAAATCAACAAAACTTTCCCTAAATAATTATTCCCAAGCAATTAGTAGCTTCCTATTAAGTGGTTGAATTTTGAGAATTTAATCTGGAAATTTTATTAGGATCTGAAATTTTCTTTCGGGTGATTTTTCTTCCATTGTGGTTTAAATTTTCCAATTTTATGTACCTATTTAAGTCAATATTTCAATGCTTATGTAATATTTAACGACTGCATTATTTTTCAGTTTTTTTTCCCATAAAATAGTAACAGTCTTCTCTTGCAATTTTAGAGTATCTATAATACATATTAGCTGTATGGGGTATCCAATTTATTTCCTTTCTCACTAAATACAAGAAGAAAGTTTTCACCAATTTTCTAAAAATTGCAATTGCCACACAGCCATGACTAAATATGACACAAATTTACACAACACTTAGAGAGCCTGTCCTGTGTCTGCCTTTCCAATATGCCCCAACCATTATTTTACTGTTATATGAAACAAATTTGTTTTGAAAAGCTTCCGACATCTCTCTAGTTTGCATTGTCCTTCTTCCATGTCTGTGTATTGTTCACAGGCAGGGAATCTAATTCCCTAGAAAGCATATTATCTGAAACTTACAATCTGTATATGCCACAATGTTTAATTTTTTTCTAAATTTCCTCCCATCCTCTTTGTCAATACTTATTTTTAAAAGTCATTATTGCCTTCCAGCTGTCCAAATTTTCTTCTCATTTTTCTCTTAAAAACTGACTTAAAGCAGGAAGTCAATATCTCAGCCATCATTAATTTCATGCCCTTCTCTTATTTATTCAGTAGTCTTTTTCTCTTGAGGATCACTTTTTTTCCCTGATACATTTATAAAAGACCTCCTTACTCCATTTAACCTCTTTTACTAGCAATATCTCATTTCCCAGTTTTGCACTCCTTATCTTTTCTTTAGTAACTTTAAGTTGTTCTGTCTATTTTTATATAGTTCTTGCTGTCTCCACTCTCAGGGCAACTGTCCTGTTATGTACGGATCTTGAGCAGCCACTGAGGATAACAGATTGTCTTTTTCTAGACTCCTAGAGGCAGAAGGGCCCTGCAGTCCCTGTGTACCGCCCAGTTCTCTCACTTTGACCATGCAATGGAGGCTGTTACACTTTCATTATATTGTCTTAGACTACTTCACACCTGTCTACAATTGCGAATTGTAATGCTTACTCCCTTTGCATTATCCATATTAGATTTCCTTCCAATCTCGTGTTTTCCAGTGAGGAATAGTACTTTGTGGTGCTGTTATCAATGATCACATTTCTAAATAGGCCTCGGGAAGGATGGACTTGATTTACTCTATTAAGGCCAGGTCATTTGTATACTGTTAAATGATTTGTGTGCTGGCAGATCCCAGAACCGCGTTTCAGAGACTTCCCACAGTTCTCTCTTAAACACAAAGTGTAGCTTATTTTCATTCCCTATAAAATTTTTCTTTATTTTCCTATCTCACACCATTCTCTGGAAATAATACATACTAACACAAGCATATCATTGCAAGATAGTCTCTAGCTTCTGAGCTAATGTTCTCTTTGACATAATTCATCATCCTCTCTGATTTTTCAGAGCTGGTGACAATGGTGACACCCCTAATATCTGAATGATGTCCTTCATAAATATTTTGCTGAGTGATTGATATCTCCTCTAGTTATTTTTCTCACACCTCTTCCTCTCAGCATATAACAGATGGGATTCCATCACAGAAGCAGATGTTATAGAAAGAGTATCAGGGGCCCAGAAGCCCTAATTCTAGCCCCAGCTCTTTCATTAACTACCTCCACTGTCTCCACCAAACATTTAACCTCTCCGGGCCTCCATTTCTATGTCTGTAAATTGAAATTGAAAACATCTTCTTCGTGGGGTACTAAAGCGATCAGAAAAGATATATACAGAAAATGTTTCCTACTATAAAGTAGTTTGGTACTTGAATTTTTGGTATTTCTTTGCCAAATTGTGCTAACTTTCTATAATCAAATTAAATATGCATTATTTCTGTTTCACCCCTGTCACTTATGTGCTTTTCATAACAATGAGCAAACAAATACACTTTTAGGAAGGTCAGTTTCAATGTGAGAAATTCCTAATGGTGAATTTTCAGTGGCTAAACAAAAGGATAATTTCAACCACTCCCACCTCACTCTCAAACCATGTCTCATTAGCAACCACATTCTCTCCGTTTATTTGTATAAGTTAGGAGAGGCCCTGCAGGGAGAAGCAGAGCTCTTGTTTGATTTTTGACTGGGCTTCATTCATTGAAGTAAGGTGTCAGGGCTGCCTGTGGATCTGGAAAGCATTTTGGAAGTAAGAAGCAGACAAATGTAAATCTTTTAAACCCCTATGATAAGTAAACTCTCCTCAGTTCAACATATAAATATAAACACTAAATCAAATCAGATGCTTATACATTTTCTAATCCTATCATAAAACATTTTGTTTTGACAGCTTGGTAATGTAAAGTAGAAACACCGACAGCCAAAAGAATCAGCTTCTTTGCCTGCTTACTACCTGAAGGTCTAGTCTTTCCTGTATATAAATAGGGGGAAAAATGTATGTTTATGTAAAGGGAAACACTGATTTACTAGAACTGATTGCTTCATAGTCTAATTACTTTTCAACTGGCTGTTCCAAATTAAGATGTCATTGATGGCTTTTGGTGATATATTTCATTTTAAGCAAATTTATTCTATAATAGAGAACATCATAATGGGAAGCAGAGTTCCTACTCTTCCCTCCTCTTTGTAGCCTGATATCTTGACAAGTAAATTAAATTTAGCAGTTAAAATGCTTCCATTAGTAATTTTATTAAGTTAATTAAAGAATTTCTCTTTCTGAATTTTAACTACCTTCCTTTCAGAACCATGTTGATTTTTTTTTTCTTTTTTTAATTTCATGTATTTAGGGACTGTGATATATTCTAGGACCAATCAACAACTCTATCAGTATTGTATTCCTGTGGCTGAGATGCTACCAAGCAAATCAAGGAAAGAGCAGAAATAGCCTAACAGTCTTTGAAAGAGATGGTCTGCTTCATCTCACAGAAGAACTAGGGTTTTAAAAAGAGAAAGAGGAAAAAGAAGGTAGAGGAAAAAAGGAAAGGGAAAATATACTTTTGAGAATATCTATGTTTTTTGTAAATGGCAGAACTACTAACTAGTGTCGCCATGCCTACAGGATAAATTGTAAGTCGTTCAAGTAGGGTCAGTGATAAATGAGAAGAGGAAAAAAAATCCAACCCTTTTTCTTATTCAGTAATATAAGTATGCAAGTAGTACTGAGCAAGATACTGAAGTTGGCAAAGCTCATGTTAAATGAAATCTTGGGCCCTCTCCAGGGAGTGGCGTTTTAAAATAACCTGAATATTTGTAAGAGACTTAGGGTGAAAACGAGTTGTCTCATGGCCCGTTGCCTGTTTCTTGTGGGAGGTGTTCTTCAACTCAGGAATTATAGAAAGTATTTTTAGAGCTGGAAGGGAGCATAGAGGAAGTTTTATCTTATCCTTTCATTTTAAAGATGAGGAAACTGAGGGCCAGGGATTAACAAGGCTGCCACCACCAATAATAATCATAGCAGCTGTAACAATGGTGGCTAATATTTATTGAGCTTGAAGCTGTGAAATTTGCTACAACATTTCATTTAAAAGCCCCACAAGGGAGATTCTTCTAATGTCCCAACTGTATAGATACAGGAAACAATGCCCGAAGAAGGTTAAATAACATGTGCAAAACCTGTGACTCCCTAGTCCCATATCCCTAATTAGTGCCCATCATTGCTTTAGATGAATGACTTGGGGTCCTGCAACTAGTTAGTGATTCCTCCAAGGCTAAATTTGAGGGCAGCTGCTTCTTAGCTCTGCACTTTATAAAACTAGGCCATATGAAGAAAACTGTAAAACCAGTGGTCAAGCAGAGGCTTGGGCATTGAGAAGACAGTATGATTTCTTTTTTTAAAAATCCCATTGCCAGAGTACCCAGTGAGATAGTTGCTTTGTGGGTGAAACCTTATCAAAGGCTGCACCCATGTGTTCAGACCTGAAGTGACATTTCATTGAAAATTGGGGGATTCTGTCCTTTACTCATTCATTGAGGAAATAAAGGAAAGCCAAAAATACAGTCCATGGCAATTACTATTAATACCTCCTATCATCTCTCATTTTCTAATACCCTGCTTTTCTGAATAGCTCACTCTGTGAGCTCACATGCTCGCTGTTCAAACTCCATCATCTCTTCCCAAATCACTCCCACCATCTCCCAGAATTCTCATGCCACATCCTCACTCACTGGAGTCTCTCCACACATACACCTCAGGTAACAGCCACCCCACCCCCTTCTGCCTTTTTATTCTGGAGGATTAATTGCCTTTCATTGTTATATGCCAAACTCACTACTTTCCTCATGAGAGTAGGTCATCATGGCTTTTGTTCCTTCTGTTCTTCCCCAATTCTTTAGATTCTGCTTCATAAACCCCCCAGAATAAATCTGGCAACTCATAGGTCTATCCAGGCAGGACAGAAAAGATGAAGCCAGAAATTATCTAATAGGCCAGAAGAGAGAAACAACTGAGACTGAGGTATTAACTGCATGTGTGTGTATATATATGTGTATATATATATATATATATATATATATATATATATATATACACACACATGCACACAGTATACATGTGTATGTATAAACACATACACATGCACATATTCGTTTTTCCCTCTTTTCATACTGAAAAAAGCTAACATGGCAAGTACCTAATCCAGATGACCTTTTTATATTCTGGGGAGCCCAATCCACTTTCTGTATATTTTTTTCTCAAACATCAAGATAAAAAGGATTTAAAGGCTTTATTGCCTTTTGCCCCTTTTAATCCTTTGTAATCAGGAGGTAGGTTTTCAAGATGGTGCACCAGAATTTCTGAAGCACAATAAACTATCAAATGTCCCCAAGGATGCTTTCCATGGAGAATGTTTCCTTTATTAAGCAAGCCCACTCCTCCAAAATGGTGTTTATAGGAAGAATCTAGCATTCTGCAACATTTCTATAATTGAGAGCTAGACAGATAAGCCCAGAATAGCCTGGATCATTCAATTTTTTTGCTGATTATATAAAGATCCTCTGTCCTCTGACCTTTACCTGAGACAGAATGTTACCTTAAGCCCAGAATAATATTTTCTATATATCTGGCCATAAAGAAAAGATGTTTTCATTCAAAATTTACCTCTTAACTTGCTTCACGTCCTGCCATTCACATTGCAGCTACTCTTTGGTGAAGATCTTTTTCAATTATTTTGGGGAGCTTGTTGTTTTTTAATGTAGAGTTCAAGTCCTATAGTGAAATCTGTTTCATATTTGTAATCAGTTTTCAGCTCCTGGAAGAAGCCCAAATTGGTAAGTCCCTGTAAGTGAAAAAGAAAAAAAAAAAAACAGAATGCAGTTATGCAACCTGAGTTTATAGACGATCAGAGAAGATAACTCAAAGAAGGACTGGCAAAAATAAACATTATGTCCTCTTCCTCCATCCCAGACATTCTGGCTCAGACTTCAACCTGGATAGCGATCAATTAAATGTATAGAGCCACAAAAGAGCCATCTGGATCCTGAAATTGTGTGGCAAAATCTCTATTATTTGTCATGTAAAAGGAAGAATATGTGATTTTGAAATAAAACACCACAGATGAACTGAGTTTGATGCAGGAGTAGATGTAGCTGGCCACAGTTGTGAAAGATTTGATAAGCTTCTTCTTACTTGTCCTTCACCCTGGAGGCTTCTGAAGAGGCCTGAATATCTGGCTTAAAGTGAGTGATGCTACTTGAAATGAAAAGCAAGGAGATTGCAAATCACTCTTCTGCACAGGCTTGGAATAAGCTATGGCACGGCTGATGGACAGATTCAGGTATTTAAGTGAGTGTGATTTCCAAGCAACAATTTCTAAACCCTACACTGTCGTTGACCTCCATCACACGATTGGACATGTTTATGAAGGCACACGTGGTAGAAAGAAATGCACTGGGAAGAATACCGAAGTCATTTTTCAATAGCACAGCAATATTACTGCAAAATGAAGCCACATTATCCCAATTAGCAGTGCAGTCCAGTCTCACACACTTCCTCTGCTTAACAGTCTGAGTCCACTCTAGGAAAGGACCTTCCCATTTCAGGAATGCAGCTCTGGGTTTGGTTGGAAGAAAGCTAATGAGGTAGGTAATCCAATGTGTGTGTGCTCAGGTAAATTCAACACCCATGTAAAGACTTGAATAAATGGCGCCAGACCATACTTTTGTCTTTTCCATTTTTTTCCTCTCTTTCTTTTCTTTTTTTTTTTTTTAGGCATAGTTATAAGGAAGATGAAAACTACCCAAAAAGCAATTTTTTTCCTCTGTGATCTAATTGGACAGAAAGCAAAAGCAAAGTACCCAATCAGTCAGCAGTCATTTAAACCAAACATATCTAACTGTATATTAAAACACATTATCTATAATTTTCTGTTTAATTAAATTGCTAAGTCTTCTGTAAAGGTTAAAATCTTCTCTTGCACACTGATGGCACATAATCTGTTCAAATTTCCTGCGTTTTCACTAACATTGAAGATCTTTACTTCTGTAAAAATTAAAAGCAGAATTTATTATTTATTTATTTATTTTGAGGCAGAGTCTTGCTCTATCACCTAGGCTGGAGTTCAGTGGCCCAATCTCGGCTCACTGCAACCTCTGCCTCATAGGTTTAAGTGATTCTCCTGTCTCAGCCTCCCCAGTAGCTGGGATTACAAACATGCACCACCACCCCCTGCTAATTTTTGTATTTTTAGTAGAGATGGGATTTTGTCACCTTGAACAGGCTGTTCTCAAACTGTTTACCTCAACTGATCTACCCACCTCATCCTCCTAAAGTGCTGGGACTACAGGCGTTAGCCACTGCACCCAGTCAAAAGCAAAATTTTTTGATTTCTAGGAGGCACCCCTAAAAAAGGTTATTGCAAATTAAATCAAATATTTTCATTGAACTTCCTCTTGAAGCTTTTTAGAGAGAAACCCAAAATCTTACTAATAATGAAAGACTATTTTTCATGATTCACTAAAGCAATTGCTGTCTCTGATCCAATCCCACCTTCTCTCTAATGTCCATCAGATATTTTTCTGGGGAATTGGTTTCATTTGCTCCTAACGTTATATTCTGTGATATATATTTCATTTATATATATATTCAGTTCTACTTAGTCGAGTCTATTTCCATTTGAACCATTGGTAAAAAGCCAGTGTTGATAATAGCCATTAGTTAGAGCACAGAAATCTATAATCATAGCCATTCCATCTGCTGGCAACTTAGTGGTGAAATTTTTCATATAGTGATTTATATACGTATCTTCTGACTATAAGAAACTCCAAGGCAGACACCATCTTATTCATCTTTAAATCACTATAGCAACTACCATATTATTTGGTATATTGGTCTTAAATGGTAAAAATAATTGAATGAATGAATAAATCAGGGAATTAATATTTAAATGTGGACACTGATTATTTATGCTATAGTCATACCACACTGAGAACTGTCTGGAAGAGTTTTCAGAGAGAGACAGAGAAAACTTGGCTGACTATTCTTGGAGATCACGTTGACTGTTTGTTGGATGAAGACAGTTCACCAAGAAAGCAGATTTTGACCCTTCAAGAACTTGAATGTGATGATGAGTTTATGACAGTTCTAAAAGCCAACATACGGTCGGTGGCCAGATTGTGGTTCTGGACTCAGAGGCTTCCATTTGGAAGGCAGACAAGCATTTGAATTATGGGTCTAATGAAAGTGTCAATAGCAATCCTGTTACTGGAGAAGCCGTAAAACTCTGCTTAATGAACTAGGCAGGGACACAAAAACACAATGGTCTAAAATGTATTGTATGAGAAAATGATAATTAGCCCAGATTTCATGTACAAGATAAAATGCATAGGGATGATATTACCACTGAGCAATATTATAGCCCTTCAGGGGACTGTTTTGTTAACAGGGTTTGGCGCAGCTTTTTCTATCCTCCTCGTATGAATGGAGATGTACTACAAAATCATGAGCTGTGAGTTAGGGAAAGAATGTCAGATGGTAAAATTCCTATCATAGATGCTGACAAACATCTAAAATTCAAGACAATAAGAGGGTTCTGGTCTCATTAAGGCTTCACTGTTCTTTGGGAGGCTTTAGGCAATAGTAGATGATAAGCCAAACTGTTTCTCACAGAAAAGGAACGGGTGTTAAAGAGAAGGTGATTCTCTAATCATGCAGTCTTCTTTACTAGACTGCCAAACTCAACCAGAAAAGGAACTCACTTCCATGCTATACTCAGAAGCTCCTGAGGTCGCCCTGAGCACAGAAGAGAGCAGTAACCTTGGAGACAGGGGGTTGAGGTTTTAATCTTAGCTCTGCACTAACTCTGAATTTGAAGTTTCTTATTTCTTAAAAAGGGACAGAGGCAGAGGTGGATTAGAATGGTGCTTCAGAAAATTTAAGGGGTATAAAAATCACCTGGGTATTTTGTGAATACAGATTTTGATTGAGTTGATCTAGGGTGCGCCTGAGATTCCACATTCTGAACAAACTCCTGCGTTATGCCAATGCTGCAGGCTCATAAACCACAACCTGAGGAACAAGTGACCAGCTGGTATCTCCCAACTTGAAAACTCCATGAAACTACCAACATGAATAATAATCCATTTGCCATCCATTACTACAAGTGCGAAGAGACAAACAATTACCGAGTTTTTGGTGTCATCGAAGCAAACTTGTTTTAGCTTTGTTTTTGTCTTATAAATCTAAGTAAGCTGCTTTATCCTAGTTAGAAACTAGGAATGCTCTGACCTTTACAAAAACAAATTTGTCAGGAATTTTTGGTGGTAAACTATTAATACTGTTAGACTAGCTAAATAATGCTTTTGGATCCATGTGTTTGATGACTAAATGGATTGCATGTAGAAACTTAAAATGGGGTAAACTATGGTGACCATGAGTTAAAGTAGTGTATCTACATCTATTAATAATAAAATAAAGACAAAGGGGCTCAAATGATGTGATGTAAGGCATAGTTACTTGAATACAACAATATGTTAATGTAAGCATAATAGCTATAGTATGACATGAGTTGGATATGGCTCATGCCTTGAACAAACAGTATCCTAGGTGTTCAGCCTGTTAAAAGCAACTTTGAATGCTATAATCCACTGGGTTCTATCCATACATATTTTCTTCCCTTGCCCAAGTTCAATATTTAAGATGGCACATGTACATAGGGAAAGGAAGAATACTGTAAGAATCCATGGCATAAAGAACTATTTCACACATCTGCAGACAGGGATTCTAGAAGTTAATAGAAATTTTCTTCATTGTGTCAAGTACAGTATCTGACACATAATAGTAGCTCAATTAATGTCTGTTAAGAAAAATGATCTGAAAGCAATAAACAACTAAGCTGTAAGAATGAAATTAAATGAAAGTTCATAAAATCTTCAATAGTTTAAGGGGCCATAAGTTTGGGAACAAAAATTGGAGACTTGTGTCCTTGGTTTAAAAAAAAAGAGAGGTCTTTCTCTCCCTCAACTCCTTAAAAGGAAAGCTTTGCCTAGAAAAGAATTGGCAAATTAATCTCAGAACAAGAATTTAATGAGCTCATATAACATGCTTTAGGCTTCATATAAGTTGCCTCTTTTACCCCCTTCAACAACCCTGAAAAGTAATTATTATCCTCATCCCCAGGTGCCTCAGATGCCACAACTAGTAAATGGCAGTACTAGGGTTTCATTCTAGTTTATTTGACTTAGAAATCAGCCCTCTTCAGACAGCTTGTAATACCGTCAGGGTGGGGAGGAGAAGGGACAAAATATTTTTAAAAGAAGGGAAAGGGAATATATTTTTTAAAGTGCTAAATTTTTGAGACTATGAATTGTAAAGAAATTAAGAGAGGAGGCCAGGTGCAGTGGCTCACACCTGTAATCCCAGCACTTTGGGAGGCCAAGGTAGACAGATCATGAGGTCAGGAGATTGAGACCATCCTGGCTAAAATGGTAAAACCCCATCTCTACTAAAAATACAAAAAATTAGCTGGGTGTGGTGGCACACACCTGTAGTCCCAGCTACTCGGGAGGCTGAGGCAGGATAACAGCTTGAACCTGGGTGGCAGAGGTTGCAGTGAGCTGAGATCGTGCTACTGCACTCCAGCCTGCCTGACAGAGTGAGATTCCATCTCAAAAAAAAAAAAAAAAGAAAAGAAATTAAGAGAGGAAACTCACTGAAGACTTGAGTCAAAGTTGGTTTCACGGAGAAAAGCTGGAAGTGGGCCCAATGTTCATTCATTCATAACATACTTGTCTGGCCCACATGGGAAGAAATTTGGATAGACAGTAAGGTGAGAAGATAAAATGTTTTGAAGAAGGAAAATAGTAGCGTTTGATTTTGAGAATAAAAGGGTCAGAAAGACTCTGCATTGTGAACCAGGAAAAGCAACATATTAAAAACTATTTTTCATTTTCAGTATATATCAGGCACCCAAAATATATACTGCCAATGGGATGGGAAAACGGGAGCATGTGTTGCTAAAATAATCTAAAGGCAAGTCCTGAATAAGCTAAAACCTCCAGCCAGACAAAAGCCTATTTGTAAATTATACCACTTAATTTTTCAGGTCATGATTGCCTCTCTCTGCGAAGCGGTTAATGACATTCTCAATTAAGAGTTTGCTATAAAAATGAATGAATGAAGTATTTCAAAACTGATATGAGATATTAAAGATGAGTCACTTTTAAAAAGTGGTTTTGTTTCCTATGTTCTGGATAATGCATTTGAGAATGTAGTTTCCAGCCTCACCCATCACCCTATTGTGAAATCAAATTGAATGACTTTCCGCTCTTAGAATGATCACTCATTCAAATACATTCAATAAATAAAGCCCAAACACAATGAAGCACTTTTCCTAGAGCATCCCAAGGAGCTAGGGCCTGGTCTCTCTCACTCTATGAGGCTGAGATTGAAGTAAATAAAGCATTCACCCACACTGACTACATAATACATAGTGACTTACTGTTTTCTAAGCTTTTACAGGTACATTATCTCATTTGATCCTCCAATGACTTCATAATAAACATGTTGTTGGTTTATTATCCCCATTTAACAGATGTGGAAGAGAGAGCTCAGAGTAATCAGTGATTTTCCAAAAGTCACACAGCAATCCAAGAGGTGCTTTAAATCTCCACCTCCTCCCCCTCCAGAAGAGGAAACATATCTTAAGTATAAAACAATGTAATTAGTACCATTACCAAAACTGGAATAGTAGAAATATTTAATTCATTCAGATGTACCTCTGGTGATTTTGTAAATACTGAGGTATTCATTTTCCACATTCTGAAATTCTGTGAATTCTACCCTGGACAAAAGGTCATCCAAACATGATCCTTGTTCAGAGTTATGGAAATGTATGCAGCCTAAAAGAAAATGGGCCAAACGCAGAGTAAAAATATCCATGTAACTCCCAGTGCCATTTACTCTTGCTGCCTCAAATCCTTTTTGAAATTAGGCAGGTTATAAATCATAAAAATATATAAAAATGTAAACTCCTGTCCTAAATTCAATTATCATATATCAGAGAAGGTCATGAGTGCAGTAGGTTGGAGAGCTAGTAAAATGAGACTAAAATAGGCATGGTAGGCAAGTCGGAGAGAGAGAGAAAGAGAAAGTTTTAAAAAGTAAAAAACTTTTCAATTTACATCTACAGAACAGACAAAAAATTATCTGAAAAATAGAAAATACTGTTTTTCCACAAATCAACATCCTTTCATTCTCTAGCTCTAAAAAGCCAGAAGTTGATATGGAGAATAGTTAGGAGAGAGGAGATCAACTTCTCTTAAGTCAATCTGAGGTCAGAACTGTACAGAGGAGCAGTCTAAGTGTACCTAAGAACAGAAAAAGAAAAAGTAAAAAGATACTAAAAGCCTTGTCTTCATGGAGGGAAGGGGTTAACCCAAAATGAAGGGGCAACTCCATTTTCCAACACTGCCTTGTAAACACCATTTCTAAACCAATCTGGGCCAGCCATCTCTTGTCCTCATTCAAACACTCCTTTGCTTCTATCTTCAACGTGACTGTGGGAGCATCTGTGCAGCGTAGACCTCTCTGGAAATTGCAGATCTACCACGCTGACTGGGCTCCCACATCCAGATGTTGAAAAGGCTTGTTGGTTCTTGAGACCCTTTTCCTCCAAATGTCTGATTCCTTTTTCTCCTAAATTTTATGGTATATTTATTCACCTATGTCTAATTGTGAATAGCTTCAGAGTTTCTGAAAACCAGAGTTTGTTTATTTGAGTCTCCTAATTTATGAGTCAAGGAGCTGGGGAAGCCATAATTATACAAGCTGATATTTGAAAAACTGCATTCTTTAAAATGCTCCTAATAATAACTAATCCATGTAATAAAATCTCCCAAAGCACTAGTCTTTTTTCCTCTTCACTAAAAACAAGACACAAAAGTCATGATTCCAAGATTTATTCTTCAAAAGGTAAGGTGACACGGAACCAAGGTTAATTACCAGGTATTTTTAGGGATCAGGAAATATATTTCCAGCAATATTTCTCCTACATTCAGACTTAATTTTAAGCAAAAATAATATATTTGTTCATGACCCATGCTATACAACTACTTTGCATAAAAAGCCCTGTTGAAGGTCTTTTAAGCTATTTTAAGTGTTATGACCAGTGGCTTCAGGCATAAGATTTTGTTTAGATAGCACAAGACCTTTCTTGTTGATTGAAACCTGGCTTGATGCCTCTATACATCTAAATAATTAGAAAAAAATACATTTAAATGAGAAGCAGATGCTGTTTCCAGATTTCTATTTTCACTGTACAGAATAAATAGAAGCTTTCATCTCTGCATTTACTCTTTGGATATGGTGCATACCACATGAATCATTATTTAAAGCATAGGGTGTTCCTTTCACAAAGGTAAAGGAAATAGGGGACCTCTGGGGTACTCATTTCTCCGAAACATTTGTGCTCCAAGAAAACTAAACAGGATTATTTATTCTCCTTTACTCTTTCATACGTTTCCATGTCTGGTACTAAGCCAGTAGATCCAAATAGAATGGGGGAAGGCTGTGCTGAATGCAAAGATGGCAGGCCCTGCTGAAGATCAGTAGCTTGTAATTGGCAACAGACGCCAAACATACTGCAAATGTTCAATGTTCATCTTATCAGATGCAAAACCAATTAAGAAGAAACTATACCAAGGCAAGGGAAAATAGAGGACAGGACATCACAGGGTATCTTTGAAAACAGAGGGTAGTTTTCTCGAGCTCCTTTACCTGTCACTATGTCAACACTCTAACAGGTAGAGTACATTTTTAGTTTCTCTTCTAAGTTAGGAAG
The DNA here is from genome assembly GCF_009761245.1 of Sapajus apella. Classification (NCBI taxonomy): domain Eukaryota; kingdom Metazoa; phylum Chordata; class Mammalia; order Primates; family Cebidae; genus Sapajus; species Sapajus apella. The sequence continues at coordinate 14,453,981 of NW_022436966.1, forward strand.
TTACATACTAGGTTTCTGAGCCAATTTTAAGTGCTTGAGATGTTTGGATGAAGGAGCTATGTAAACAAAGGGCAAAGGTCTGCAGAACTTGGAAGCAAAGTATTTGTACATGAAATCTACAGATCCCAGAGCCTGGTCTTCTGAGCTGTGAGCTGCAGTGAGACAAGCCAAAGCAGCTACTAAGCCCAATGGGAATTAATAAGCAATTATGCTATAATCAATTTACTGAAATTATTTGTTTACTTTTTCATTCTTGCCACACCACCCCAAAGCTCTACTATTTCTTTTCTAAGAATGTTTCTGTTGATCACTGTTTTCCTCCAGGTCTAGTACAGTATCTGCTACAGATAAGTTATCAATCAATCAATATTTGTGAAATGACACTATGAATGAATGGATATAATCTGAAAGTTTATTCAGTGCCCTGAAATAAATATCACAGTTTTATGAGTTGTACAAATATAGAACAAAAAAATTAAATAGTAGTCACCACTTAAGAAGCACAGGCCATGTCTCAGGCATTGTGCCAAGAGTTCTACTTGCATTGTATTAATTTTGACACCCAAAATGATATTAGGAAGTATTATTCTTCTGATTTATAGATGAAGAACCAGAGGCTCAGTTAGGTGAATGGATATTGCTAAGGATCAGCCAGTAAGTGGCAAACTTCCTAGTCTGTCTTACTCAGTAACCCTGACATATCCTTTAACCACGTCATTATGCTGCCCACTGGACTTCAAAGGTTTTGAAATCTTGTTCTAATACAATGCTTTACAAATTTAGATTGAATGCAGAAAGAAAGAGTAAAAATGTCTACCAATTAATTAGCACTTAGAATATCAGAATTGGGTTTTCTGTGCATATGCAGTGAATAAACTGTTCTTAGAATCAAACCAATGATCCAAATGAACAATGTGATCTTTTGACAAAGAGAAAGGTTTGAAGGGTTCAGGCATATGAATTGTGTTGCTGTGAAATAAACCAGGGTGAAAAATTCACCCAGAACAGACATTGAAGCAATTCTATCCTGTATGTGTACATATGGATCCAAAGAAAATAATACAATGTTAGAAATAGGAATATACCTATTACCACTGAGGCCGCTGCTATTGAGGCTACAATTATGAGTGGTGACAATTTGTCATCATTCTAGTTTAGACATATTGAGAGCTGACTGTATACCAAGCCTTATAAGTCCTTTTCGATAGTTTCTCATTTAATCTTCAAATAACTCCATGAGGTAACCATAAATGAAACTCCCATTTTTCACATGAAGAATTTGAAGCTAAAGAAGGTAAGTAACCTGTCTATGGCCAAGCAGCCAGTGATGATGGAACCAGACACAAACCAGGTCTGTCTGGGCCCAAGCTGTGTTCTCAGCACCACTATGCAGTGTTGCACTGATTTCTACACGATTACGATACCTGTGAGTGACCCTCCAATATTAATTTCATAAAATGATTTACATGTATTATACTTCAGTTCTACTGCCAATATGAGCTGGAGGAAAATAAGCAAGCAATACAAGGAACTTCATTTTGCTGATCGAGAGATCAGCAAGTGTTAAAATTCAATCGTATGCCCCCCATAAATCCAGGAGGTTTATTTCCCCAAATTAGAAACATCAAGTTTCTCTTTTGTGGTTTTTCAGTATATTACAAGGATGAGGAGCTTGCTGTGAAAATATGTCAGTGTTTGTTAATGACAGGCTCCTCCTATACCAGCAAAGATCATAGTATGCACCCTCCATTCAATAACTGGTATTGAACATGTCTACAAAGAAATTCTGGTATATTTGCTGGAGTTTTCCTTCTAAACAGACTGTAAATATAATGGAATGCTTTCTCTGGCAGCATTTTGAACCCTCAGCTACTGGGTCTGTATGAAACCTGAAAATACAAGAGATTTCCATTCATGGAAAATGAGATGAAGGATAAAGCTAAGTGACCTTTTGAGAACACTTTAAAATCATATTCTGTTTATTGAGTTCATGTCTCGGTCTAAGGTTCAGAATGATATTCATTTTGTATGAATATGTTTTTTTCTCAAATCATTGTGAAGAAATAAAATTATAAGTGTATGAAAATATTGTATGAAAGGAAAATATTCATCTGACTGTTTAGGGACCACACATGCTTTTAGCAACTAAGAGATATAATTCTCCCTTTGAATAGTTGTAAGAATTAGGGGAAGTCATTTAAATTCTCCAAGCCTCAGTTTCCTTATCACAAAATGTAGGGATGGATCTAGCTTGTCTCAAAATTACTATGCAATTACAAATCTATGATTCTTTGAACCTAACTTAGATTCAGCAGTTACATGTGCATTTATACAGCAAATGATCACATAAGAACTGCAGAGAGCATCTCAATAAATTCCTAGGAAATCATATGACAATGTAACCAAATAATAAATAGCTATAATAGTCTAACATATATAAGAAGGTAACAAAATTTTTCTACTTGGTAGAGGAATGATGATTATCTCAGCCTTTCTAGGCTTTTCTCATTATCCTGAAACATAGGTATCAAGGAAATAGGAAGTAGAAATGCTTCATATTTATTCTTGATGCTGATAACATCTATATTTGACATTCTAGAATAACAACATCTCCAGTAGCAACTAAGATATGCATGTTTCAGAACTGAGAAACTTTTAAAATCCCCTTTTAAGCAATGCAGCCACAGAAGACTCTTAATAATTGATTATAATTGATTTTAACCTTGTCCTAACCTGGGCAAAATGGCAAAGCCAATCATCTTTGTCCAGATGGGGTATGAGAAAAGAGCCCCCATTCCACATCTTTAAAAGCTCCAGACATGAGCAGAAGATAAAATATTTAGTCTGCCAAAGCCTTGACCTCCCAATTCCAGCCAGTTTTCAACTTGAATTGATTTCCGACAAGGCATCTGGGAGACGATTACAACAAAATGCACTAAAGCTGGGCAGCCTTTATTTTAACATCCCAGCAGCTTAACCTGTTAATAACAGCAATTGTTTTAGATACAATACCAATTTCTGTAACTGACGCAAGAAATGGATAACAGCAGCACAGTCTCCAAGGCAGTGCAATAAAAAAAAATAAAAAGAAAAAAAAGCACAGCTGGTCACAGAGGAGGTGCTGGCAGTGTTTTCCAAAGAAACCTCGGTTTTCAGGGACCCAACTCTACAGTCTCAAAAAAGAAAATTCTTAGCAGAAGAAGGTTGCATGTTGAGAGAGACGCTGTGAGCAAAGGGATCTGGAATCACATCTGTGTTCTGCTGATGAAAGCTGAGCTATCTTGGGCCAGTCACTTCACATCTCCATGCCTAACTTGTTTTGTTTGAAACAGTGCTGCCCAATAAAAACACAATGTGAGCTGCAAATGTGAATCCATATGTAATTTTAAATTTTCTAGGAGACACATTAAAAAAACTTAAAAGCAAAATTAATTTTAATATCTTATTTAATCTAACATTCAAAACGTGATCATTTTGACATGTGATTAATACAAAATTATTATTTAATATTTAATATTTATTTTTCATACAAAGACTTAAAAATCTGGTGTATAGTTTACACTTATGGTACCTTTCAATTCAGATTAGTCATAAGTACTCAGTATCCACATGGGACTAGTGGCTACCCTACTGGGTAACACGCGTTTGAAAAAATTACTACAGATGATTGGGCTAATAATGTCTAGTGTCTTCTCAAACTGTATCATGTCATGATCATTCTAAATGTTACTTATGTTGCTTTTCATTTGAAAAACCAGATACAGGTCAAAAGTATAGACACAGCCTGTTGATCAGTGAGATCCAGATGTTAAGAATGGGGCCGTAAGTTTGAAGTTAGCAGGCAGTGAAGTGTGTGCTGATGCATGGACATGGTTTTAACCCTATACCTGGTCAGCTGTGCTATACCCGTTTGTCATATGTAACATAGAGTAGGTGGACACAGTGGGTGGCTGAATAAAATTTCATGACATAGCCCAGCATATTCTATTAAAGGAAATGATAAACATCTTCAGTGGTTTTGAGCACTATTTATGTGTCATTCATGTTGAATATACAAGATCATTTAATCATCTTAACAACCCTTTGAGGTGGGAATTATTAACCTTATTTAACAGATGGGGATTGAGCCTCAAAGACACTAATTAGCCTTCCCAATGTCAGAGTCCCAGAAAGTATTTTGTGTGGATTTGAACCCAGCCTTTTTAGACCTTGAGGCCAGTCTCTTGATCACCATGATGTGCTGCTTTCACACGTAGGCAGCATTTGGTCTTCTATCTAACTCCTACAAAGTTTTCCCAAATTGAAGACATTAGAAAGCAGAGGCTATAGAAAGGCTAAAGGTGTTGCTTTCACTTTTTAATGATCTATAAAGTCAGAAATAGTACAGCAGATGATAACAGTCTAATAAACATATATCCCCCTTCTCTCCTAGTCATTAATACCTACAAGAAAGAAAGAAAAAAGGAATAGGAAAGAAGGAATAAAAGAAACAAGAAAGAGGAAGGAAGGAAGGAAGGAAGGAAGGAAGGAAGGAAGGAAGGAAGGAAGGAAGGAAGGAAGGAGGGAAGGAGGGAAGGAGGGAAGGAGGGAAGGAGGGAAGGA
>NW_022436966.1:14458592-14567617 GCF_009761245.1 Sapajus apella
GGAGGGAAGGAGGGAAGGAGGGAAGGAGGGAAGGAGGGAAGGAGGGAGGGAGGGAGGGAGGGAGGGAAAAGGAGGGATTCCCCAAGTACTGTGACATTTCAAAAGAGCCTCAAGTCTCTGGCCAGGCAATCATGTCAACATTTCCCTACCTTAAACATGGGCTGTACATCCATGATTAAAATCATAATTGCAATATAAAAATTACGCTGTCTGGCAATTAAAAACATTATTCCTGGTGAAATGTGGAAGAAACCTCCTTTTCATATTGAATATGCTTGTGCTCAGAGACCCATCCTCAAATACAGACTCCTGTCATCTCCTTGTCGCCAGACTGTCATAGTTAAGATGAGAAAGTTTAAATACCTATATTTTATTTGTTTTTAATAATTTTGCACAACATATTAATTGTTTGATAGTTATTTCTACATTGAGGAAGTGGTTGAGCATCGGAAATGAGACTGGATAGTGAGATTTTTTTTTTCCTGCTGCAATATGTGTTATTATTTTTCTTTTCTGGTGTCTGAAGGTACAGAGAGAGTTCACGTTGGTAATTTGAAGAGTAAATTGTTTCTTTTGAAAACGTTATTCTAGTGTATTGTTAACTTGATTTAAAACTAACCTTCTGTAGAGAATTTTGGAAAAGGCCTACGTGCCAATCTGAAAGCAGTTCTCTGCAGGTGGGCCATGACAGCTCATCACCTGTGAACTAACCCAAAATCACAAAGTCTAATCACTCTTGTTCATTGTGTCTTGACTTCATGGGCCACTAAAATCATGGCTCCAAGATTTTTCTTCAACTTAGCCAAGCATATGCTAATAGTTCATTCGTACAGGATGTTAACAGCTTATACTTATTGCATGATTTCTCTGTGCTGAGCACCAAATATGTTTGGATGACTTATGTGAACTATTCAGTCCTCATTAAATAGGTGCTCTTATCATCCTCTTTTTACAGATGAAGAAACTGAGGCACATAATGCTTATTAACTAGTACTAGTCAGTACATTTAGTTCCCTTTTTTTTTCTTCTCCTGGTCTTCCAGTACATTTCTGTCTCCTTAGCAACCTCCATCCACCTATAACTACAACCTCATCTAGGCTTTAGTGTCTCCATTATTCTTGATCCTAATCACAAAGTTATTTGTTGGCAGTAGAGAACTGGTTTATGTATTCCGTCAGTTATTTATTACTGCATAACAAACAACCCTGGACATTTGTGGATTAAATTCAAGATAATTTAATGTGCATTTTATAACAATTTTAATTTTTTAAAAATTTAAAGTCTTAAGTAAATAAAGGCAAGTTTACTTACTTAGCATTTTGTGGGTCAACTCTAGTTTGAGCTCAGCTACAGAATTCTGCTAGTTTACCAAGGGTCACTTATGCAGCTATAGCTATCTGGTGGCCCAACAAGGACTGGGTAATCTAAGATGGCCTCATTCACATGTCTAGCACATGGTGCTATCTGTCAGCTGGGCCACCTGTTTCCAGCAGACCGTGCTTCTTAACATGGCAACATTGCTCCAAGTCCCAATCTGCAAATATTTTTAAAGCCTCTGCTTGCATCACATTTACTGGTCTTCTGGGCCAACACAAGTCTCATGTTTAAGCCCAGGATCAAAATTAGAGGAAACTACACAAAGGTATGGGTCGATAACAATCTAACACAATAAGCACCTAAGATATTCTTCCTTCTCTTTCACTATGATCTAAACAACACAAGCCTAAGAAGACTGGATAAGAGAAGGAAATCCAAATTTCCCAATAAGCCAAGAATATATCAAATTCTAAATTTGGCCTTCAGTTTGAGCCTCAGATGTAAATGAATACCAAGTCCCATATTTCCACTGAAATATATTTCTTTTCATAGCATGTTTTGAAAAGATGGCCAGCAGCTTTGTATTTAAATGAAAAACAATATTTCATTTGAGGCCACAACAATATTAAATATTTTTTACAAGACTCTACTGGATGATGACAATGCTATGCTGTATTTTGCCATGGGAACTTTTGTTTTACTGAACCACTAAAATTACCATCAGATGTGCTCATCTTCTGTTGAAGTAATGAACAATGGTATGTCTGAGAGAGAAATTCAAAGTGCATCATTTATCTTACCCTATTTTCAATTAGGCTGAATATTCCAAAGTATATCACAGAAACAGGGTAAGTAAATTTATTATACTACTAGAGTGCTAATCTTAGCAGATGGTAGAAAAAATATTTTTAGCATGAAATATGCTAAAGTAATAAATCTGAACAAGGTGGATCTTATCAACTAATATCTCCCCAGTGTGAGGTAAAACTCTTGCATGACAACTCAGCATTCTTATGAAGTCTGGGTGGATGTGGTTAGATGTGGCCCTCAGTGAGAGAGGCAAAAAACAGCAACAAAATGAGCATCAATTAGGAAAATAACCAACAAGCCAGGACACTGCACTGACTTTTTTTTAAGAGTGAAATGACCATGTTGTATTTAAAATTTTCTTGGATTTTATTTTTTTAAATCATGCCTACCCCAGAGTAGGCATGACAGGTCAGTCTTCCATTTGGGAATTTTTCAAATTGGAAAATTTACAAAAAGTCTCTGTTAGTAGAGGTGAGCACAAACAGTCACACATTGGTACTAATCACCAGTAGCCAAGGTATACATCTAATAAGAGAGCCCAGGGAAGGGGCTCTGAAAAACTAGGCTCAGGCACAAGGTGCCTGAGTGAGAGTTTCCAGTACAAGGGATGCATTTGGTTCATGGTTCATCAGAATCCAGCTGCTAAGTCTAAACAGATAGAATCAGTCATTCATTCAGAATAGACAGCATGTGACACTCAAAAGTTCTATTTTCAAAGGGAAATGTGCAAAATGGAAAAGCAAGAGGTAATAGATAATAATAGAAAAACTATGATGTGGCTGAAATAACTGTCTGTGAGGTAGTTGAGCTAGATAATTTTTCAAGGTGACCATAAACTATGTTTTATAGCCATCTTGTACCTGATTAACGTTCATGTCTCAAAGAAGTGACATGTTCGAGTAGATCAGATTGGTGGTGGGTCTGGGGTCAGAAAACAAGAAATTTATGCTCAAATCTGCCACTAATCTTTACATGTAGCTGAGCTTATTATATAATTTTTCTGGGCTTAAAATTAATTATCTACAAAATAAGAAGTTGATTTATAGTGTCACTATTTAAAGAATGAGTGTAGAGCAGAAGGAATGAATCGGAATCATTAGAACAAATTGCATTTGAGGTGAGCAACAACAAACAAAATTTAGTAACTCAGGGTTCTAGGAATTCCTCTTAATCCTGGCAATATAACAAATAATTTGAATTGTGCTTCATTCATTCACTTGAATTGAAAACAATCTAAAACCATTAAGATGCCTAGATATGGAAGAAATTTCATCTGGATAAATTATGAGAAATCATTTTGAGTCTATCATACTTTCCTAAGTTTGGTAATAGAGGTAGATGTTGGAAATTAATTAGAGGTTGGGAGAGTTCAGGAGACACTTCTCTGCTTGGTGAGGTGGGGATGAGGGTGAGGGAGTGTGGAACGGTGTGGGTGGGGAGCTATGTAGGACACTCCTGACTTTTTCCTCTAATGCTGTCCCCTTCCAGACTCTCTCACCTGAATTTCTGCTGCCTTAGGGTTAGGACATTCAAACACAGAAACAAAGCTTTTGTAGGAGTGTGGCGTTACAGCCTGGAATTTGTGTGTCGCTGTCCGTGGTCCTGATCATCCTATTGCTAGCTCACAGCTGTTTCTCCTAATCATGGGACACCACAGATGACTTTTGTCTGGTTTAGCCAAAATGAAAGAAAAAATTTGTAAATTAGTCATAGAAGTGTGAATGGATCACAAGCTGTAAAAAAAGACTGAGCAAAAGAGACATAGGAACCAAGAAATAAACAAGGGAGAAAGAAACAAAACAATTGCTGATATAATTTTCAAATAATCTCAGGAGTCACAAATGAAACCACAAATTACCATGGCCAAAATGGGGAACTACTGAAAGAGAGTATAACATGTGTGTCCAAAGCTATAGAATCATAACAAGTCCTGACATAATCAAACACATTTAAGTGAGGTGTGCAGAATGCCAACCTGGTAAAATAAAACTCAGTGGTTGAACTATGCCGAACAGCTCACAGTTTTCTTTGGTTTAATATTTCTACTTCAGAACATTTAGAAATTTTACAGTTTCATAGAAAAAATATAATGGTGACTTATTTTGCATTTCACATAACTAATTCCATTCTGTTTGGCAGTTCTACCATGTTTTCCAAACTATCCCTTGAAGAAATAACAGGTGGAACTGCCCTACATCCCCTCTGCTGTTTATATGTCTCAATCAGGGAAACGGATAGCAAAAGAGATGGCTAGTAGTGCTACAATATATACCCATTTTCCATAGCAATAGAATCTTCAACCAGGACTCCACAGAATTAAAACTATATTTCACAGCCTCCCAGTAGTGTGGGGTGCCACCCTTCTCTCTCTCTCAAAGAAAAAAAAAAGTCCTCTGTTCTCTTCTTTGCCACCCATATTGTATCTTGTAGCCTGCATCATCAATGACACAGGATAGTATGAGGCTGAGGATTCTACTCCAGGAGTAGTAAAGTGGTGAGTACAAAAGATCATGAGGGAGCAGAGCACTCACAACAACCTTGGGCTTCATTCCATCTGAATTTCATGTGAAAAAGAGATAAGCATATATTTTTCTTCCTAAGCCACTGCCATTATTTTCTGTTACTAGCAGCTGAACCTAATCCTAATTAATACACTATTCATCAACATTTGATGAATGCATAGCAAATACTGGCTCATGTATACCAAATCAAAAATAAGAAAGGAATCTAAGGAAAAATAACAAACCAACAAGCAAAAGAGTTCCATGAGGTCCTGTTATTTTTACATGAAGGAGGAATCCCCAAATATCTCCAAGCATGGGAACTAAAGTTGCTTTTCACCAAAATAAATAAATTAAATAGTCTTTTAAAAATAATTTATTTACAACATGGAATTTTCTAAGAAGATTCTTCCTCCAAACACCCTTCCCATTCTAACTACTGGCTCAGGAGAAATGCTGGGAGCTTCGCAATAACCTTTTAAGTGGATGACAATGAAAACTTGAAGCCACCATCCAATAAAAATGAGTTAGCTACCCTAGCTTTTTAGGTTTCCAAAAAGAGATGTGGGCTCTCCTTTCCTGGTAACATAGGTGTACGCTATAAGCTGATTTTTTTTTTTTTGCACAAAACTTAGTATTTTCATGCAGCATTAAGAGTGGCCAGAATCACATTAACTCTGCCCCTTATGGAAATTGCTGTGACCCTTATTTCCTGCAACTGGACCAACTGTCAATTGTCTTTGAATGTGAAAGATGGTGGTGATCTCTTTTTATGCAGGCAGAATGTGTTTCAAAATGGACAACCAGTTGTGAATAGTTTGCAGAAAAAGTCGGTGTCCCCCTCCAGAGGCTCCTCCCTTCCTTCTTCTTATTGTCTAGAAAATGCCAGCAAAGTTTAAAATTAATGGCGACCAATTGAAAAAGAATAGGAAATCAAAGAAACATATATTCCCTGAGAAGCAGCCTTATTTCTTTCACTTTTACATAAGAGCACAGACAGGTTCTGTCAGCTCTGGTTTTTGTAGAGAGGACAGGAAGGAGAAAAGCCCATCCACAGGACAGGAAACATGTTTTCAGGCACAGGCAATTTTTTTTTATTATTATTTTAAATTTGAAATGAATACAATACAAATGAGTACCATACACTTTTCTCAAGTTCTGTTAATGTTATTAATTTTAAAATCTGAGATCTTTAGGGTTAAAATCAAACACAAAAGAAATACACGGCATTATTTTATGTACCAAGAACAAAGGTACATAATTCTCCCCTATGAGGCTATAAATACTTCAATTCAAATCTACCTGGATACACAAATATTACTAGTAGCCATAAAGACTGCAGTCACTGAAACAGGCATCCATGAGAAGATCAACATGCTTGGTGAGCACACTTCAGAGCACTAGCTTAATGAGACAGAATTATTTAGCCTCAGTCCCCACAGAGGCTCCTTACATAATCCGTAACTATTGCTCTTCATCAACTGCTTAATTTCAGCCAAAATCTATATTGGCTACAAGAGAAACTGAGAAAGAATGTGTGGATAACTCAGGGTAAAGACAGTCCCAATGTCAGAAAAATAAGACATAACATATACCCAGTTAATTGGAGTAACTAATACCATCTTCTCTTGTATAAGAGACAAAGACAACTGCTATTAGCCATATGACTTTGTTATCACAGCATTTTGGTCTGAGTCAACTCCAAAACAAGAGAGGTGGCAGAGCAAGATGGCAGACTAGACGGCTCCACCAATTATCCCTCCCACAATAACACCAATATAACAACTATCTACATGAAAAAACGCCTTCATAAAAACCCCAAATCAGGTGAGTACTCACAGTACTTGGTTTTAACTTCATACTGCTGAAAGAGGCACTGAACTGGGTAAGAAAGACAGCCTTGAACCGCCAATGCCACCCTTCCCCCATCCTCTAGCAGTGGCTGTGTGACATGGAGAAATCTCTGTGCTGAGGAGAGGCAGAGCACAGCAATTGTGAGAACTTGCACTCAACTTAGTGCTGCCCTATAACTAGCAGAATGCAAAATCAGGCTACAAATTGACATCCATCCATGAAGGGAGTGTTTAAACAAGCTCTAGTCAAAGGGGAATTGCTCATCCCAGCAGCGGGAACTTAAGTTTTTGCCACCATGGCCTAAAGTGCTCTGGAACTCTAAATAAACTTGAAAGGCAGTCTAGCCCACAAGGACTGTAACTCCTAGGTTAGTGCTAGTGCTGAACAGGGCTCAGAGCCAGTGGACTTGCAGGACATGTGTCCTAATGAGACATCAGTGGGGGTGGCTAAGGAAGTGCTTATGCCATCTTTCCTCAGCCCCAGGTTGCACAGCTTGTGGCTCCAAAAGAGTTCCCTCCTTCTATTTGAGGAGAAAAGAGGGAAGAGTAAAAAGGACTTCCTCTTGTACCTTGGATACCAGTTCAGCCACAGTATAATAGGGCACCAGTCAGAGTAGTGAGGGCCTGGCTCCTCGATGACATTTCTAGACACACTCTGCACTTTGGTCCAGAAAGAAACATGCTACCTTGAGGATAAAGACTCAGTCCTGGCAGAACCCATCATGTGCTGATGAAAGAGCCCTTGGGCCCTGAATAACCAGTAGTATTACCTAGATACTATATCATGGGCCTTGGGTGAGACTCTGAGACTTGCTGGCTTCAGGTGAGACTCAGCACATTCCAAGCTATGGTAACTGTGGAAAGAGGCTTCTTTTCCTCAAGCAAATAATAGGGCAAAGTAAAGAAGATTTTGTCTTGCACCTTAAGTACCAGCTTGGCCACATAGGGGTAGAGCACCAAGTGGGTTATTGGGTTTCCCAAATCCAAATCTTTGCTCTTGGGCGGCATTTCTCTACCTACCCTGGGTCAGAGGAGCGCATACTGCCCTGGAGGATGAGTCTTGGGTCAGGCAGCATTCATCACAGCTGACTAAAGAGCCTCCAAAACTTAAAGAAACACCACAATAGGCTGACAGTACTCCCCATGGATTTGTTGGGGTCAGGACCATGCAGTCAGACTCCTCTGCCTGTGGAAGTGGGATGGAAGAATGCAAAGAACAGAGTCTTGTGGTTTGAGTGCAAGCTCAGCCACAGTACAATAGAATATCAGGTAGACTTCTAGGGTTTTTTACCACAGTCTCTGGATCCCAGATGGTGGCTCTGGACCTGCCTGGAGCTTGCAGAAACTCATCACCCTGAAGGGAAGGACACAGCACTGTCTCACTTTGCCATCTGCTGACCAGCTCAGGGCCTTGAGTGAACATAGGTGATAGCCAAATAATGGTTACAGTGGGGCTTGAGCAAAACCCTGTGTCAGGCTGGCTTTGGGTCTGACCCAGCACAGTCCCAGTGTTGTGGCCACAGGGGTGCTTGTGTCACACTTTCCCCATCCCCAGCTGCAGGCAGCTCAGAAAAGAGAAAGAGAGAGAGAGAGGCCCTGTTTGTTTAGGAGAAAGTAAGGTGAGAGAACAGGGGTCTCTGCCCGGTAATCCAGATAATTCTTACAAATCTTATCCAAGACCATCAAAGCAGTGCCTCTATGAGTATGCCAAAACTATAATTACTGGGCTTTGGGTGCCCTGTAATGCAGATACAGCTTAAATCACAACACTTGCATCCTTTTGAATATCTGCAAAGCCTTCCCAAGAAAGATTGGTACAAATAAGTGCAGACTGCAAAGACTACCATAAATAACTCTTCAATTTCCAGACACAGTCAAACATCCACAAGCATCAAGATCATCCAGGAAAACATGATCTCATCAAATGAACTAAACAAGGCACCAAGGACCAACCCTGGAGAAAAAGATATGTGACCTTTCAGGCAGTTAATTCAAAAGAGCTGTGTTGAGGAAATTCAAAGAAATTTAAGATAACACGAGAAGGAATTCAGAATTCTATCAAATAAATTAAACAAAGACATTAAAATAAAAAGAATCAAGCAGAAAATTTGGAGTTAAAAAATGCAACTGACATACTAGAGAGTATATCAAAGTCTTTTAATAGAAGAATTGATCAAACAGAAGAATTATTGGCTTAAAGCCATTTGTAAATACACAGAGTAAACTTAAGAAAAAAAAATAAAAAACAATGAAGCATATCTACAGGATCTAGAAAATAGCCTCAAAATGGAAAATCTAATAATTATTGGTCTAAAAGAACAAAGAGATAAGGGTAGAAAGGGATAATAACAAGAAACTTCCCAAACCTTAAGAAGATATCAATATCCAGGTACAAGAAAGTTACAGAATAGCAAGCAGATTTAACCCAAGCAGATTTTGCCTTAATAACCAAACTCCCAAAGGACAAAAATAAAGAAAGGATTCTAAAAGCAGCAAGAGAAAAGAAACAAATAACACACACTGGGGCTCCAATACATCTAACAGCAGACTTTTTAATGGAACCCTTACGGGCCAAAAGAAACTAGCATAACATATTTAAAGTGCTAAAAGAAAAATAAATTTTACCCTCAAAGAGTGTATCCAGTGAAAATATGCTTCAAACATAAAAGAGAAATAACCTTTCCCAGAAAAACAAAAGCTGAGGGATTTCATCAACACCAGTTCTGTCCTAAAAGAAATGCTGAATGAAGTACTTTGGTCAAAAACAAAAGGATGTTAATGAAAAACAGCAAATCATCTGAAGGTGCAAAACTCCCTGGTAATAGTAAGCATACAGAATATCAGAGATTATAATAACATTGCAACTGTGGTGTGTAAACTACTCTTATCCTAAATAGAAACACTAAATGATGAACCAATCAAAAATAAAAACTACAACTTTTCAAGACATAGATAGTACAATCAGATATTAAATAGAAACAACAAAAAGTTAAAAAGTGTCAAAATGAAGTCAAGGTCTAGAGCTTGTATTAGTTTTCTTTTTCCTTGTTTATGCAAACATTTTTGTTATAAGCTTAAAATAATGGGTCATAAGATAGCATTTTCAAGCTTTATAGTAAATACCCTCAAATTGAAAAGCATACAGTGAATATACATACAAAAAAGTAAGAAATTAAATTGTACTACCAGAGAAAATCACCTTCACAAAAAGGAAAATGAGAAAGAAAGAAGACAGAGAAGACCACAGAACAACCAGAAAGCAAATAACAAAATGACAGAAGTGAGTCCCTACTTATTAATAATAACATTAAATGTAAATTGATAAACTCTTTAATCAAAAGACTTAAGAGTTGCTGTATAAACAAAAAAAAAGAAGACTCAATGATCTGTTGCCCACAAGAAACACACTTCATCTAACAATGCACACAGACCTAAAATAAAAGAATGGAAAGATATCCCATACTAATAAAAAGAAAAAAGAGCAGGAGGAACAATGCTTGTATCAGACAAAGTATATTTCAAGAAAAAAATATATAAGAAGAAACAAATATTGACAAAGGGGTCAATTCAGCAACAGAATATAACAACTGTAAATATATATACAACCAATGCTGGAGCACTCAGATGTATAAAGCAAACATTATTAAAGCTAAACAGAGAGATAGGCACCAGTACAATAATAGCTGGAGACTTCAACACTACACTTTCAGCATTGGATAGATCTTCCAGGCAGAAAATCAACGAAGAAATATTAGGCTTAATCTCCATTATAGACCAAATGAACCAAATAGATATTTATAGAATATTTCATCCAATGGCTGCAGAATACGCATTCTTTTCCTCAGCACATGGATTATTCTCAAAGGCAGACCATATGTTGGGTCAGAAAATAAGTCTTAAAACGTGAAAAAAAAAAAAACTAAAAATACATTAACTATATTTTCTTCCACAATGGAATAAAACTAGAAATATATAACAAGAGGAATATTGAAAACTATACAAACACATGAAAATTAAACAGTATGTTCCTGAATGACAAGTGGGTCAATGAAGAAATTAAGAAGGAAACTGAAAAGTTAATTGCAACAAATGAAAAAGAAAGCATAACATACCAAATTCTATGAGGCACAGTGGAACAAATACTAAGAAGGAAGTTTATAGTTATAAGTACTTACATCAAAAAAGAGAAAAAACTTCAAATAAATAACCTAATGATGCTAATTTTGGGTTTAGTTTTCTCTTACTTTTCTAGTTCTTCAAGAACTAGTTTTCAAGAACCAGAAAAGTAAGAGAAAACTAAACCCAAAATTAGTATAAGAAAAGAAATAAAAGGGCAGACATAAATGAAATTTAAATTTTAAAAAACAACACAAAAGATCAAGGAAACAAAAAGTTGTTTTCTGAAAAGACCAACAACATTGACAAACCTCTAGCCAGACTAAGAAAAAAGAGAAGACCCAAACAAATAATATCAGAGATGAAAAAGGAGACATTAAAACTGATAATGCAGAAATTCAAATAATCATTAGTGGCTACTATGAGAAACTACATGCCAATAAGTTGAAAATGTAGGAGAAATTGATAATTGCCTAGATACATCAAACCTATATATTGAAACATTAAGAAACCGAAAACTTGAACAGACCTTAATAAGTAATGAAATCAAGTAAAAATTATCCTAGCAAAGAAAAGCCCAAGACCCGAGGACTTCACTGCTGAATTCTACCAATGATTTAAAGAATTAACACCTGTCATACTCAAATCATTCTCAAAAACAAAAAATGAGGAAATACCTCCAAACTCATTCTAAGAGGTTAGTATTATCCTGATACTAAAACCAAAGACACATTAAAACCACCACCACCAACAACAACAACAAAAACTACAGGTCGGT
Organism: Sapajus apella; assembly: GCF_009761245.1. Lineage (NCBI taxonomy): Eukaryota > Metazoa > Chordata > Mammalia > Primates > Cebidae > Sapajus > Sapajus apella. Next base: position 14,469,968 of record NW_022436966.1, read on the forward strand.
ATCACTGATGAATATTGATGTAAAAATCCTCAATAAAATACTAACAAAATACTAGCAAACCAAATTCAACAATACTTTAAAAAGGTCATTAATCATGATGTGGAATTTATCCCAGGAATGCAAGGATGGTTCAACATATGCAAATCATTAATGTGATACATCATATCAACAGAATGAAAGACATAAAACATATGATCATTTAAATTAATGCTGAAAAGATTGACAAAAATTCAGTAACCCTTGATAACAAAAAAAAAAACCTCTCAAAAAACTTGATATAAAAGGAACTTACCTCAACATAATAAAAGCCATGTATGATTAAGCCATAGTTAGTATCATACTGAATGAGGAAAAAGTAAAAGCCTTTCCTTTAGGATAAGGAACACAACAAGGATGTCCACTTTCACCACTGTTATTCAACATAATACTGGATGTCCCAGCTAGAACAATCAGACAAGAAAAAGAAAGAAAAGCCATTTAAATTGGAAAGGGATGAGTCAAATTATCCCTGTTTGCAGAGGATATGATCTCACATTTGGAAAACCTAAAGACATCACCAAAAAAAAAAAAAAAAAAAAAAAAAAAAACACAAAAAACTATTGGAACTGATAAACAAATTCAGTAAAGTTGCAGGATACAAAAACAACGTATAAAAATTAGTAGCATTTTATATGCCAACAGTGAACATTCTGAAAAAGAAATCAAGAAAGTAATCCCATCTACAATAGCCACAAATAAAATTAAATAGCTAGAAATTAGCTTAACCAAAGATGTGAAAGATCTCTACAATGAAAAGTATAAAACAGTGATGAAAGAAATTGAAGAGGACACCAAACAATTGAAAGACATCCATTATTTACAGATTGGAAAAATCAACATTGTTAAAATGTCTATACTACCCAAAACGATCTACAGATTCAATGTAATCTCTATCAAAATATCAATGACATTCTTCACATAAATAGAAAAATCCTAAAATGTATATAGAACCACAAAATACTCATAATACCCAAAGGTCTCCTAAGCAAAAGGAACGAAGCTGGAAGAATGACATTGCCTTATTTTAAATTATACTACAGAGCTACAGCAACCAAAATGGCATAGTACTGGCATAAAAACAAACACATAGATCAGTGGAACAAAATAGAGAACCCAGAGATAAATCCATTAATCTACAGTGAACTCATTTTTTACAAAGGTGCCAAAAATATACATTGAGAGATGGACACTCTCTTTGATAAATGATGCTGGGAAGGTTGGACATCCTCATGCAAAAGAATGAAACTAGATCCCTAGCTCTTGCCATATACAAAAAATCAAATCAATAGATCAAAGACATAAATATAAAACCTCAGACTATGAAATTACTAAAAGAAAATGTTGGGAAACTCTCCAAAACATTGGACTGGGCAAAAATTTCTTTAATAATACCCCATAAAGCACAGGCAACCATTGCAAAAATGGACAAATGTGTTCTCTTAAAACGCTTCTACAGAGCGAAAGATACAATCACCAAAGTGAAGAAACAATCCATAGAATGGGAGAAAATATTTGCAATCTACCCATCTGACAAAGGATTATTAACCAGAACATATAAGAAACTCAAACAAATTTATATTTTCAAAAAATCTAATAATTCGATTTAAAAATGGGCAAAAGATCTGAATAGACACTTCTCAAAAGAAGACAAATGGAAAACAGCTATATGAAAATGTGCTTAACATCACTGTTCATGAGGGAAATGCAAATCAAAATTATAATGAAATATCATCTTACACCACTTAAAATGGCTTTTATCCAAAAGTCAGGCAATAACAAATGCTGACAAGAATGTGGAGAAAAGAGAACCATCATAAATTGTTGGTGGAAATGGAAATTAGTACAACCAATAATTTACAGTGGAGAAGTTTAGGGGTTCCTCGTAAAACTAAAAATTTCGCTTCCATATAATCCAGCAATCTCAGTCCTAGGTATATGCCCAAAATAAAGAAAATCCATATATTGAAGAGTTATCTGCACTCTCATGTTTATTGCAGCACTATTGGCAATAGCTAAGATTTGGAAGCAACTGAAGTATTCATCAACAGGTGAATGGATAATGGAATGTAGTACACCTACACAATGGAGCACTATTTGGCCATAAAAAAGAATGAGATCCTGTTATTTGTAATAACATGGATGGAACTAGAAGCTATTATGTTAAGTGAAATAGGCCAGACACAGAAAGACAAAGTCTGCATGTTCTCACTTATTTGTGAGAGATAAATATGAAAATATTTGAACTCATGGAGATATTGAGTAGAAGGATGGCTACCAGAGGTTGGGAAGGGTAGTGGTTTTGGGGGAGTGGGAATGGTTAATGGGTACCAAAGAAGTAGTTAGAAATAACTAATAAGACCTATTTTCTAGTACAATAGGGTGCTTGTAGTCAAAAATAAATTCATTGTACATTTTTAAATAACTAGAAGATATAATTGGATTGTTTATAACACAAAAAATAAATGCTTGAGACAGTAGATAACATTTACCCTGATGTGATTATTACATGTTGTACGCTTTATCAAAATATCTCATGTAAGCCATAAATATATACACCTATGATGTACCCACAAAAATTAAAATAAATAAATAAAAATAACAGATGTTTTCTAATTATTCACAATATTTCTTCTAAGCTCAAGGCTGATATTCTGCTTTTTGTAGTCTGCTTCACCACCTTTGTGTATCTCCCTTTTCTCTTTCTTAACAATATCAGATATTAATCTCATTTAGGATTTCCAAAGAGGAAAAGGGTAAAACACAAGATTTAATGAGAAATTTGAGAATTGGCTGTTTGACTTCCTTTTCTACCTCCTTTTCTCTGCTCCCCAAGGAGCTAGAAACTTTGCTAAAGTGTGTGTGGGGATGTTAAGAATTCTGTAAACTCTGCTACCTGGTCCCTGAGTATTTGGAAAATCCCATTCCTACCCAATCTGCATACAGAAAAATATTAATGTACTTGTAATTAAAACCCCACTTGCAATCCCAGGTTGTGTTACATTATATCATCCATTTAATTTATTGTGATTGATCTGTGTCAACTTTAACTATACTCATAAGAAAGTCAATAAATAAAGATCAATTTTTTTTATTTCTTCACCTTTTTTTATTAGACTGTACAGATAGGTTAAATAACACCAGTAATAGAAGTAGCACAGAGCCTCCCTTAGTGCTTTACTTGGTAAAACTATACTAAAACAAATGAGATTTAAATTCACAAATGGGCATTCTTTGTCATCTGTCATTAAGTAGCCTTTGGCACTTTTAAATGCAAACATTGAAACAAACAGGGTTTGCCTATATTTGTCCTCTATGAGATGTTTTTTTACAGTATTCCCAGTGAACCTCTTATTCCCCAATATCACGAAATTTTGTAGCTCAGGTTTAATACATTAACCACTTATCAATACTGTGTGGCACACTATGGATGCAGAAGGTTCCTGTTCAGATGGACAAGTGATTCATTCCTTGTTCAAATAAAGGAGGGGGCACCTCAACCATGCTTTGTGTGGATTCAAAGATGTGATGGCTGAGCATCTGGGGATAATCCAGTTGTGTGTGGACCCCACTAGGAGCAGAGCTACAACCAGGTCATGGAGGGCTCTACCTTGTCAGGTATTAACACTTCAGTTGTCAGATCTTGAGGAAGTCTGAGGTGGGGAAGATGGGAGGAGGCCGTGAAGAAACAGTGGTTCTAAGAGTAGGGTTTGGGATTTCAGGGTAATGGCAAGAAGGCACTCATGGGACATGGGGCATAAATGATCTAACATCCAGGGAAAGATTTCAATATCTTGAAAACTTAAATGACCATATAGGCGTGGGACAGCTACTGAATGTCAGCCACCCCTAAAAAGGACCAAGAGCAATATTCACCAAACAAAGTAATGGAAGTGTGACTATCGCCAACTTGCCTCACTTGAGAAAATAAGATTTCCACTGTGTGATCTTTGTAACAAATAGTCGGAGATTGAAACCTGTTAGCCAGTTTCTTATCCATCAATTTCACTTCAGATAGTGTTTAGACATAGAAAATAATCATTTCTCCTATTTTTTACCCATGTGTTACTTCATTCTGGCCTCAAAATGTATAACGTGAAATAAATTGAGAAAAGTGTATCTCTGTATTTTAAGTTCCAGCTCTCTCTAAAATCAGCATTACATGCAGCCGCCTCCTTTTGTATATTGCCACCTGGATGGTCAATGGTACCAAAAATGAATCCTGCCCAAATATATTAATTTTATCTCCAAACTGTTCTCCTCTTGCTCCTGATTTTTAAACAAAGGAATCTCCATTCTCCTACTAACTCACATGTAACATATACTCAATTTCTTAATGCTACTTCTGCCTTTTCCCCTGCATTTATTGAGTACAATGGAATATCTCTTTCATTAATCCTTTAATTCAATTTGATAAAAATTAAAGTATCAGTATGAAACATACTAATGAAGAGACACATCCTCTGTCTTCAGAGATTTTAATTCTTATTATGGGCAATAAGCAGATACATAAAGAACTGTATATTATGATATAATATATAATAGAAAAATGCCATAAAACAGACATGAATGAAACATCATGAATAAAAAGTGTGGAGAGAACATAGTTGAGGGTTTCAGGAGCACTGAGAGAATGTACAGAGCTTGAAGAGTAGGGAAAAATTTAACATAAAGAGAGAGGTATCAGAATGAGAGAAAAACCCAAGAGGATTTGGAAGAATAGCCCTGGACAAAGGGAAAAGAAGAAGGGATGAAATTGGTTTTAGAAACAATGCAACTACTTTGGCTAAAATGAAGGGTTTCTGTATTATTCTGAGGAATAACACCCATTTTATGTTAAATTGAGTTCATGTTATGGAGGGTCTAGAATACAGGCAGAGACAACCTTGTATAACTGTCTTCTCTGTCAAGAGAGTCCCTGAAAGTTCATGCTAGGACAGTGCATGGTGCTGCTATGGGTGTGGGGGAAATTGTTCTCTTCTACACTGCTGATAAAATATGGGATTCCTAAGCATTTTGGAAAATAATTTGTCAATATTTATTTAAAAATAAAGACTTTTATCTCAGGAATTGTTCTTCTGCAATTCTATCCTGCAGAAATATCATCCACAAGGATATATTACAAATACATTTATTGGACAACTTTTTAAACTGGTTTAAAAAAGCAGAGCTGGGAAAGCAGGCTCACGCTTGTAACCCCAGCACTTTGGGAAGCCAAGTGGGAAGATCACTTGAGGTCAGGAGTTCGAGACCACCCTGGCCTATATGAGGAAACCCCATCTCTACTAAAAAAAAAAAAAAAAAAAAAAAAAAAAAAATTAGCCAGGGTGTGGTGGCACATGCATGTAGTTCCAGCTACATAGGAGGCTGAGGCAGGAGGATTGCTTGAATCCAGGAGGCAGAGATTACAGTGAGCCGATATTGTGTCATTGCACTCCAGTCTCAGTGACAGAGCAAGACTGTCTAAATAAATAAAAAATAGTGGAAATAATCTGAATAATCATCAGTGGGGAAACAGCTGAATAAACCTGTTTATTTATATCACAATATACTATCCAATTAGTATTATCCAAGTATTTTTGATCTGAGGGGCATCCATGATATATGTTTAAAAAGCACATTCATAACATACATATATATATATAAATATATATATATACACACGTACACATATAACCTATCTATGTAAAACAAAAATAAAATCCCTATATGATTAAATAAAATGTGCATAAATCAATATGTGAAAAGTGACCCACGAAACTTAAACTTCTGGTAGAGGATAGAACAAGAAAAAGATGTTTATCATAGATCCTGCTTTGTGCAGGAAATTTTTCAGAAAAACGAAAACGGCTAGCTTATGACAAGGTATTAACTAATATTATTAGTGTCAAATAATGTTTAATATGTGTTTTACTAAAAGAAGAAAAATCAGATTGCAAAACAGCATGTAGGTATAGCATAAACCCAGCTAATATATGCTTTGATATTCATGAAAAACAGTCTCAATATACACCAACATATTAAAGACATATGTGTGTTTGTATGTATGTGAATTTCTTTCTTTTTTTACTTGCATATTTTCTGGATTTTCTTTTATTCATTAGACACATTTATTAGAGGACCTCCTGGATGTCAGACACTGTTCTAAACTCTTCTTCCTTACTTCAAGTTGGCATCCAAGTATCCTAAATGGTAAGCTACTTGAGGACACGTGCTATGTTTATTCATGTTCTCTTTTACCATTGTGGTAAATATGGTGTTTTAAATGTGATAGGAAATCAATAAATATTTACTGATTAATTGAATAAATAGATGAATATAAGCAACTTGTTCAAGGCCACTCAACTAGTCTGTCACAAAATCTGGATTAGATACATTTATGTCCCACTTGATAGAGACAATTTGACACTTTCTAGTGGGCACAGAGTAAAAAGTTAACAGAGAAACTTTTCTCATATTTTAAAGAGAAGGCCTCCCATAAGGATATATAACCCCCCAAATTCTGAGAGGATTACTGGCATGCCTTGTCCCTAGAAAGTGAGCACAGGTGCTGAGGAAAATAAAATCAAATGTCTATAACTAAAATGTCAGAATAATCATTTACCATGGTATTATGTGTTTTGAGTAATGTGAATCTTTTTTTTTGTTGTTGTTGACCCTTTATCTTATCCTGAGTTTTTAGTTCCTATATATAAACGAAACATCTTCCTGAAAGAGCTTGGATCTATTTGCCAATGGGTTTATGATTCATGTTTATATAGGTTGTAAATCCTTTTCAGGAATTACAAAAATACCTTGCTTTGCTTTTCCTAAGCTGTTTGTTTTTGCTATTACTTTACATATTGTTCCGTGTGTCCAAGATACCAGAGACCAGTGTTTTTGGCTCAGCAAATGTCCCCTCTACATTTTTAAATTAATGTTGAATACCAGGGTTCATAAATTGTAACAAAACCAACATTTCATTCCATGTGGGTTTTCTAACCAACTCTGTGAGTCAAATGTTTAACCTAATACAAATATTCAAAGCATTACCTGCATAAAGTGAAGTATAACTTCTTGAAAGATAAGATTTCTGGGTACATACATTTGGTAAAAAATAAAATTGCCGTAATTTGCTACCTATTTCAGAGGGTGGTTGAGTAAAATGTATAACAGAGATGAAAGTATTTTGTAAAGTTTCAAGCATTGTGCATGGGCAAATAACAATATTAATTTGACTTGTATTATTTGCTTTCGTCCATGTCGCCATAATTGACAGTTGCCATAATTAACATATATCATCATCTTTGGGATCTTAAAGTTACATTCATTTCAACGGAATTTGATGGATAACATCCATATAATATGACTGTCCCAAGTCCTCCCATCTTTTAAGGTCATATTTCTCTTTAAATGTCCTGATAAAATAACTCAGCCCAGTCCTACACATGGAAAAGTAGTGCAATCCCCAACATATTTGGGAGTGTCCAGGAAAAGAAGAGGGGTCCTACTTTCCTGGTCACTCCCATTGATACCCGTACATAAACAGTCACGCCTTCTCAGGCTACTCCTCTTTCCTAGACCACTTTACCAATCCAGGTGCATCCTCATCTCTGTGCTTTTCACTTCTCCCGGGCACTGTATCAGTACGAAGCTATTGTGTGTGCCTAATTTTAATTTATAGTTTGGGTAAAATAGAAAAGACCATGGCATAGCACGAAATAATAACAATCTAAAATAGAAACCAAGTATCATTAATCTTTAAGTTCATTGGCCATCCCTCTCCCAGCAAATTTCTTACTGGTCTTCTTCTTCCCTAGACACAGAAACAAAAGGCCTTTGCCCCTCTTCTTTATTGACTACCACTGTAAAACACAAATTATATATATATATATATATAATAAGTTCAGTAAGTTCAAAGGAGTTTTCATTTTTCAAGAAATAGAAATCCTCAGTGTTTTCCTAAACAAATGTGTCACCTATCTCTAAATCTCATCAACTTTAGCATTACAAAAATTTTTATTTAGTTAGTTTTGGTAAACTTCTCAAAGTTCAAATTCTTCATCAGGGTGGTCGTGGATGTGATGCTGATGAGCAGGTCTCATTAGATCTATCTTTTATTCCCTCAAAAAGGAATTTGGAAAACTTTCAAAGCTGTAAGAAGTCTTGTGCTGTATACAAGAAATTCTTCAAGGAGATTAGAGGTGGAAGAGGAATGAGACTGGGGTGTGGGTACCTAATTCTTTCTATAGTCTCTGAAATTACATCAAGGAATCACAATCTCTAAGGCTGCCCTTGGAATCAATCTCTTCAAAGCAATGTCAGCTCACCAAGATTCAATGGATAATGGTCTTCTAAAATATGCAAATTCCGTAGATGAAGTATCTAGTTATGTGATGAATCTACCAGCCCAGCACAAGTGACTGTGCTTGGCAAGTAGCAAACAGTGTCATTTTAATTTCTATGGATTTACTTAAATGGTGGTAGTTCTAATTTTTTAATGTATACCTTGCATTAGACTTGGAACACAGTTTGCATATAATTTCTTTGATCCTAAAAACCAGACGAGTTGCATATTGCATGCTATTCTTCCTTTTTCAGACACCTGACTTTTCCCATAGATACCTAGCTGAAATGTAGTATGGCTCCAAAGCCCATTTTCTCCCTAGCACATCATGCTGCTGCTTATGTGTTTCTCAGCCTGGAATAGACTAATCATCTATGCCTGTGTTCCCTTGAATTCTGGGTCCTACTGCCAAGAGCTCTAAAGGGCAGGACCCAAGAAGACATGACTGTCCTCTCTGACATCTACCTTAAAGGTTGACTGCATCCCACTTCTCCCTTGAACCATTTATGAATCTGTCATTCATAAATTTAGCCAAACCCTTTTAAAATCCATTTATATTTCCTGCCAGTATCACCTTTTAGGATAATGAGGTCCCTTATTTTATTACCCACTGTGTGAATTAGTGTTATCTTTCATTTGTCCTTAGCTGACCTCCATCAAGTTTCAGAGGGCACCGCCTCCTCATTTGCCCCAGGCTAATGGACCCTTAACTATCCTTAGATCGTCCATCTAAGATGACAGAACATTTAGTACAAGAACACAATTGTCCCCACGAATCACAGCATTCCTTGGCAACCAAATGGTAAGTGTTGGGTGGTATTGGGATTGGCAAAATGCTTCCTTATGCCTGAAATAAAGTGTGCAGTGTCGAGAGGCTGCTGACCAAGCAGCAAGTCCCTCAAAGGCCCTGCACCAGCACATCTCCTATGCCAATTAGCTTGAGGGGCTCTACATATGAATTTCAATGAGACCCTACACTGCTGGCATCAGATAAAATAAGGCCCTTGTAACGGATGGGGAGTCAGTCAACTGTTTAGAGTAAATTAGGATCACAGCTATAAAGGTATTAGGTTATACAAAAACATAACATGACTGGATTCTGACCGAGGAGCAAGTGACAGCCCATCCCTGGAAATAGGATGCACAGTAGTCACAGGTCAAGGAGAGAACCTTGTTACTGGAAGTGGAACACAAAGTTGAACAAAGCCGATTTCGAGGCAAGTAACTTTTCTTAGACTCATGAGAAAATCAATATGGATTTGGGCCTGAAAAAAATACCATCTGACAGCAGTGAAGGAAAGCTATAATCTCCTCATTTCATATGTACCTCCTTTTACATGTGTTGCAACACATTGAGATGTAAACATAAAACAGTTTAATTTCTTTTCTAAAGCTGACCCCTAACTCTACCATGGCCAACTGCTTTTTTCCCCTGGTAAATTATTCTCTTAACATCTTGGTCAGATTTCCTAAGTCTGCAGTTCCTTTTGGTAGTTAGCATTGCCTCACTTAAGACCCACTCCTATTTATTTTAAAACCTCAATTTCAGCTTTCATTCTAAGTTTTTCTCTCCCCAGACCTGGCTAGAGTTATCTGTGGCCTCTAACAGCTTCCAGTGAGGCTGAGGAGGCTGACGCAGGAACATTTCATTATATCACTCTCTTCCCCCAGGGTGGCTACATATGGCCATGCTGGCAGAGCACTGCACAATTCCAGTGACACTGTTCCTGCAGGCTGCAAAGCAGACAGTACCCTGTCCACCAAACAAAGGTGTTTCAATAAAAACCCTGTGACTTTAGTGAAATTCCTGAAAATTAAGCAGTGTACAACATGTACACTTGATCACGGTCAAATTGCTAGGGCCTCTTTTTGTTGGAACTGGGAAGAGGGAGAAACAAATGGGCAGTATCTTTTTCATGAACAAAGAGAGGCTTCACTGTTTTTCTCTGCTTCTGGTTTTCCTTCTCTGTCTTCTGAGGGGTGGCCACATGTGTTTGCTTGTTCTCTCTCACAGGATGCTCATGCGAGTGAGCCCTGTGAGGGTTGGAGCTAAGGATACATACTGCATGGGTCACAGTCATGTCAATATAATGCCATCCCTATTATTTGCATCTCTGTAGCACATCCCCCACCACTTCTGAGGAGATAAAAAGTTTTTGAGTATAGGTATTCATATTCTCAACAGATTAAAAAACATAACTTTCAATTTTTCTTGAAAATTGTCAGAGATCCATCTTCCTACTTTTATTCAGTATTAGACATTGTGCAGTTTGTCAATGTAAAATTGAAAAAAAAGTGAAGATTAAGTTGTATGCACTTACGTAGGTCGGTAGAAATGTATATTTTACAAGCGTCTGTTCAAGATGCTTGGTTTCCTTTGCTTGCTGTCTGTAATGACATACGTAGAGCTATGCTCAAGGTTATAAATCTTTTTCACACGGACTTACTAGAAATGACTAAAAACCAACTTAACCTATATTAAATATAGCTATGGATCTGCAGACACGTTTAAGCTCTCCTTAAGCAACAAATTGAAGCCATCACTCTAGCTAGACGTTGAATCTGTTCATTGTCTTTAGTGATTAAAATTTAGAAAATTCTGCATAAAATAAATCATTCATGTAAATTAACCCTCAAGAGGCACTCTCTTAGAGTCTGGGCACTATATATAGAACAGTTTACCACAGCCACTGGTGACATCAAGAAGCATTTGGGATGAATAAGTGCTGAGTCACTTTAAAACTAACAAAGTTCTACAGGCAGTTATCACCCCAATACATTATTTATCACTGGGGCCTCCCGATGCCTGTGCTTGCTGAGGAACCCTCCTGTGATATTGAAGGCCAAAGCATCTCTTCTCCCTAACAACAGTGTTGTATCTTTGGCAACTCAAGCAGGAACTCAGAAAATCAATACCACTTCATGAGCCAGGTCTTGGTCTTCTCCTTTTACGAGGATTCTGTCAATGCAAGGGGCCATTACTGTACTTTAAAGGCATGATATAAAATTGCTTCGACAAGATATAAGACACACCGTTTGCAAGAACCTGGTGAGAGTATTTTAGTCAAAGTTAAATAGTTTCATCATGTAATTACTTCTATTGGCAAAGCTCCAGCTGAATGCGCTCTCGGAGGTGTGTGTTTTCTATTATGGGTTGGGGGACTGTGAGGGAGACCTGGCGATTAGATTCAGGTTGTTCTAAACAAGGTCAAACTGTTAAAATGGAAGCAGAGCGAAGCATCTGATGCCATTGGCAGTGACACCACAACAGAGTTGACAACCTGCTCTCCCCACCCTTTTTTTTCTCCTCCAACTAAGTGGTTTGAAAGTAGTAGCTTTAGTTTTACAGCTATAAAATATTTCATCCTGATTTGCAGTCCGGTAATTCATTTTCTAAGGACTGTTTAGAATTTATTCAGGGGGAAAAGGAAACTCTGTTGGTTTCTCTAAGTGATGCCCATTATATGACAAAATTTAACTTTTGGATTTTATGAGGTTTTATGTGTTCTACTAAAACCATTAGCTGGTTGTCTCTTCATGATAAAATTTAATCACTTATATAATACCTTAAAAGCCAATGACAGTTTTGCATGTATTTATGTTTTCTTTAATTTAAAATATGTGAGTATTATAAAGATAGCTCTTACTGGGGAGAAAAATGAGAGGTTGACACTAAAAACAGAAAATCTGTAAGTATTGAGCCTTTATGTATCACACAATAAGAATGAAGCAGCACAGCCTACAAGGTGCATAAAATTGGAGAAAAAGTAGATGCTAATCCACGAGCACCATTCACATTTCTATGATTACCTGAGTGTACCCAAGCTCCACATTTAGCACTATTCCCACAAAAGCTACTTGACTGCTATGAGATTTTAGCAATTTAACAAAAATTTTAATAATAACAATAAGAAACAGACTCAAAGGAAATGCACATACACGTTGCAAAAATGACTCATAGAAACTAATCACATTAGCCTGCCCTTTGTAATCAGAGAGACTCTCACAATTATTCTTCCACGTAACACTTTTTAAACTTTGGTGGTTAATAGGACTAGAAGAAAAGTGATTTTCTCTCCCCCTCATCCCACTTCCACCCACAGAGTTCCAATTATGGCATTGCTTAATCAACACACATATTTATTTTAGAGTTATTCAAATGCATTATGAATTTATATGTCTATTTTTAGATTTATCGGTGCTAATGATTTCGATTTAAATAGAACTTTTCTTCCTGAGGCTATAACAAATTTCATGAATGACCCTATTCACTCGCTTTGAGTGCCTCAAATAGGAGGAAGGAAAGGGGTAAAAGGTCATTCAACCCATTTGGCTCAGAAGGACAACCTTACCCCACAGATCAAAGAGAATTAACTAAGGTTCCATATAGCTTGATAGTAATAGATCAATGAATTTGCTAAATTTTTAACTCTCAGGAGTTAGGTACCATGTATAAGCTGTTCACCATAATATTTCTAGCAGTTCCAATAATACCAGACACAATAAATATTCATTAAATAAATGAATAGATCAATTATCAATCAATCACTCAGAGAATTTCTGATAGAAATCTGAAAACTCTCAGTTGATGGGGGTAAAATCTGTGCCATTTGGCAAACTACCTCCTCTACCTGCAAATGTACATATATTTCTCTTTCAAAAGGGGCAAAAGGTATCATTGGGCTTATCCACAAGTGTGGATGTCATTGTAAGTAATAGTATCAGGGCAAAATGAATCTTCATGAGCCCTACTCCAAAATGTTCCCTATCTTTACAGGGATGCAGAAATTTCCCTATATAAAGAACAAAGCTTTCCTTTCTATAATGAGACATAGGCCTGAGATAGAAAAGTTTCCAGGAAAATAGATTAGGGTAGGCTGTGCTGTGGGAAGAGGCAGATTTACTATGAACCTAAAAAAGCTTAGCTCTAGGGCCTCTGATCATCCAGACCCTTTCCAAGGTCCAGAAGGCCCTAGCAATAAGTTTTCATATTCACATACTTTTACTAATTTCACAAAGGTAAGTTATTTTTGTGCCTGTTTCTATAAACCACCCACCCTTCAAATTGTATAATCTTCAGGCCCCACATGTCCTCAATGTCTTCCTGAGTGTGGTGACAAATATATTCTAAAATCTCAGTGGTATAGCACAACAAAGATTAATTTCAGGTTCTTCTTTCCTGACATAGGTTGGTAGGTAGCTCTGCGCCACATGGTCATTCGGGGATCCAGCTGATGAAAGTTCTATCGTATTTTGACATTGGGTCTACTAGTATTGCATCAGCAGGAGGGGAAAAAGTAGAAAACTCATACCCAGTCTAAAGTATTTTGATTAGAAATTATAGTTAATTATTTACCTTCATAACCCATTGGCCAGAACTAGTTGTGGGGATCATACTAAGTGCAAAGGAAACTGGGAAGACTTACTGTGTGCCAGAAAGGAGAGGAGTGTTGAATGTGGTGAATACTATTAATCTCTATCCTAAAAAGTAATTATTTGGTTTTGTTTCACACCAAAGTATACCTAAAGTGAATGGGTTTGTTAGTAGTGATAAGGAGCTAGTGCATCAAGATACTCAGTTTCTAAAGTGAGGAAAAGGCAGAACTCATTTTAAGGATACCAGCCTCAGAAAAAAATACATTTTATGTACTCTCAAACTCATCTGGAGGGCCTAAGGTATAAGAGGAAAGAATGAGAGACCAATTCTTCATGTTACTAGGCCTAGGCCACTTCTCAGAAAAATCGCAAGGATTTTGTTCTAGTCTCAAATAAAATGCCTAATTTCTTGTGATGAAGTAGCTTAACATTCCTCAATGGTTTCCCCTTCTCCACAGAACAACAACCAAGCTCATTAGCAGTCAAGGTCCTCCAAAACCCAATTCCTATTGAGTTTTTCTATCTCTTATTCTTCCCCCTCCACTTCCAAAAACTACAGCCATACTGAACAACTTATTCCCTGAGTTGACACAATGTACTCCATCAGCCTTTTAACTGCACACTCTACCTTCCACATTTAAATCACTCACTTCTTTCTTTTACCCATCTGAATAACTCAGCCTTCAAGTCAAAGTTTAAGTATCATTTCCCTCAAGAAGCAAGCCTGTGTTAGAGGTCCTAGCTAAATATTTATAAAGGAAGAACTGCCATTTGTTCCATTTTCTTTTGTTTTGTGTCATTTATATCATTTTGTTTAAAGATACGTTACCTTCTTTGTTAGCTGTCAGCCTCATCCTTGGGGATGATTAGAGCGTTGTCTCAAGCACTTAGCTCAGCCCCTGGCAGGTAGTCAGAATTTAATAAATGTTTGTTGTATGAATGAATGAATGAATGAATGAATGGATTGGACAGAAAGAACAGTGATTAAATGTAATCTCAGGATTTCAAATGAAGTTAAGATATAGTGACAACAGTGTTATAAAGAGTGCACCAGTGTTATAAAGGGTGCAACAATGACTTCATTTTTGCTAGTACAGATATTGCACATTCAGGGACACGTGCCTATATGCTCATTCAAAGGCAAGCACTGTAATTTTCAACGTGCTATTTCTTGTAGGTGTTTCCATAATTGGGATGAAGTGAGAGGATTCCATCCTCACTGGCTTTAAAAGTTGCCCTTTCACCTGGGTGATGCCATGGTAATTTATGAATTACCTCTCTTCAGAGGGACCATGCAAAAAGGGGATATACTTTGTAACACTGCATGGTTATTGACCTTCCATTGCAGCAAATACACAAATGTCAAAGCAATGAGTGTTTTTAAAGAGAAAGCTATTGTTTAAAAACAGATGTTTAAAATATAGGGCCTTGAGAGCTGATCTCTCTCTAGACACACTTGCTAACAATTCTAAGAAGCACAAAATACAAACATGCATAATCTCCATCTTTCCTCTTTAATTCTAAAGAAAGGATGTTGAATGAAGCTTTATCTTTGTTTATCCAACTTCAGACTGAAGAGTGAATTCCTAAGGTTAAGATGACTCTCAGGACAAGAGAAGGTTAAATGGCACCATGACACTTTCAAAAGGTATGTATATTAATGCCATAGTTTGTGCAGTGCCTCCGATTCTGCAAAGCTCCTTTTCATCATTTTCATTGGATCTTTAACTGATATTGGGAGTTTCCAAGAAAAGATTGGATTAGACGCATTTGACAGGCATGGAAATGCATCATCATCAAATTGTGACTTTCCAAAATATTGATAAAAATTGAGTTTTCCCAAAGGTAGAGGAGAAGAAGAAATAGGTTGTTACTTCTATTTTAGGAAAATCACATTGGCCTAACTATTACCAAGTTACTACTCTTGGTGCTTGGACTACGTGAAGGAGGCTATGCACATCTGAGAGTGTATCTCTTTGAATTATTTATTCACTTAGCCCACATTTGACTATTATCCACATTTTGCATTGTGCTAGGGTTGGAACATATACAGAAAAGTAATATAGCAGCTATGAGCAAACCTAATAATAAAGACTGGTGATTATAAAAAAAAAGGGGGGGGGATTCACTTATGCTGAGATGCCAGGGAATCATGAGAACCCAAAGGGTTAAGTGGGCACTCCTGAGGGAAGCAAAGCTTCCTTAAGGATACGCCACCTGAACGTAGAACACAGAAGAAATTAACCATGTGACTTGGAGAAGGACATACTTTCTAGGCAAGAAAGACCCATTAAAAAAGGCACAGTACAAGAAAGAAAATATCTGTGCAACTCAAATCATTTGGGTGATGCCTAGAAAGATGGGACATGTAGAGAGATGTTAGATATCAAAAAACCCTGGAGTCCAGGTGTCCATCTCAGGAAATGGAAGTTTCCTCACAGGCCTGTGGGAGGACTAGTAACTAGTTTGAGTGAGAACAAACATCTAGACATCTGTGAGATTCACTTTTCTCCTTCACCCAGGAACAGTGTCAAAAATGGATTTTATCCATTCGAGCTAAGGTCTCAGGCCAAGCATAGAAGGCCACAATGAGAAATAGGTGCCACAAAACAAGAAAAATTCTCTTTTCTTGCCTGAGTGCACTTTGGCAAAGGGAGATGTTCATGCCAGGGGCCTGTCTCACACCAAGACAGAGAAACAGGGATTTCCCTGCTCCCAGGAGCTCTCTGCTCCTATGGCAAAATGAACTCTTCTTTTGCTTGTGATATGGCAAATGTATTTCCCTGGGGAGAGGCTTTTTTTTTGTTTCACCCTGTCTGTAATGAGAAGGAACATTCAGATGCAAATACCCTCTGAGGAGGAAACAAGTGATTAAAGAGTAACTGGCCTATAGCAGAGGAACTTCCAGGAGTGACTGCAGAAGCAGAAGAGCAGGGCAGGTGCAGCAAAGTCGAGGGCACTTCTATTGGTGAAGGTTGACCACATCCAATCCTCAGCCACACTGAGTCACAGGATTAGAGGTAACATCTTAGAGTAGGATTTGGCCAACTTTTTCTATAAAAGCCATGTAATAAATCTTTTAAGCTTTGTAGACCATCAGGTATCTGTTGTAACTACTGAATTTCTACTATTGTAGCTCAAAAGCAGTGGTAGACAATATGTAAATAATTCAGCATGATTGTGTTTCAATGAAATTCTTTCTTACAAAAATAAGTGGGTAGCCAGATTTGACCCAAGAGCTGTAGTTTGCTGACCTCTGCCTTAGAGCCATGGTTCTCAAAGCATGGTATCTGAACTAGCAGCATCAGCATTACCAGGGAACTAATTTGAAATGTAAATTCCCAGCTCCATACCAGACCTTCTAAATCAGAAACTCAGGGTCTAGGGTCAAGCAGTCTATGTAACTCTGAATCAACCTCACTCCAACTGATAGCTCTTGTAGTACTTTGTTAAAGACAAGGTTACAAACCACATGGTGGGCATTTACGATCAAAAGAAAATTTCTACTGATAAAGAATGTTCTTTTGTCTAAATAGAAGTTAAGGTGAAAGAGTGTATATTATAAAACTACTAAGATCATCTGCAAGTTTTCTCATTTGCCTGATAGACAATTTTTATGACTCATCAGCTGAAACCAGTATGGCAGTAATATATCCTGCCTGGGTTTGAATTGATCATAGAAAGAATTCTAGAAAATGTTAAGAGCAGTTCTGGCTAAGAAGAAATTTGTAGATGACAGGTTTGGTTTCCTTAATGGAAAACCAACATGGCTTTCTCCAGCCAATGGCGAACTAAGGATTAAAAAGGCATTAAGCTGCATCATTTGCAATGTCAAATATGCATTTAAATTCAAGACAGCATTTAAAATATCAAAACATTTAGCAATTTTATTACTAGGTCATTTAAAATGGCGGCCATGAAAAATTTAGTTTAAGCTACCCAATAATGGCTCAGGAGACACTTAAAAATACACACACGGATAACTGAATTTTTAAAGTAGGTTCCCTATTAACTTCTTTCCCCTCATCTATTACCATTGCTATTTTCCAGCTGTATAAACAGTCTGGAGAGTATGCACTGAATGAATTCATCATTCAGAAAACAACATAATTACAGCCATTGCAGCAAACCAAGTGCCAAAAAAGTTACAAATTAATTGAAGGTTAGCATTGAAAATTAAATCCTAGTCAGCTTGAAGTCATCCTTTGGGGTACTTTCTATAAAATTAAATAGAGAACTCACTCTACATAAGTTTGGTTGACAGTCAGTTATAAAGTTCAGGTGGACAAATGGCCTTCTCTACAACCAGCCACTTTTCTGTGATCTGATATTGCTAATTCCAAGTGACGCCTGCCACTGGTACCTTAGAACAAGCTTATGATTTATGCAAAATGCAAGACCACTTCCTCCTGTCACATAAATATCTAGACCTTAGAAAAATGCTAACTAATCTAGTTCTATTCTGAGTCTGCTAAGTGATATCATCAAAAAACATTTTTCTTTTTATTTTATTCAGTCTTATAATACATTTGCAAAAATAGTACAAAGAATCTCTGTACACTACATTCCTCAAATGTTAACATATTTACAATATTAACTAATATTAATAACTACAGTTCAATTATCAAAATCAGAAAATTAACATTAAAATTCAAAATTGTTCTCTAGTCAACAAACCTTATTCAAATTTCAACAATTATCCCTTGAAGGCCCTTTTGTTGGTTCAGGATCCAATCCAGGATCACTTCTGGTATTTATTTGTCATATTTATTTAATGTCCTTTAATCGAATCACCAGTAAGCTTTTAAGTCCAACAAGAATTCATTGAGCACCTGCACTGTGCAAAATCACCTCACTATGCAGAGGTGAGCTCTGAGGATTCAAAGATGATTCTAGCCTTTGAAACACTCATACTTTATTGTGAAATCAAAATAAAACTAAAGGCTAGACATTGAAGAATGTAATGAAGTATTGCCTCTTTTAGAAAAAAAGAAAAGCATTATTTAGATTTGGAAAAAAAAAAACATAAATTAATGAAGATGATCTTGACCCAAAAGGTACTTGGCCTTTGCTTTCAAAAAAATGATCATTCATGACTGAGAGCAATATTCAGAGAAATTATATGCAACTGTGAGTGATAAGATTGTCTTAGTGTTCCATATTTTTATTACAGTACCTAAACAAGGGACAGCAAATAGCAAAGGCTCAGTAAAAGTCAAGCATAGTGGGGATTTGAGGTCATCTCTGAAGCGTACTAGAAGATTTGGAACATGTAGGCTACCTCCAGGTGTCAACACAAAAGCCCCTATTAACAATGAAGAAACTAATTCAAACTCCAAATTAAAGAAAAGTTCAGAGGCTAATTACCATTCGAGGGCCTTTTTCTTTGTGCGCTACTTTGAAACAGGATGTGTAGAAATATACTGTAAAACATGTGGCAGAGAACCAGAGATTTTGGCTCAAGGGTTTTTTTTTTTTTTTCTTTGCATGCCAATGATTCTCCATTTACTTTGTTTAATATCAACTTTCATCTCCATGGCTCAGTCAAATTAAGATTTTGTTAGATTTCTGACATCTTGGATTTGGAAGACTATCAGAGGTTGCTAGTCCAACACACTAGCTGGCTCTTAAGTCCTTCATAACGTTTCTAACAAGATGTGCATCAATTCCTCATTCTTCTAGTTCACCTCTCTTTAGGAGTGCCTTCCTGATACTGCTACAAAACCCCAACACCCCACCTAACCCTCACCTCTCACCCTATATTTTATAAATATTGTCCCAAGTTCTCCCTCTAAAGTCACCCACAATAATTCTGGGTATATATCAGCTCATCAATGTCTTTTTAAAATATGGGTTCTAAAATGAACCACCATAGTCCACCCAAGTCTAGCCTGATCAGCACAGGGTAAAGTGAATCTGTCATTTAATCAGTACTGACGTTATATAAATGTCCATGAAACACACAGCTTTTCTAGTAGTTACATCACAGTGTTGACCTATGCTGGGTTTTCAGAATCAATTAATCATTGAGTTTCTGATGTGGTTTGGCTGTGTCCCCACCCAAATCTCATCTTAAATTGTAGCTGCCATAGTCCCCACATGTTGTGGGAGGGTACCGGTGGGAGGTAATTGAATCATGGTGGGCTTTTCCTGTGCTGTTCTCGAGATAGTGAATAAGCCTCATGAGATCTGATGATTTTATAAAGAGCAGTTCCCCTACATAGGCTCTCTTGCCTGACACAAAGTAAGACCTGCCTTTGCTCCTCCCTCACCTTCTGCTATGTGAGGCCTCCCCAGCCATGTGGAACTGTGAGCCCATAAACTTCTTTTTCTTTACAAACTACCCAGTCTCAGGTATGTCTTTATTAGCAGTGTGAGAATGGTCTACTACAGTCTCTGTAAAATGTGTTACTACTGTTCAGCTTCATATTCCCTATTACATATTAAAAGAGAGGGATTTGGGGGTCCTATGCGTGTAACTTATTTTTACCTCTTCTAGTTTCTACTTCATTATGTTTGATCCATGATTTCATCCTTTAGAGATCTTTTTGATCATGAAGCAAATACTTGAGTTCCCTGTCTTTATCCTGTCATCTAGTAATCAGAAAAGTAACTCATTTATGTCATCACTAAAATCATTGCAAAAAACACACAAAGAAATAAGACCATTGACAGGAGCACAAGCACAGTTTATTCCCTAAAGATAAACTTTGCTTCATTAAGTAGCACTTCTTGGCATATGACTCATTTACAAATGTACATATCTATTATCCTACCCACGTTTTAATAGATAACCACAGATTTTACCAAGTGTGCTCCTGAAATCCAGGTTCACTATGTCTAAAGCCTTTCCCAGGTCTATCACAAAAATGAAGGTGGCCTCATCTTACAAGACTTGGTAGCAAGACATGAAATGCATGGTAAGACTCAAATGTTTTATATGCTCTACTCACTGCTGAGTGAGAATTTCAGCAGATAGGTAGCCGACTTCTACCATCACCAAGACAACTTGTTTCTTATCCATTATGTAACCTATACTTGAAATACAGCATTCATGTTCTCTCTTTAATGCTAGTTTTATTTCTCTCATTTACTTTCAACAGAACATTGCATCATCAGATTCACTGATTTCCTTTAACATTCTCTTGGCTGTGTGCATCGCATGCTCACACAGTTATCTCTTCAGAGGTGTAACTTTCCCCACCAGGAACCTCTAACATGAGTTTCCCTCCACTAATTCTCAGTATTTCTTAGGAAGTTGTATGTCTCTCCTTGAGTTAAAATCTCAAAATTTTTTCACACTCTCTACATCATCAATAATTCATTGGCATTTACATGATGAAACATGCATTATTTCTCATTTCCTGGCCAAGTATTTTCCTCTTCAAAATATTAAATGCCTATTGTACAGTTTTTTCTATCTTGAAACTTCTGTCTACTTGTATGATTTTAAAAATTTTTCTGGTGAAACCAAAGCTATAAAATACTGACCAATCACAGTGCAAATGCATACTCTTTGGAAACAAAATGTAACCATTTTATTTAAGCCACCCAAACAGCAAGAGTAAGAAGTGCTTTTGCTAATTAGCATCTTGGGGCTGAAAGGAACCAAGGATCTTAGGTTAATTCTAATGAGTTATGAGCTAATATTGGTAAGATGCTTTTAGATTTTTAATTTAAAAGCACTTTGGCAATGCAAAGTATGAGGATTACAAATTTCCTGAGCCATCTGGTCCCCTACATAAGGTAATAATTTCAAAAAATTTTAGATGAATAGATGGATAGATTGATAGAGAATTTAATCCTCTGTCTACTTTTTTTTTTTAAGTTCTCTTTACACTGAGGATCATTTAAATATATTTTCTTCCAGTCAAATCTCAAACTGTGGTGAGTGAAAAATGCTTTGGAGCAAACAACTAAAGCACAAACAGCATATACAAATATAGAATCTACACTGTTAAAATTATTCATAATGAGAGCTGAACTGGTCCTTTCATTCCTGGCAGGCTACCTCCTAAAAGAATCCAAGAGCAGGATTAGTCATAACAATGACTTCTATTTATTTAATACTTATTACAGGCAAGTCCTCTACATTCATTAACTTATTTCATTTTCAGAGTAATCGGATAAAGCTGGTACTAATATAAACTGTTTTAAATAAGAGGAAAGTGAGGGTTACAAATGTTAAACCTTTCCTGATTTCTCAAATGATATGACCACCACCCAAGATTGGAACCCAGCAGCCTATTCCTCTGCTCTCCACCCTTGTGCCACGTAGAGAAGCTGGTGAGAAATGTAAGACTTGGACAATGCCTCAGACATAGAGGTATGCATATATATGAATTGCTTTTGTTGACATCACCCCATTGAACCCTCCCAAATTTCCTATGAGGGTCATGATATTATTATCCTTACTTTGCAGACAAGGGCAACAATAGTAAGAGATGGGTACTTCTGTGCTGAGATTGAGGAAGTTAGTTTTTGTCATTGTAGTGTTGTCATTTCATCATCTAGTATTTTTGCTTGTTTGCTGCATTCAGCTGAAAAAAGTCTTAGTTCTGGTTGGCTGTGAGAGAAATCATAAAACATTAATCACATAAATGTCCAATTCTTCTACTTTCTGAGCCCTTCTTTGTTTAAAAAAAAAAAAATAGGGTCTTTGGTTCTCCAGCTGCCCACAAGTCAATCCTTTTAAAAATAATAAAAAATTGGCCCAATATTTTATAGCAGTCCAAAAGTCCATGAAAATCAATGAAAAAAAAAATGTATCCCTAAGAGTGTTTGTAGGGGGAAGAAGAAGACACAGCATACTCTCTCCTTCGTTAAGCAAATCTTTGATCTGACATAACAAATTCATCATTTTCTCTGAAAGAACGTTTTCTGACCTCCTTTGTCATCTTTTCAGACCTTACTAGCTAAGAAATTCTTCGAGAGGTATCATTCTCCCTAACCAGCACCCCTTCCCTTGCTTAGGGAAAGCTGCTGTAGAAGTGACAGTAATTCGGCTCCCTAAGTGATTCCGATCCCTGCTGACTGACCTCAGTGGTGAGGCAGAGCAACATTGTCTCTCACCTCAGATGTTTCCTTTAATTTAGCTTTGGCTCTCTCTCCTTGGCCTTTGATAGTCGGAGCTTAGAGCCCCAGAGGTTGTTCAGGGGAGGGGGGGTGGGAATAGGAGCTTGAGCAGGTGAAAAACATACTCCACAAAGGGCTGGTCCTTTCTGAATTATCACTTATTCTTCCCCAGCGTGGTCCCTGCTTTTTTTTCTAAAACATGAAGGATGTGTAGAGGACACATAAAACTTTAGTCAATAGGTCCATTATTATGATTGGCTGAAAACCATAAAATGCATCCATCAAGCCATTGTGTTGCATCTTGTGTTAAATTATGGTGATAAATAGTCCTTTATCTGTGACGTCACCTACTAATCTATTCCAAAAACTATTCACCACTGCCATTGTGCATCACTCATGCTCCTGCCAGCATGCTGAAAAAAATCCCTTACATGATAAAGGCACACAAGATTGTGCTTGACGCTGCAGACGCAAACATTGTCTGCTATTTTCATGTCATACTGTGAAACAATTGCTTCCTCAGTTCCCAAAGTTATCTCAAGTGTGCAGTAATGTCCTCAGTGCTCAGCTCTGGGCATTGTAACTCATGTACTTTTAATTGTTTATAATTTGCACCAAAACTGGACAGAGTCCATTTTCATCCATGCTGCTTTATAAGTACTGGATGACATATTTTTGCCACCTTGCTTTGGGTCAAATTTAATCCTATTGACAAGTCTTTAACATAGAAATTTTGTGTGGAATGCCTTAATATTCTCAAGAGCTATGTAAAAGGATGTGTAGTAGTTGCTATCACCGTGTCTTGAATTTGGATCTGATTTTATTTAAAATGTTCTCATAAAATTAGACATTTTTAGCTCTTAGGAAAATACTATTTATTAAAATAAAATTAAGAGGAAAATATAAAGATATTTTAAATTTCAGTCTCAAATGGAATAACCTGTTTTAAAATGCACACACAAAAGATACGCTTGTGGAGCTTTCTCTAGCTCAGTGGTTCCCAAACTTTTTGGCACCAGTGACCAGTTTCGTGGATGACAGTTTTTCCATGAACTGGGTGGCAGCAAGGGGTTCATCAGGAATTAGATTCTCACAAGGAGTGTGCAGCCTAGATCCCTTGTATGCTCAGTTCACAATAGGGTTCACAGAGTTATGAGAATCTAATGCCTCTGCTGATCTGACAGGAGGCAGAGCTCAGGCAGTAATGCTTGCTGGCTTGCCACTCACCTTCCAATGTATGACCTGGTTCCTAAAAGGTACCCACCTGTTTGTGGTCCAGGGTTTGGGGACCTCTGTTCTAGTTCACCTTGATGGTTTAATATTACACATTCCTCCTCTAAATAAATAAAAACTACCTAAGTTTCCCAACTTACTCATAACAAGAAGAGATAAAATATAGAGTGAAACACAGATCACTGTTGGAATTTCATTCAAAAAAATGGAGCCTAATATGTTTAATCAGGTTTTAGCTTTAATCAAAGCATCTGGGGAATTGTTTCTGACTGAGCACCACAATGGAGGTGTCACAGCTCCTGCTTATTTCTTGAATCCCATATGAGATGACTGGCTTAACGAGGACAAATAAATAAATATAAACTGATCAAGCTTCAATGGGTTACATCCTGCATCCATCTGCTATGTTTGCTTATGTATTTTATTTTTAAAAATTTACCTTTTTGGTGGACACGGAAATAGACATGCTACTGGAGAGAGAAATATAGGCAGACTTTTCCTTCCTTTCCCATTCTTATATGTCCAACAGAACTTACAGCAAAGCATTTATCTGAAATTTGCTACTTAAAGCATATTCTATCCAATCAATCATGGAAAACAATAAAAAGTCAAATCACTTTAAAAACAGTGGCTTTCCCCCTTCACTGACCTCCTCTCAATCATCATCACTTATAGAATCCAAAGAATTCACATATTGGAGGAAAGAAAGCAGTTCTAAAAATTGAACAATCTTCAGCCAGTCTTGACGGAAGTTTGGCTTCAACTCAACACTCAAAGTCAAATACGTTCCAGCATCTCCCACTCTGATGTTCACTCTCACATGTGGCATCTACAGACGAAGAGTGGTTCTTGCCTTCTAATAGTAGAAGGGGCCTTCATTCAAAAGCCATTGTTCCACTTTTCTTTCTTTCTTTAGACTAAATTCCCTTATTTCTAGCCCTTTCTCCTATTGCTAAGACTGCATTTATTGCTGAGTAGAAGCATATTTTAAGTACATCTAAACATCAAAGTCAGTCTATCCTCACTGCTGAAAACACACATGCACACACACACACACACACACACGCACACACACACACCATTCTTTCTCACTCTCGCCTCACACCCATATTCTGACAAATCCCTGAATCCTCACCATTGTATAGTAACTGCTGTTCTCGCCACCTTTTTGCTTCCTGGTGGGTCTGTAATTGTCATCTCATCCCTGGAGCAACATCAGGATCACTCAATAAATTGATTGTCAGGGGATATTTGAAGAACAGAACAGCTTGAGCTCTAGAAGCCAAGTGCCTTATGGCCTCCAGCCCAGAAAAAGGAAGCAATGAGGATGAACAAACCTCATCCCATTCCACTTCTCTAACACATTAATGAGAATTAAGCAAGTGAATTTTATTCCCTATTTCTACTCGGAAAGAGCAAACAACAATACAAAGAAGATTAAAGAATTAAATAAGATCATCCTTTACATTCTTTTTTATTTAGGATGAAACTGAAAATAAGATATCCAACTCCATGATTTGAAAAAGTTCATTTCAGCCTTCCATATGTACATGCAATTTGCTACTTTTTTTTTTGCATAGTGATAGTATGTCTTGCCTATCCAGAAGTGCTGCTGTGACAGGGGTTCTTCTGGTATTGTTCCTATTTAAAATATTGTTTAATTGTATTCTCAAGCTTTTAACTGTAAGATTCTGATGTGCATTCTCTTCAAAATCTTGTTATGAGAGTGCCTTCTATGTTGGCAGCCTTTATTGGAAGAATGATATAGCTTTTGCTAGGAAAAAGTCTAAGGAAAAGATAGACCTTATTATGCTTATAGGGAAAGATCAAGACCATAGGGGAATTTTTGAATGCAGACAAACTACATTTTTGTTAGGAGATCATTGCATCATTCAACACATGGGGACCAGTGAAGGAATGGGAGAGTAAGAAGTATTAGCTCTGTGCCTGATCTGTGATTTAATATCATAATCAGATCATGAAATGTTTATCCTGTTAACCCCATTTTACAGACAAGAAAATAGCTATTCACAGGTATTAAGAAAGCTAGTCATACCTATTCATCGATATTAAGAAAGTTATGAATTTAAGTTCAAAGACCATTTTTTTCCATCTTACCATGCTGCTTTTCAGATATGATGACTCCTTAAATTAAGGTAGTATGATGGGAATGATAATGACATTCCAGTAAAAATGAAAAAAGGAAACTGACCACTGTATGTATGATCCCACAGTGCAAACACACAATTATACCTTTACTTCAAAAAGCATTTATTCAATCAACAAGCGTTATAATAGATACAATCATTCAATAAATCAAAAGGCATTTATTAAAGATGCTTTTATATTGGGCACGGGACCTGTGCTAGAGTCACAAAAATGTATAAGATACCATGTTGGCCCTAAAGGATTTTAGAACCTACTGCAGAAGACACCTAAAAGGATCATTTCCAGGTTGGAAGTGACTAACTTTGCAGGGCAAGTTTTCTTAAAAAGGTGCCATCAAAGTTGTGTCTTCAATAATAATTAGGTCAAGGGAGATACGAGACACAAAAGGCATGTCAGGTAGAGGAAATAACATGCATGAAGTCTCTGAGAAGGATTTCTGGCAAGCACAAAATTATAAAGCCATGTGGCTACACACTGGCCTCTATCTGCTATTAAAATGTAGCAAAATATAAAAATTTTATACATAAAATTTAAAAGGCATTTCTGAGATCAAATAAATGAGATGTCTCTATGGTCTAAAAGCAGACAAGTAACATAAATCTTTCAGGCCTGGTCCTGAAACTGTGGGTCTGCTGCTCTCAGGCTATGGAACCAGGCAAGAAGGCTGGGGATCCCTGCTTCTGTGAGTAAACTCAGATTAAGAATACCCTGTGCAGGACTGATGGTTAGAGAAAGGCTTGGAACTGGAGACATACCTGTGAAAAGGCTATGACCACTTCCTGGATTACAAGAAAGCCCAATATATAACATCTATTTACCTCTTCAAGTTCAGAACCAGTGGAGAGGGAGTGGGAAAGGGAGAGGAAAAGGAAGAGGGAGAGGTTAGTAAGAGTAAGAAAGATGGATATCAAAATGCATCCCTTATTGCTGATGAATGCTAGATTGGAGAGGGTAGCTTAGATGCACAGCCAGTGGGCTTGGTAACAGTCTCCTGAGTTAGATAGATTTATCCACCCAGTAGTAGGAAGAAATGCAAAACTGCTCACTGCTATGCAAAGACATAGCCTCCCTGTTGAGATTAGATCTTGGCCAAGAGGACAAACCAGAAGTCACTCATTGCTGCTTGCAGGCAGTCTCAAAGAAAAAGCCCAAAAGCATCTAAACCACATACATTCATTCCAATCTCAAAAACTCTTGAAGTCAGTAAGTCACTACTCCTTCCCCAGGGAGGAATCAGTGATAAGGGGGAGAAGCAATCAGAAGGGATTACATCAGTGCAGTTCCCTGTCACAGTCTTCCTCAACATTGCCCTCTGTCTAGGGTTATTATTTACATAAAATTTGGTACTTACATGGCTGGAAGTAGCAGACACAGCCTGACAGCCCAGACTGACTCAGTAATAACATCTGTTTTAGCCTCATTTTCATCACAAGACAAAAGTGCTACATGGCCAATCAAAGACCTAGTTGTAAACTGAAGAATCAGGGTGACTGGATAGAGATAAGCTCAGAAGTGCTGTATAGGAAGGGATGAGTGCAGGACAGGAAGGCAGTGAAACAAACCCCACTCAATTCTAGTCTGAAGACTCAAATTCCAAAAAAGAGAAAAAGAGCTAGGAGAATAAACCAATAAAATCAATATATCAGTAGCATAACACACCCTAAGTGAAATGAAAATAACTAGAAAATTCCTACGTAGCTTTAAAATACTTATATTTAACATCATCAAAGTGATGAAGATATGGATGACATTTAGAATAAATAAAGTACTAGAAATTTTAAGAAAAAAAACAGAATAAATAGAAATGAGAATGGGTATCTGAAAAGATACCGAATTAGAATTCCGAAAATATGACATGCAATGTTTAAAATGAATTAAGAAAACTATTAATTGGAAATGCTCTAGACAAACACCAGCTAAAGAAGAAATTGGTGAATTGGACAATATTTGAGGTGTCAACCAGGAATGAAGCATATGAAGATAAAAATGGAAAAGGGAAGCTCAGAGACAGAGAGCATGAGGAACTCCAGTATACACTCACATGCATCCAAGCAGAAGAGATTTGAGGGAGCGGCAGACAAGCAGTATTTGAGATGACGATAGCTCAAAATGTTTCCGAATGAAATAAAGACGATGTATTCTCAAAATGAAAGTGCACGTCAGATGCCAAACAAGAAATGGATAGCAAAATCCATGTGAAGAAATGTCACAAGTCACCAAGAAGAAAGCCAAGAGGGAGCTATGAAGAACTCCAAGGATTATGGTGCCAAGGAGTATAGAGAATGGGGCCCTGATTGGCAAGATATAAAAGCAGAACTGGGATCATATAATAAAGTCACAATAAGAAATGTGTACTTACTCTGTACATGAGGGGAAGCCGAAAAGCCACACTGAAGGAGGCAAGGCTGGAGAAATTACATAGAATGAGCTGAAAAAATGTATGATAAGATCTTAACCAGAATCATAGAAAGGAGAATAGAAAGGACAGCATGATTTGAATTTTGTGACAAGATTTCAGAAGTTACTGGATGTGGGGAGGGAAAGAAGGAACAAAAGAAGTCAAGAATTATTCTCAGGATTTTAGCCAGGAAGATACATTGGAAAGAGTGAATACTGAAGATAGAACCAGTTTATAGCAGACACCTAGCTCAATACTGTACAAACATACTATGGAAAAACTAGTGAGAAATTTTTGACCAAATCATCTGGGATATTTTAGTTTGGAAACTAGCAGAAAGTTCTAGACTAGAATAAAGACTTGGCCATCATCATCATAAAGATCTCTCCATTAGCTTCTACAACAAAGATCAACATCCCAAATCTAAGAGACTTTTCTTCCTAATCAGTGGCAACTCACTGGCTAGGTGAGGAGCTATTTGCAGGAGAGGCAGAGATGAGACACTGTGACTAAGGAGGCTGTGGAAGTGGGAGAAAACTTAGACAATAAGAGAAAAAGCAATGTGGTGGTGAGCATCAGCAACAGAGCAGCCAGGCAGTCAGCAGGACAGTGTTGGTATCAAAAAGCAGGTAGGCAAAGGACTGGGAAGGCAAGGTGCTCTGCTACAAAGAGGGCTCAAGGCTGAAATGAAAATCAGTTAAGAAACAGGGTGCGAAAGAGCTGAAGGATGAGGTAGTAAAAATTAGGAAAGCAGGGAAAGAATTGCCTACACATGGGGAAAACAATTGGGAACATTGGTCAAGGGGAACTTTGCTTTGGCAGGAAAACAACAGTTGTTAAAAAAAAAATTGGCCGGGTGCGGTGGCTCATGCCTGTAATCTCAGCACTTTGGAAGGCCAAAGCGGGCAGATCACAAGGTCAGGAGTTTGAGACCATCCTGGCCAACATGGTGAAACCCCGTCTCTACTAAAACATACTTAAAAAAAAAAATTAGTGCTGAGTGTGATGGCACTGGCCTGTAGTCCCAGCTTCTCAGAAGGCTGATGCAGGAGAATCGCTTGAACCCAGGAGGCGGAAGTTGCTGTGATTCAAGATTGCACCACTGCACTCCAGCCTGGTGACAGAGCGAGACTCCATCTCAAAAAAAAAAAGAAAGTTCCTGGGTAAATTTTGACCAAAACTTGGACCTCTTATTTGAGCATCAGCTACCTTATGCAGCTTTACATATAAGAATCACACTTGCCTAGAAAATGGAAGTGTGCTGGCATCACTTTTGTTCTGCTATGACAATACATGAATGAATAATGAAATGAAAGTTAAGGTTTTTGAAAGCTCACCAGAATAAATTTTTACTTTCTTAGAATGAATGGCTAAGTGGCTCTTTTCAAGACTTGGATAATAGTTTCTAAATGAAAGAATGAATATCAAGGGCTTAGAGTGTTAACTCAAGCTAAGACTTTGGGAAGACCTTTGGAAATATTTAAAAAGATAGATTAGTGAAGCAGTGAGACACAGATAAAGTGAACATGCTTTCAGATCTGTCATGTGGCACTGCATCTGCCAGGTTATTTATTTTTCAGTGTCTACACTATGATGAATCAAAATCACCTTTAGGAGAATCCTTATTGGATAACATTGAGAAAAGTCAGAGATATTGTTCACCAATGTGTTTTAATTCTTTGGGCAATAATGATACTTTAATACTAATCCAGAATTATAGTTGTGTACTAAAAATCTTTTATGGGTATTTATTATTAATAATTATTTTAGAAAATGAGATTTTTAGTGTATACAAGTTTCCTTTCCCTTTTGTCCTTATTTCAGAACTTAAAGCTAACATGCAGATTTTTAAAATATATGTCTTTTGACTAAAGTAATCCCTGGGGTAAATAGGAGAAATGTATAGTAACCCTAACCAGTCAACATTTAGATTGAAGAGTGAGGGAATTACTTACTTCAAATAAGGCACAAATTTCAGGGCTGTCACAAAAGTTTGTGCAGATTGTGCACTGAACACTTACCTCCAGGAGGTACTATTCACATGGAGGTCTTTGAGCATGTACACTTGGCACAAGTACATTTAGTAGTCCTGGGTTTCCCCCTCTTTTGCTGCACTGTCTCTTAGATGACTATGGCTTTATCTGAAGAGACTTTGGTATAGGCCTAAGTTCTGGAGCAAACACAGAAGAGTAAAAAGATAATTCATTTCCATGGCATGGAGGCTTTTGCTGGAGAGTCACATGGACCTGGGATTAAATCTTAGCCCTGCTACCTACTATTTCTGTGAATTTAGGCGTACTATGTTAATTCATTGAGACCATTTCCTGATTTGTAGAATTGGGATAATAATAATCCCTTCTTAACAGTATTGTTAGGATGGCAAAATGTGATTATAAAACAGTTTTCACAGGTTTTTTTTTCGCAGACTAAGTGTGAATAAAATGTTAGCTCATCATCATCATCATCCCATCTATAGAACCTCTGTGTTAGAAACTCATGGCAGTTCTTGTCTTTACTGTCATTTCATTTGTTCAACAAGTCAGTATTAAGATACCATTAGAAGCAAGCCTCTTGGAGTATGAAATATCAAGTTGAGTCAGGCGGAGCTGTATCTATATGGGCAGGCTCTATAACAGGGGCAATCAGCCATCATTACTCTGCACAGAGTCGAAATTCCTCATTAAAAAGAAATAGTCACAATCTTTGAAGGAATAGATCACTTTTGATTGGAATTAGCCCATACAATGTGTTAATTTAATCTGGGCTTTGAAAGCTGGATGAAGTTTTAACATTGAAGACTAGAGAAAGAAGTGGGCATTCTGGGCACAGGAATAAGACATGATCTAAAAGCAGACATCCCTATTATTTCTTCAGGTTTTAGGATAACAGTCTATCACATATTCAGATTCTAAAATGTTAACCCAAAGATTTTTAAATACGTCCTGTTTTCATGTACACAATCATCAGTGAGTTCTTTGTGGCTGACATCAATTTCACTGGGCTATGGTTTCAGTCCAGTGAAGTACTACACAGGCTTTATTGCATAGTGACTACAGGGTTCAGGGAGAAGCATGGCACCAGAAAGCCTAGATACTTTGCGGCTCTGGCATATGACAGCAGTGCGATCTTAGCAGTTACTTCTCACCTCTGAACCTCAGTGTCTTCATCTATAAAATGAAGATGACATCATTTAACTAGCTATACAAAATGAGACGATATAGAGTAAACTTCATTAGCACACGGCTGGCCTTCACTAAACAAACTTTATTAGCAGACAGCTGGCCTTTACTTCAGTAAAAGGTAGCAATTGTTATAATTTTATTTCTTTAAAACTTGAATTATAGAAACCACATACAAATATATAAAATCTCTAAATATCAAATGCTTATAATCGTGACATTTTTATTGTAGACATTTTTTAATTATTAAAAAGAAAACCTCAGCTTTTTTATTTTTTGAGTATCCCTCTACATTGGAAAAAGTACTATGTTTTCATAGTAATTACATCATACAACATTTGTTAAATTAAATATTCAATGCATTATCTTTTCAAGAACAGTATTTACTCTCCTTTATGTGTGACCTGCTTAATATTAAGATAGTTTGTGAGTGAAGACAGTTTTGGCATTAAACTATACCTTGTTCAGTCTCTTTCTCTGCCAATTTCCTTTGTACAGACTCTGGAATGTATAAGCATGCTAATAGAAAGGAGAAGATGAAGTGTGAGCATCAAAAATCATTTTTCGTCTAATAAATACAATGCTTAATAATATCAAATGCTGAGTACAAACACAGAAAAATACCTGAAAGTTAAATGGATTTTTTATTTTCCATTACCTCTTTTGACTAAGCATGAAATTCTGTCTTCAGGAAAAAAAAAAAGAAAAAAAAAAAAAAAACCCTTCTGATAGAAAGAACATGTGCAGTTGAGTTCTGTGAAACCTAACATAGAAACAGACAGGTTGACATTAATGATGAGCATTTGAGTGGATAGATAGAAAACCAAGCCCCCCAAAAGCTGATGTATGATACAGTCCAAATGGGTAAATCATAGCTTGGTGAGGGGTGAAAAGTTGAATGGAATTGCGTAAAATGAAGCAGAACAGCACAGAAAAGTTGATTTCCCTTTAAATCTGATGTTCCAGGTTTGATACCCCCAAAGCATTTCCACTATACTCCACATCACCCCAAATAGACATATCCACTCTTCATTTGGCAGTTCCTAATATTCCTGTCTTAAATGACTTCATAAAATGAGATCTTTTTCTTCAACTGGAGAACAAAAAGGAATTTTCTACCTTAATATTTGAGTTATAATATTTAAAAGCAAAAATAAAAAAATAAAAAATGAAATGAAGTTCAATCTATTTTTAATTAACTTAGTCCAACAAGAAAGGAAAATTTAGAAACCAAAGTAATCTAATTTTATATATATCTATATTAACCAAATATTATTTTCTTTCCACTGCTCTGATAAAAATAGCATTGTATTTCTTTCTGACAGGGGTACACCAGAGTACTAAACTGGAAGTCAAGAGTCCTGGGGTTGAGTCTTACTTTAGCTTTGCTACTGGGTATAAATCACTTCATCTCATTGGGTCAGTTTTCTGTCAACATAAGGTAGTTGAATTGGGCAAATGCGAAATGTCTTAGAAATCTAACATCAAATGATGATCTCTTCTGCATGGATTTATTACATCTGCCCCCACCCCGTTTTTCACTATAGACATTATAGCACATGATAGTTAAATAGATAGGAATAAGTAATTGTTTTGATCAATAATTCTCAAAGTAGGGCCATAGATGACAGACCCCTAAGAGAGATTTCTTAAAATACATGTTTCACTTTAATTAGATATATATTTAACATATAGTATAATTAGACTATGTTTAAAGATAAATAACATTTTAAATTCTTTGGATGACTACTATGTAACTAAGTACAGCCACTTTCATTTTGTCTTTCTGACACTATTAGGAACAAATTATTATCAAAAGTTAAGCAATTTTGTTGGCAAATATAAAAGGCTATCCTATAGTTTAACGTGTCCTAATGTAAAAAATGACAATTGCCCCGCATGCCTTCATATGGATTTTTCTTACCAGCTACATAAACCAAACTGGCAAAAATTCAGAATTGAAAACTGCTGTATACCACATACTTTAGTTTCATAAGTTAGTGCTTCTAAACTTAGAGATCACATTATTTTATTTGAAAAATACTGGACTAAAATACTATCTTATATATCATTTGAACAATTAAACTGTAACATAAATTTAACAGTTCTTCCTAAGCATGCTTTTTCTAAAGGAAAATATTTAAGTAATTGATAAAAAGTTTTTCTCCTTAAAAACTGTAAAAAATTCAAGAAAATCTGTAAGAACCAGAACTCTGTCTTTAACATGAGCTAAACATTAAAAAGTCAAGAGAAAACCAGAAAAAGGAATATTTTGCTTCAAAAAAGGGGGAGAGATTTCATATTTTTCTATCATTTTCCTAAGATTTTCTATCTTAGGAAAGACCGAGATACTTTCCTAAAAACCAACTGTGAGCACATGAATTCTGTCTTCTTGGTTTTGAGTATCTCCATGTTTTTTGGGGTCATATGAACAATGTGCTCTCTGGAATAACAACTGCTCCTGTCTATAATATCATATTCACTTCTAGAGTACCTATATGACAATCAGATATTTCTTTTTATAGTTCCCTCTCTTCTTTGTTCCTTTCAGGTGTTCCAAATTTTGAATTTTATTGCACAAGTTATCTAATAAACCTGATTCTCTTCCAAATATCCCAGCAGGCTGCCCTTTTCCCATAATGCCATCCAGATGGCCTTCAACCCACATGAAGCTATTAGAGATACAATAATATTCCTAAAGTCCTTGTACCATCAACTCTGTCTTCTTATGTTCAGTATATTTCCTCTGATCTCACTTGCTAATTAAGATGAGATACAGAAAAAAAGTTTATAAAAGTCAAAGACCTAAACAGGACCTCCACTATCTTTGTGTTTGTGTGTTTTATGTGGGCTTCTCTCCCACAGAAACAATGAAGGAAAAATAAAAAGATGAGCTGGATTATAAGACATTGCTGACCAGTTGGGAATAGCTAAAGGCAACTGGCATTAAGTTTGAACCAAACAAAGAGCTTTAAGTCTATCAATCAAACTCCCAGTATCATTGCATATTTAAGAAAATGTCTAAAAGGGATATTCTCCCCATATAAAAAAACTTATTCAGCCAGACACTATGGTGCATGCCAATAATCCTAGTTACTTGGGAGGCTGAGGTGAGAAGATGACTTGAGCCCAGGACTTCAAGGGTAGCCTGGGCAACACTGCAAGACCCCTGTCTCTAAATAAAATAAAATATAAAATAAAATATTCTTCAAAAGCTTATAGTGATTTTTCATTTTGAAAAAGCAGACAAAAAAAGCCATAGCATAGATTCAGCAACGAGAGCTGTCAGCCACTGGAAAGAGAAAAACAAGTGTTTGGGCCAACATCTTTGAGTCTCTGGTTAGCTTTACCAAAATCAGCACAGATGAATTTTATGACAGCTCAAAATTATTTTCAGACGATATTTCTCTAAGTAAAAGAATGTGTCTGACCTGGCAGATTTGTTAAAGATCAGTACTTAATGAGTCATACTTACCAGTAGCTAGAAGTCTCTAGGGCTTTTATTTCTTTGCCCCAGAAGTGTTCAAGAAGGCAAAAGTTCACCTCCAGGTTCCTATATATCACCTCTATCCTTCCCCTTATCCTGCATTCACACCCACTAATGAGAAGTGTAGGTAAATTCTAGGGAGGCAAATACGCAACAATTATGCAGTGCTGCAAGGGGAGTGAACAGAGGCTGATGCAAAAGAAAGGTCAAAAATTTCCTAACAATCCTCATAACTAGAAATGAAACTGAATTCAAAACCATCATAATGCAGATGGGCTGGCTTTTTCCCTTGTTATTGTTTTTTTAAAAATGTTCTTGAGCATAAAATCCAGCAATCAACAATTTCGTACTTTGGCCTAAGTACAGTGGGTGCTCTTCCAGTCCTTTTGTTGATATATAGTTTTCATGTTAATAATAGCTAATTATTTGGCAAAAACAACCACAACCTATTTTCCCTCCATCTCACATAATACAAGTGGCTTGGAAAAGATGATTCTCACCCTGAAGTGGTTACTTTTTTTCTCTAATGAATTATGTAGATTCAAAACTAGAATATTTGGTCAAAACCTGGAGACAATTGTTTTGTAGCATTTTCGCCTTCAAACATTTTAAGAGAGATATACAGGCTGTTTCCTATTTTTCCGTAAAAAAATCAAAGCATATACAAATTTATAAATTGATACTTTGAAGGGGTACTTTAGTTTATCTTTAGTGTCAAAAATACACTATTTAGGATTTATTTCCAATTTGCCTGGCAAGAAGCTTCAGCTTCATTTTCTTAACAATACCTCCACTTTGGTGCGGTGGTGGAGGATAGCTGCATAAAAAATGTGTATGCAAAACATTTGACTAAAAGAATTATTTCTATTTAGATCTTTTTCTTATGCTGTAGAAATTTCAAATCTCCTTCCACTCCAAATCAGTCATGAACTAGAGCTTTAAGTATGAAGGCAAAGTCTGAAAGTAGTAGATAGAAGCAGATGTTGAACCCTGAACCCATGATCCCCAATGTCCTGGCACCAGTCTCTTAACTGGTCTATCAAATGCCTCCAGTGTCCTCTCCACTCTTTTTCTAATCAGGATTAATGACCTTCTGCTATTCTAGGATGACCAGCTTTTCAAGATATCTATGAGGATGGGAAAAGGCTAGCATATGAATGTGCTTTTATTTGGATACTGCCATATGCCTTCTATCATCCAATACTCTCTGCGAGGACTTCCAAACTTCAGTATATCTTGTCTCACTACTCTGGTCTGTGACTTATCTGTGTTACTATCCGTACTATAATTTACTCTATGTTAACTCTTTTAGTAATTTAATTTTCTTTTTTTAAAATTGATTTATTATATTTTAAGTTCTGGGGTACATGTGTAGACCATGCAGGTTTCTTACATAGGTATACATGTGCCATGGTGGTGCTTTGCTGCATCCATCGCCCCAACATCTACATTAGATATTTCTCCTAATTCTATCCCTCTCCTATCCCTGTTCTTAATCCCCCTTTGTACTCTTATCTTGTATCTGCACTCTGTTATTTTGAGATGTCATACTTTACACTCTATTGTAAAAATAAAAGGTAAAATTATATTTCAAATTAAAGAAAAAGTAATTTAATTTTCAAAGGAAACTTTATACCACTACTAAAAATGGAAACCTAATATTGCTCAAGTACGGTGGTTTATAAATTTCTTCATTCGGATATTCTATAAGTCAAATATTTTAGCATGTACATCTAGTCATTTGTTTTATTTATAACAATGTACACTTATTACTGCATAATATATAATATAAAGAAAAATGAAATAATCAATTAAGAATGTAAATAGTTCCTTTATACTTCTTGTACCAAAATAGATCATCTTGCATAATTCCTAGTATATGTATGCATAATTCCTAGTATATGTTCCTAGTATATATATATATTCCTAGAAAAGATGGTCATCTTTGGTGACCATCTTTTCTAATACACAGTATAATAAAAATATAATTATTAAAAGTTATAAAAATCTATATACTTCTTAAAATCATCTAAAGTACCACCAATAATATGAATATCACATATTGCTGAGGAAATCATTAGCATAATTAAGAGAAAGACTTTATACTGCTCTCAAAGAAAACTTAAGTCATTTCTCCTCTAAGTACTTAGTTTGGAAGACTCTTTCCAACTTTTGAATCAGATGAGAAGAGTTGCCCTAATAAATTTAGAGTGTTCATCCTACACTTGTATCTTCTAAATCTGCCATTCTGACAGCCGTAGACAGGGATGGGTTACCATTGTGCTGGCCAGACATAGGTATATTTTCAATAACTGGACAAAGCAAAAATTTCATTTTCCAAATATTTACCCTTCTAGTGCTTCAAAAAAAAAAAAAAGATACAGATGCTGGGATCCAGCAAAGCAGCTACCAAACGAAGTATTTTTCGATTGATAGGACTGAATAGAATTAACTTAGACTTTTGGTGGTGTGAGTTTCTTGTTTGGTTGGTTTTTATTTGCGTTTTACATCCTGAAATTTATAGGAGGGTTGCTTCAGAAAAAAACTAAATTTTATTGACTACTAATCCAAGTGTCTAGACTTTTTTTCAGATGAAAAAACTAAGGGTCAAATTTTCTGTGATTGATCTAAAACCACATGCTGGAGCCAGAATTCAACAACCAAAATTTGTTTACACTCAAAGCCCCAGGCTCTTCCTAGTACATAATGGTAACTCTCACTTGTCCCAAAATAATGCTACAGAAGCATTTATAAAGCTTCCTTATATCTCATCTAGCTAATTGGTTTACTTCTTAATTTCACTTATCACAAAAGCAATATTATAACAAAAAATGCTATTTAATAAAAAAAAAATCACAGTTAACATAGCAACTGTTTTAATATCATAAGCATAAAATTAGGTATAGCAATAACAATTAAAGTTTGTATTCAGATTTTTTTCACTTAACATTATATTATATATGTCTTCAAAAATGGCTATTTTCATGCTTGAATAATCTACATATTTCATGAATTGTTATGACATTCTATCGCTAGGCATTAGATCATCTGCAATATCACTATACTATAAATAATTATGAAATTATTTTGGTACATGAAGTTTTCTTTTTCATTAAGTTATTTCCTTATTCTAAAATTTCAGGAATAGATTCTTTGTAACTCTCCATCTATCTTTTTTTTTAGTGCAGCTCCTACTGTACTGCAGCAGGGTGTGGCAGGAAGTACGTCAATCTCACCATGCCGCACCAAGGTTAGAGTATGCACCTTTCTCTTTCTTTTTTCCTTTTCCCACTTCTCTCTCTTTCTCCTTCCCTCTCTCTCTCTGTTTCTCAATGTAAAGGTGGTATTTTATTGCATGGCATTTTTCCCTTACTAAGGCAGACAAACACTTTTCCACATATTTGCTTATGAAATGTGTTTTCTTTTTGAGAATTGTGGCTTCATGTTTTCATGTTGTTTTCCTGTTAATCATGTAAAGGAACTGAGCTTTCCTTATTGAGCTCATCTGCAATGTGGTGGTTATGCTTCATCATTCACAGATGTGTGGCCTTGGGCACATTATTTTATCTCCCTGTGACTGAGTTTCTAATCTAGAAAATGAGAATAATCATCTTATAAAGTTGTTAGGGGCATTAAATGAATCAACACATCCCAACTTCATAGACTATTTTCTGGCATGTAGTAAATGCTCAAGAAATATAGTATACTTTGTCTACAGCACATTTTGATATAATACTTGCTTATAAAGACATCTCCCCAGTCTCTTTCTATTTTTAAATTTTTCTATAATGGCAAAAACCACAATTGTCTTTACACCAAACTGGTATTAATTTATCAACTCATTAACATACCAAACTACATAATCATGCTTGTGCTTAATTCTTGTTAAAAATATTCTGGTTTGATGGGCCACTTCATACAGGGGTCGTTTCAGAAGTACAAAATTTCAGGTCTAGTAACAAGTTGTAGGGGTCGTACAGAGATACTTCAGAGCTCTGCAGGGGTCATCCATCCTGGAATATTACCAAGGGCACTAGCATTATGGACCAAGGTCAAAATGTTGGCTTTTATGCAAGGGTTATTCTAGCATGCTTTGTGCAGGTCACAGGAGGAATGATAATATGCTATTTTACCCAGGTGCAGTGGCTTGTGCCTGTAATCTCAGCACTTTGCAAGTCAGAGGCAGGCAGATTGACAGAGGTCAGGAATTTAAGACCAGCCTGGCCAACATGGTGAAACCCTGTCTCTACTAAAAATACAAAAATTAGCCAGGTATGGTGGCAGATACCTACAGTCCTAGCTACTCCCGAGGCTGAGGCAGAAGAATGGCTTGAACCCAGGAGCGGAAGTTGCAGTGAGCTGAGATTGTGCCACTGCACTCCAACTTGGGTGACAGAACGAAATACAGTCTCAAAAAAAAAAAAAAGGAAAAGGAAAAACAAGTGAATTCTCCACTTTACATGTTTCATGAATTCATTCAATAAATACATCCTGAATGTTGTGCCTCACAGTCTTTCGCCCTCACCATAAGGAGATCAGGAGTTGTGTCAGGCTTAGAGTATGAGGGTAGGACGGTAGGAATCAATTTTGGAAATGTGAAATTGAAGGCTGGCAAGATATAGTGACTAAGCAGTTGGAAAGATTGGCCTGGAGACCAGGCAAGGAGTACGGATTAGAATCACAGACAGCAGCAAAGTCACAGGAGTAGGCAGGATCAGGCAGGGAGGAAGAGATGGAGACCTAAAATGAAGGTGCCTGTAAAGGAGAGTGAGAAAGACTCGGGTAAAAGGAAGAAAAAGGAAAAGCAAAATCTAAGTTGGTATTGATTTTAAGGAAGGAGATTTTAAGAAAGAAGAAGTGGCTAACACAATCAAATTGTTGAGAGAGGTCAAGCAATATTACAAGTGGCCTTTCAACTTACAAAAATAAAGAGAATTTGTGACCATGACAAGAACAATTTTTGGGAACTGGTGAAATAGGAGCAGATTGAGGCCGGAGTGGTAGTTAAGGATGTAGAACAGGTAGAGAAAGCTGATTTAAGAATTTTTGTTCTGAAGGCAATAGACACATGGAGGGAACTGAAGAAGGCATGGGATAGGAGAGTTTTCTGTCCGGTGTGTGTGTGTTCGTGAAATATCTATATGTAGCAAACACTTATGTCAGTTTATAAAGACAATAATATTTTACATTTTGGCTCAAAAAGCTGGAACAGAGTAATAAACAATGTTAGATAAAAACATGTAGAACTCTGATAATCAAAGTGGATTTTTACCAAATTCATGCATTAAAAGTTTCTGGGTTCCAACATGTGAAAGGGAAGACATTTGTTGTCAAATATGTCCACAGTCCAATCTGAAGTTACTGTGTGATTTTAGTGATTTACCTAAACCTAGTAATACCCAATGTAATCTCTATAAAAGGGATAATACAATTTGCCTAGTAGGATGTTTGTACTGAACAAGTAATAACACTGACCACTCACTGTTCTTGTACCACAAGCCAGGCTTGTGTTTCTCCATGACAGTCTACAAAGTTCTATATGCAAAACTAAAATTTGCCCCAGCCAAGTACTATGTTAAGTCCACATGAATAAAGTCACATGTAGGCATTGTACTAGAAATTATAAGTAATCTACAGGTGATTTAAAGTATATAGCAGGACGTGTGTAGATCGTATGCCAATACTATGCCATTTCGTATCAGGGACTTGAACATCCTCAGATTTTGGTGTCCTCTAGGGGTCCTGAAATCAATCTCCCATAGATATCAAGGGACAACTGCATATATACACATGAAGAGATTTTGAATGGTTGCTGATCTCAGAAGTGAGACTAAACTCACTTTCTTGAAATGGTTCCAAATGTCTGCTTACCTTTTGATCAAGTACCTCCCTGTCTCTCTCTCTCTCTCTCTCTCTCTCTCTCTCTCTCTCTCTCTCTCTTTGAGACAAAGTCTCGCTCGGTCGCCTAGGCTGGAGTGCAGTGGCATGATCTCAGCTCACTACCACCTCTCTGTCTCTGGGGTAAAGGCAATTCTCCTGCCTTTCTATTCTCCTAGGACTACAGGTACACACCAGCACACCTGGCTAATTTTCGTACTTTTAGTAGTGACAGGTTTTCGCCATGTTGGCCAGCCTGATCTCAAACTCCTGACCTCAGATGATCTACCCACCTTGGCCTCCCAAAGTGCTAGGAGTACAGGGGTGAACCACTGTGCCTGGCCACCTCTCTGTCTTAAAGCTGGAATGCAGCAAATGCAGTCAAATAAGTCCCCTAAAATATTCCTGGACTAATCCTTCTTAGTCATATGAAGATACTCATTTTATCTTTTACATGTTGCACAAACTGTTCTAATCTTTTTGTCTTTTGCCTTTAACTAGAGGGAAATCAAAATCCATAATATGTAAAGGCTAATAAGATAGAATTAGATGTGATAATTTTTATACAAATTATCAGATAGAAATATTATTGCTTGGCATCACATAACGACACCTAGAGCCTTGAGAGGTCATAATAGAAAGGCGCAAAGAGTTCTTTACCAGTCCTTCCACAAACATACACACTAGAGATGCCCTGAGCTTTCCCTGACTGTTTCCTCTGGAGTGGATTCTACTTACCCTGATAGTACAGTGTAGCTCTCATTTTTGGTATCTTCATCTCAGTATCGCTTCTGTGTTATCACTAACCTCACTGTTGATTTTGGTCACCACCACAGCTGCTGATAACCATTACCTTTTCATGCTTTTATTCTGTTCTTCTTTCCCCTCCTTCCCTCCTGCTATGTTTATCCCCATCACATTTGTTAATTATTGTGGGAAAAGGGTGATCTTCTAAATTACCTCTCTGCTTATATTGAGTATCTCTGGAGTCACTTGAGTTCCAAAAATTGTTTGAGAGAGCTG
Source organism: Sapajus apella (assembly GCF_009761245.1). Classification (NCBI taxonomy): domain Eukaryota; kingdom Metazoa; phylum Chordata; class Mammalia; order Primates; family Cebidae; genus Sapajus; species Sapajus apella. Next base: position 14,512,147 of record NW_022436966.1, read on the forward strand.
GGATTTTACTATAATAATGACAATAGCTTTCATTTATTGAGCACTTACCATGTGCTCGGCAGAGTCCCCAGAGTTTTATATTTGTTAATCTGCACCATAACCCAATGAGTTAGGTGCCATGATTATCTTATTTTATTGATGAGGCCACTAAAGTATAGACTGATTAGCTTAATTAGTTAATTTTCCCCAAGTCACCCAGCCAGTAAGTCGTTGAATATTGTTGAGTAGTTCTCATGTGCTTTATGATTTTCTGCCTCTTATGTATCATCATTTATTTGAATTCTGCAATAGCCTCTCTCCCAGCTAAGCAACCCTCATTTTGTCATCTCAACTACTGCTCTTATTAAGCTGGGTGGGTTTCTTTAAATGTACTTGCCATGAGTTTAGAAAACCACCACTGAACCTGACCTTAGTGGCATCCAGATCTGTATTTTCAGTCATCCTCATGAGGCATACCACCCTCTGTATCTAGCAGAGTATCTTACACATAGTGGATGCTTCCAAAGATATCTGTTAATCAATTCATGGCTGTAGTGCTAGTTTAAAATAATAAAATTGGTCACATGCCAACAATTTTTTAACAATGCTTCTGTATTAATTTGATAACCTACTCAATGAACCAATAAAAAGCCATTAAAACTTTTAAAACCACACAAAATGAAGGGATCTAGAAAAGCGCAGAAGTACTCAGGCAAATAATGGAGTACAACTGAATGACAAGATGGACAAGAACACCAGCTCTCTTTTTAAATACTCATGGCTTCTCCTCTGAAAACAAAAAGAAAAATAGTGATTTCAGGATATCTGGGAATCAAAAGAAACAGAGAACTAAAAATCTCCTAAAATCATCTCTATATCTATGTCACAGGGTTATGTACATGTGACACATACATAAGTCACAGGGTTATGCTTGAGGATTTAGTTAAACAAATCCTATAAAGTGCTTGAGACAGTGGCTAACATACTGTATGCATCAACACACTACCATTATTATTATTGCTTTAATTTATTTTTCTTAATTTGTGATGTTCAAAATTTCTATTTCAAGTTGCTGTTCTTTGCTCACTTTTCTATAAATGGGTTTGTGTTTTGCTTATTTATTTATCTATTTTGGAATACATTAATACAAACACATGATTCAAGCCTCAAAATGAATAAAAATCATGCAATCAAGGCCCAGCTTTCTACCTCTATCCAGAATTAGATTCATGCCCGTATTTTGAACAGGTTACCATTCTTCTTTGCTTCTTATTTCTGTTGCTAGAGGACAACAGTATGCCTATGCAAGCCAAATGTACATGGACATGTACACACACACACACACACACACACACACACTACACAGTACAGTGTATGTGTATATTTTGTATATATATTTTATGTATATTTATAAATTTTTTCTCCTTCTTCTGTACAAATCATAGCATACCATACACATTTTCCTATGTCTGCCTAATTCTTCCTCATTGGTCGTCTTTTTCAGAAATTTCTTGGCTATTCTTGTTGATTTTCATATGAATTATACAATCAACTTGTCTAGTTTTGGGGAAAAAAAGACTTGGTATTTTTATCAGGATCATGTTAAATTTATAAGTAAACTCAGGAAGGATTAGCATCTTAATGATGCTGAGTCTTTCTATCCAAGAACATGCTATGCTTTTCCATTTGTTCATACAATTTTTTGTGGACTTCGAAAATATTTTTAAATTTTCTTCCTAGAAGCCTCACATTTCTTGTTAAGCTCACACCTCTAAATTTTCCTTACTGTTGTTATTGCAAAGCAGGTATTTTCTCCCATTATGCCTTCTAACTTTTTTGTAAATGGGAAAATTATTGACAGCTGTGTATTAATTTAGTACCCTAACACCTGAGAGATTTTATTGTTGCAGTACGTTTAGCTGATTTTCTTGGTTTTCAAAGTATTTAAACATATCATTTCAAGATAATACTTTTACCTTCTCACTTCTGATTTTTATTCTTTTTATTGCTTTCTTGTCTATTTGCATTGGCTAGTTCACCCTGTAATAATATACATTGGTGGTGAACATTCTTTTCTTGTTCTAACATAAATAGAAATGCTTCTAATGTTTTCCCAGGAATCATGATGTTGGGCTTTGGTTTGATATGGATACATTATTTTGTTGATTTTTAATTTTTAAAATTTAGAATGAATATTAAATTCCACAACATGTGTTTTAAGTATGAAAATGGTTATATAATTTTTCTTCGATTAATATTATTAGATATCTTAATGTTGAAACATCCTGGTCATATGATGTATTCTTTTAATACATTTCTGGATTCCAAATACCAATATTAATTTAGAATTTTTAAGCTGATATTCTAGAGAGACAATGATCTAAAACAGTGATTATCCAATCCAACTGCTTATTACAATCAATAGGGAGCTTTAAAAATAAACAAAATAAAACGAAAATAATAATAAATGAATACTGACTCAAACGCACCACGCACCAACTAATTACATCTGAATCTATGAAGATGCAGCCTGGGTCTCTGGGGAATCTACTGTAAAGCCAGGTATGGAAACATTGGTCTAATATTTTCTTTTTATATAAATTCAAACTATGTTGTTGCTGTTTTAAAATCTGTATTATGCTCACTTCTTAAAAATATTTTGGCATTTTTCCCTCATCTATAGCTAAAATAGTTTAAACAGCATTAAAATTATTTACTTTTTAAAGATTTCTTGGTAATTACCCTATAAAATCATAGAACTTAGGTTTTTTTTTTTTTTAACATTATCCATTTCACAGTATCATTTTGTGTAAAAGAGTTACAACTTAGTTGTCTTATAGATATCAATGTATTCTCTATTTCTTCTATGGAGAAATACTTGTTTACACTGTTTCCTTTAGAGTCAATTTAAATAAATTATTTCACCTATATTTAAAAAATTCATTAGCAAAATATTGAGTAGTCTCTTCTTTCTTATTTTGTGCATTGTAGTTGGCCTTTTTTATCATGAATAATTTAGCTAACACCTTAGTTATATCATTTATGATCTTTGTCTCTATTTTTCCAACTCATGAATTTTTCTAATGCCTTCTTAGTTTTTACATTTATTTGGTTGTCCCTTCTTGCATTACAGAATTTCTTTTTGTAGTCTTCACTATGTATTTATACAAAAATTTAAGGCTGTGCATTTTCTTTGAACATTGTTTCAGCTGCATCCCACCAGCTGTAATATTACTGTCCTGTAGACAGCATTTTTTTTCACCTACTCTGAAATTTGGTATTAAATTTCATCTTTAAACCTAGACTTGATTCATTTTCCTCTAGAAGATAATTTTATTTTCTAATTTTGTCATAATTTTAGTTTTCTTGCTTTGTCATCAAAAAATGTTTGCTTTGATATTTATACATCTGGAGATAATTGTGACTTCCTTGGTTGCTTAGGACATGATCAGGCTAAGGGCTCATGGTTCTTGAAAAAATAATGTTTTCCCTCTATTTTTATAGAATAGAACTAATATACTACAAAAAATCTACATTATTATTTCAGTTTTCTGTGTATTTACATTTTTCATTTCATCATCATCAATGATAAGAGGTATTACATATCTATTTTTATTTACATATCCTATGTTTTTTATATGTTGATGCTATAGTATTGGTGCATGGAAAATTATAACAATTATATCTTCATTGCAAATTTTATTTTTTAACATTATCAAGGGCTTTTCTTGTTGTTATTTACTTAATGCCTTGGCCTGAATTCTCTCTTGTTTCATATTCATACCATGTTACCATCTATCTTTCTTATCTACATTTGCATAGCATGTCTTTGTCTAAGTTTTTAATTTTTCTAAATCATTTTGATATATGCATGTCCTAATTACAACAGTGATTCTCAGTTGGAGATGATTTTGTCCCCCTACTTTCCCTTGGCAATGTCTGGGAACATTTTGGTAGTCACAACTGAGGGAGGGGTGTGCTACTGGCACCTGGTGGGAATAACCTAGGGTTGTTGCTAAACATCCTACAATGAATAAGACAGCCCCCAATGTATCCAGCCACTCAAAGAATTATCTAGTCCTCAATGTCTATAGTTTTGAGGTTGAGAAACCCTGATATAAAGGGTGGGTATGTTATGTGATTCTAATTAAAATCATTAGTGTTTTAATAATGGTTTTTAAACAATTTGCATGATTGTTATGATAAATAGATTTGGTCTTTGTTCTGTCATTATTTTGTTTCTTTTTAGTTACTGTTTAATTCTTCCACTATGTGCTCTGTTTTCTTTTACATGTTTATAGTTCTAATATTTAAGAACGGGTGGCTCATGCCCATAATCTCAGCACTTTGGGAGGCCGAGGCAAGCAGATCACAAGGTCAGGAGATCGAGACCATCCTGGCCCACATGGTGAAGCCCCATCTCTACTAAAATATAAAAAGTTACATGGGCATGGTGGTGCATGCCTGTAGTATAAGCTACTCAGGAGGCTGAGGCAGGGGAATTGCTTGAACCGGGGAGGCAGAGGTTAATGTGCGCCAAGATTGTGCCACTACACTCCAGTCTGGCGACAGAGCAAGACTCCATCACAAAAAAACAAACAAACAACAACAACAACAAAAAAAAAACAACGGGGTTTGTACTTTGTTTTAATGATTACTTTTGTAGTTATATCTTTATATCATATATTTAATCCTCTAATTTGGAGGGCTGTATCTAATAGTTTCCTACTATGAGCAATGAAAAAATGTATCATGTCTGTTTTCCTTGGCATCCTCTCCCATGCCTCCTCCACTTGATTTTGGTAAATAATATTATATTTCTTAATATTTACCTTGTGCTGGTAAATATTTATACTTCAACAAGTTGATTTATCAGCAGTAGACAATACTCATTAATTCACAGACAACAATGAATGAATAATCATACTTCTTTTAATTTCCATCCGCTTTTCTCTAATTTTATTGGTTGTATTGTTTTTACCACAACATACTTGCTACTCAGAGTAGGTTCAGAGACCCACAGCATCAACATTAGCTAGGAACTTGTAAGAAATACAAAATCTCGGACTCACCCTGACCTAATTTTTCAGGATCTGCATTTTAAGAAGCTCCATGAGTGATTTGAATGTGCCTTAAAATTTGAGAATCACTAGCATATAACATTTATATTTTCTGTTACAATACTTTCCACATTAAGTTTAATCTTAGTTCTATTAAATATATGGAATGTTCACTGCCACTCCTTTTGCTATATTTTCCCAAGTTATCTCATGTTTTATTAATGTCAATTTTCTAGTAATTTTTTCTAGAAGAGCTCACTGGAAGAATACACTTTGATTCGTGCATTCAAAACAGTTTGTTTATAGTTTTCATGGTAGAAGGACAGCATTACTAGATATAAAATCCTTCACTCATATTTTCTTTCACTTAAGTGTCTGGTAAATTTAATTGTATTATCTTTGGCGATTGAAGATTGCTGGGGAGAAATATGAAGCCAACCTGATTTTTAATCCCTTAAAAAATGACTCCCTTTTTAAGTGTGCATGTGTGACTTCTTAATCCCTAATATTGGTATTGACTGAAATGTGTCAATTTTGCTGGCACTGGTGCTCTTTCAGTAGGTAGACTAATTCTTTCCTTTCAGGAAAATGTTCTTAAATTCTATTTCTAAATAATTGTTTTATTTCATTAATACTGTATTTTCTTCCATAAAGAATCTAAATAAACATATAATATGTCTCCTCATTACTTCTATTTCTACCATCTTTGCTCTAATTCTTTATATCTTTCTTTACATCTATTTCATTTCATTCTCATTATTTTGACCTTCTGTGCCCTTGACCATGACCTCTGCAGTTTCTCTTGGACTTGTGCAGCTTCCTGTTGCACCTTCATTTCTGTAGTTCAATATTTTTCTTCTACTTTTCTGAGTTCATTCAGCTTACTTTTCATTCTTTCTGCCACTTTATCATTTTCTTCCTGTATATTTGCATTTCTGCACTGTGGTTTTTTGTAAAGAGATTTTTTTTTAAATTAATTAAAGGCATCACAATTGTGTAAATTATTCACAATTTACATCTGTCCCAGCAACCTCATTCCAATGAATGTTTTTTGTTAATAAAGAATGAGGATCTTTTCCTCCTTTTAAAATGGTATCTTTGTATATGTGCCATGTAAGTATTGCATTTTTGTATTAGTATTTGTAGTATTGTATGAGTTGAGGTCTTCTGGAAGAGTTGTTTGTAAGAAGTTCTCCTAAGTGTGGAGGAGTCAGGTATGTTCCGGGTTAGTTCATTTTCATAAGCATCTTTTCTTAGATAAAGCCAGCTTCCGTCCTGCCAATGTGAATTGTGCACATAATTTTTCATGGCAACCCTGCCTCTGAACCTGCTGTGAGCCTAATCCTCCCTCTGGGGATGGGAGCTCTATCACTTCCCCATTCATCCTGTTTTTGAACTCTCTTTGCAGACAAGGAATCCAGCTATTGTCCCTCGGAGTGTGTCCCTAACTACAGGAAGCATATTTGTATGGAAGAGTTATAGAGCCTTGTGTTACAGGACCCCGTTTTCCATTTATGCCCAGTGGTTTTCATTGGCAGTCCTTGCAAACATTTTACATCCTGTATTCTAGTTCAACCAAAAATATTGTGTAAGTTTTTTCTTTCCTTTCTCCATGTTGCTTTTTGAAGGTTTCCAAGAAGACAAAGGAAAAACGTTGAGTTATGGACACATGTTCCTAGCAGAATCTGTCTCTTACTGATTTTTAAGAATCCCTTTTTATATTAAGACTAACACTTTATGTTTTGTAAATACTTCAAATATTTACCTGTTTTTTTTTTTGCCTTTTAGATTTTCGCACGAATAAATATTTAATTTTCACATCATCCAACTGAATTTTCTCTATGTCTCCTTTCTTTACTTTAATGCTAAAATGGCTTTCCCAACATTTAGGTCTGTAAGTAGTAATGTATCTTCCATTTAGATATTTCTTATAAATTTATATTTTACATTTAACTTTTTAATTGACCCTAAATGTATGTTTAAATATTGTGTGAGTCAGAATTCTTCATTCTTTTTCCCTCCAAATAGTTAAATTTCTAATATATTTCTTTGACTTATTTATCTTTTCTCCATGAAATCAATACTTTTAATTGTATAAATTATTTATACTACTAAATTTCTTATTTAAATTCTATTATACTAATATGTCTATTTCATCTTATAATAGTATCAGCATCTTTATTATTGCAATTTTATAATGTGCTTAGTACAACATTACCATATCATTTTTCTTTTTCAAATTAATTATCTTTTTATGTTTATATTTCTTTGTGAAAAGTAATTCCCAGTTTGGAGATATTCATTCTCTATCTAGATATAGATAGATAGATATAGATATCAACCCTTCTAATTAATTCATTATTTGACAAATAATAATTGCTTGCAAGGCAATACAGATGTAAAGACAAAAATTCAGGTAGCATTTAAAAATACTCACTTAGGTTTAGTCAAGTATATGGAAACCAAAAATAAAATCAAGATGGGGAATGGTTTCAAACTATGCTTCCTTTACTTTCTTCTCTTCATTGTTCTTTATCCAAATGATATAACTTTACTCCCTTTCTACTAGGAATCATGACTAGGGGAAAAAAAAATGTTTTCTAAATTCTAAAGTAATATTATAGTTTTGAATCTCAGTATATTTTCCCAAATAAGTTCCTTAAGTTTTTTTTTTTCCCAAATAAATCTAGTGATAATTTAAATCTCTGAGAAAATAGGGGAAAAATAAAGAAGATGTAATTAGATACCAGTGCAAGAGAGAACTCAAGGTGTAACACAGATCACAAAATGTTAGATAATATTTTACACAACATACCAGATTGCTGCCAAAATAAATAACAAGGACAATAATAATCATAAACCTACATGGTTTATTACTAGTATTATTTCATTGGCTATCAATGTTCATTATTGTGCAGAGTTCATTCAGCATTTTATTTAATTCCTCACAACCACCTAGGAGGTAAATATCTTTATTACCTGAGTTCCATAAGTCAGAAAAGTGGAGCTTAGAGAGGCCAAAAACTTGCTTAGGGTTAATCTGGCATGAAGGTAGAGGAAAAAGTACTGAAGCTCTGATTTCAAAGCTTCTTCATTTAACCTCTATGTATGGTTGAGGGAATTGTTGGAGTAGGGAGCTCACAGGAAAAGCTTGCCCAGAAAAACTGGGTTCAATATGCAAACAGATGAGGAGGCCATAACTGAATTTTCTAGCTGTTCCTAGAAATTTACCTTAGGTCAGGCTGCATGGGCATCACAGTTGACCCAGCCATGCCTGGAAATCTTTCTCTCTTTTCCATCCTCAGCCTACCAGATTCACTATAGAAAGCAGACCCACAATGGCCACTAAGTATGCACAAGACAGGAACACTCAGATGATGAGATTAGAAAACAAAGAGAGGAGGCAGGCAAATTACAAAAGCTTTCAGTCATTCACTCGACATTCAATAAATAGGTATTAAGTGCTTACTCTGTTCCATATGCTCTCAAAGACTTTGGGGTTTATCAATGACAAAACAAAGATCCCTGCACTCATGAAGCTTACACTCAAGAGGGAAATGACAGACAAAAAAAGTCAATTGGCAAAGTAGTATATGAGAATGTATTGATTGCCATAAAGAAAGAACATGAGCCAGAGAAATGAGAGAGTGAGGCTTGTGTTAGAGAGGACCTAGCAAATTATCTTCCACTGTGAAAGACCCTTCAAATGCTGAGGGTCTCCTAAGTTGGCAGAAAACCTTGCTCCATTCTAACCTCTTCCTCTGTGACAACTGCTTCAGTCCTTATTGGCATCAAATTGTCATTATCATCAATGTATTATCATTATTAGTGACTAGCATTTATTAAGAAATGACGACTTGTAAACCAATATAGTACAAACCATTCTGTAAATATGATTTCGTTTACTTAGCGCTCACCTCATATTGTATTTTCTGTTTATTTTGAAATGGTGCTTTTGTAAAAGCTTGTTCTGCCTATGATAGGAGGTGAGAATAGGTTCCACCCTCTGTATTCCTCATGGGGCTCTGCACAACACTAGGCCCTCCACGCATAGACATCCAGAACATATTTGCTGACGACTGAGAAACAAATGCAGATTCATAGAAAAACAGGGTAAGCACCAAAAATATGGATGGGAAAATTAAATGGCAGAGGCATATATGTACAACACCAGGAAAGCTGTGGGAAGAAGGGCAAGCAGAGCTCAGCAGGAAAACAAAAGCAAAACATCAATGAGTTCTTTGCACTCCCACTTCCCTCCTGTTGCCATTTTCTCTTCTTTTCTTTCTTTCTCAGGCCCCCACCCCCTTAGACATTTCACTTGCCAAGGATACTGCTCAAACTGTTCCCGAGCAGTCTGTGTTCTCTCATAATTGATACATGGAAGTATTTTACAATAACCCTATAAATCACAGCATGCAAATGGTTACAGTTGGGATAGGGAAGAGTAAATATGCTAGGGTATAGAAGCGATAAGTACCTTCAAAATAAAGAATAACCCTTGCAAAATGACAAAGATAGTTTGTTTTTAGCATGATTGCCTGCCTAGGTATTAGCCATGAAATTACACCAGAAAAACAAACAAACAAACAAACAAAAAGCAAAAAAACAAAGATCCTACCCAAAACAGATTATCTTATTTTAAGGGAACAAAAAGGCACCATGTATTCCAAAACAGTTTGTGATCATTAAATTACGTAACCTGTTACGTTTTATCCGTAAATGGCTTATTATGTTTCACTGTGTTTTATCCTGTTTGCGGCCTCGGCCTCGTGTCCTCTCAGAAGTAGGTGGAATATTGTCTTAGTTTAATTTTTTTGTTACATAAGAAAAAAATGCCAAAGCCAAAAAGGTCAGGATGAAAAACTGCTTGGGTATTTATCATTCTGAGAAATAAAGAGTTAATGTTAACTTTATAAAATAAATTACTTCTATATCATTGAATTATTATTTTTGATTCAACACTTAACATTCAAAAGAGAGGCTCCTTTAATTTTGCAGGAAGATTTCCTGAGTATAAAACATTTCCAAGATTGTTTATAGCCAAGAAGTGTGGGTTTTTGTATACAGCAGTCTATTGTTATGATTTAACCTAAAGAAAGCCAAATTAAAACTGATTTACTAAATAGGTTAAGGATAGCATACTCATTCACGATTTCAACCCTATTTCATGCTTAGACAGGCAGATCTTAATTATACACAAAAGAATACAAATGTTATTAGCATGATAATAATTATTTAGAAGATGTCCTCTTTAAAAAAAATTAAACCAGAATTGTCATTCGTGCAGCTACATTTTTCAACAGAATGACAGCTTTGCTAGTCATAGATATGTTCAAAGTACATATACAATATTCAAAGCTGTGCAGCAGACATGTTATCTGGATGAGCTCGGATACGCAGTGCCAGCGATGCACTGCACACTAATCATTATGTCCTACCCAGGGTACTACATGCAAATACAATCCTTTGTGACATTTTGTCAAATATTTTGAGGATTCTATGCTCCTTATCACACCTCCATCCCTGTGTCCTCATCAACAATCAGGCAACCAGAAATCATTTCCACGGATAGCATGGACTCCAGCTAGTCACAGGTATAACACCATGCCAAATTAATGAAAATAAAATTAAAGATTTACATATAAGTAGCTAACAGGCAGGGCATAGGCAAGGCAAACTGAAGTTTACATTTACCTCCTTGCTGAGCCGTATATGACAGAGGCAGCCCTGGGAAATTTCAGCAACTTTACCCTGTAATTGTGCAGCAAGAGATGTAAACATTACATATAGTATCCAGCATATAACATAATGGATAAATCAATTTAAAGGTGCTACATTTGGAAAACCTACACATGGGTCAATACCTATTGTCAACGAGCCCATATATGATCAGATGGTGAAAACGTAGAAATGTTTCAGGACTAAAGAGTTGGCTACAGTACAAGCAATGCATTTTTGAACATTGATTTGCCAGAAGTGTATCTGTTGTCTGTTGCTCCAGGCTGGCATTTTTAATTATTTCTGGGACAAATGGATCAGTGATACACAGAAAATCTGTAGGGCTTCTTGTCAAATTAATAAAATAATAATGAAAGTAGTCATCTCAGAATGCAAACTGTCAAAATCCTTGCGAGGTCTATAGTAATCTACATGGTTAAACAAACTAAATGCTCCTGCATGCTATTTTAAATCCTAAGTGCAGTGACATAAAATAGATTGTGTAGTGTCCATTGTATACAATGACACCTACTGTGACAAAACCTCCGACTATGTTTAATGACCTTTTTAAATCTTATACCTAGAGTCCATAAAAGCATTGTAATTCAGTTGTAAAACACACTTTAATAATCAAAATGCAGCTGTTAAAATAGCATTGCTCATAATTCTAACTTGAGGCAATTTTTTTGTTTTTAATGCAGAAGAGCAGACCACAGTTTAAAATTCCTATGAGGTCACTATTGGCCATTACAGTGTTTTTTTGCAACTTAATAATAGATGTTTTAAAGTTTAAGTGCAGCCTCAGGCACTCATAAGCATTTATTACAAATCGCTGGTTGCCTCCCTTATGCAGAGAGGAATAACATTTACATACAGTAGCACGGATTAATAAGATAAAAAATTTGAAAAAGCCGTCAGTCAGGGAGCGAAACTGGTGCTAATAAAGCCCACTATATTCTTCGGAAATATCAAGCCGTCTGTTCCAATATTTTGCCATTCCCCATGAGGTATACAAATCCAAATCAGATAAGTCTCAAGCAATGCCAAAGACATGCTGCTCTGCTCTCCAGTGGCACCCGGCTGAATCTTTTATTTATCTTCAGAGCAATTGTACATTCTAGTATACTAAAGACTGAAATAAACTGAACATCACTCATCAGAAAGTTTCATAAAACAGGGCCCTCTCCTTCCTTGTTTGCTAAACCATGATTAGTGAGAAAAATGCACTGCAAAGTATGTATCATGGCAAGGAAATATAATAGTAGGCATGGGACCTCTGTAAGCAAGGGCTACTTAAATAGAACCACATCTTGCTGGAGTTTAAAATGATGCTCACGTGAAATCAGACCTAAAGGAGAGAAAATTGCTTTAGGAAAAGGAGTCCACAAGCCTTTCCTGTCCTCCGTTGTGGAGTGGCTCAAACCCAAAGGTGCAAGGGAAAGCAAAAGCAAAATAGCACACATAATTTCACACGATGATTAAACTGCAAAGACCCTTGTTATAACAAATCACTGTGTCACTCTCCCAAACTGCAGCATAACAAAACTGCACATAAAATCATTTCTGCCCCTCGGAACATTGCTAATTAAAAAGTACAGCCGTTAGTGTTCTGATTGGGGATGAGGCTGCCCGTTATTTCTAGCCCAAGTGAACATTGATAAAAGAAATTTATTTATTTATACATAATTATTATTGTTACCCTACTGAACAGTACTGGGGATTTTGAGAAATGAGACGCCACGGTTCTAATTTTTCTTCAAGAAGTCTGCCATATTAACTCCATTGAATAATTACTGAAAAGTAATACACTCGTGTAATATTACCTTATGCAAAATTGTATTAATCAAAAAGTGAGCCTGCTGCAATCAAGTAATTTGAGGGTGGGGGAAGGCATACATGCAAAGCACATTTTCCTCAGGACTTATTTTCCTTACAACAGAGGATTACCTGATAGTTTCGTAGCCATGATCCCAAGAAAAAAGGAAAGCAAATCAGAGGTTGAAAAAAAATATACAGCCTTACGCTTACATAGAGAGGGCCACGTAAATGGCAAAGGAATGACCAGCTACTATCTGACAACCTCCCCCCCTGCTCCGACTCTGTACACAATAAAATAAATCCTGCTTGAACTCTCCAAGGAGCCAGACCATTGTTCCCCACGTGAAGAAGTAAATGTAGCCACTTAATTACACCCAAGCAGCTTTACAGAATGGGGGCTTATGATACAAAATGAACAGTTTCCTGTTGGGGTAGGCTTTCTTTGGAAATTAAGGAAAAAAAAAAGCCAGTGTACGTGGGGAAGATTATTCCAGGTGTGCATGAAACGTGGCAAATTAGTAAGGGTTCTTGTGCATACATAATGTCTCATAAATACCAGAGTCCTAACAGCACTGTGGCAAGTGCAATCATTTTTATAGCCTTTTATCTTATAAGTTTGGCTGAGAAGAGTGGAAAGGTACCTCTCAGATTAGAATCTAGACCTGTGTGATCACAGGGAACGAAACACATTCCTTAGAGCTGTGCATTTCAAATCTTGATTTTTAAAAGGCTGGGTGGTAGGGTATCAGGCTGGCAGGATGGGGTACTAGTTATTTTGTTCTTGTTTGGGTTGTTGTTTTTGTTGGATTCATCTTAGTGGCCTTGCCTGCAAAGTGTGCTTTCTTCCACCAGCCTCTCCCGGGCTAACAGTGAATAGTGCCCATTTTGAGATTAGGAGATTAGGTTATTCATCACTTGAGATGCTCCCCACTGTGCTGCTACTACCCGAGCGCAGCCAAATCAAAACATCTCTGGAAGGCATTTCAGAATAATTGAATGCATCATAATTTCCCTATTAATACATATCTCATATTACAGATTATGCATGAAATGTTCACATTATCTGTTACTTTTTGTTAACGTCTTGCTCCTTGCCAGTAAATTTAATACACAGAGTGAATCAGCATGCTATGATGAAGGGATAGGTTACTGATAGTCATTTTTTTCAGGATTCAGTAGAAAATTAAAGTAAATCGATCATTTTATAGCCCCACTGGAATGGCTACAAGGGCATGTTGCTAAGCAAATGGTAATTTAAATGTACTGTGTAATTTTTCTATGCAATTTACTGAAGGCAGATTTTATTTCTCAGTTAATATCAGATGCTCTTTATCTCTTAGTGCATGATGTATCAGTGATAGACAAATTACTAATCCATGTTTTAATCAAATACTGTGGTAGGACAACTGGTCATGTGGACAGTATAGGAGTTAAATCCTGTACCATCATTAATACCTGAAAAAAAGACAGCTGATGAATTCAATATCCTCTTGTATAAAAATCATGCTTATACTAAATTCTAATCAAAAATCAAAGTAAATCCTAATAAAATTTAATAAAAATATCCACATCTCATAACAAAAAGCTATATTCAGTATTTTCAAATCGATCATAGATTTGCATTTTATGACAGTTATCTAGCTATAAAAGACATCCTTTTTTAATACTTTAAGATTTTGGTAATACTTTAAATGTAATATGGGAACATATAATTAAGTACTGAAAATATAATAAACATTTTAAGATAATTACATATTATCCGTGGTGAAAACTTGTCCTCTCAGGCATAATCAAATAGTAAATAATTATTTTTGGCTTTCTTTACAAAAAACACAGAGGATATCAGGGTAGTTTTAATTTTATAATAAATCAAAGGTTCTGTATTTTAAGGCAAATAAGATACATAACAGAATCTCTGCTTGATGATAGCCATCATTTTTATGAAATTAGAAAAGAAAAAGAAGGAGGGCCCCATTTACCCTTCAGGTTGCTAAAGTAGAGGCAAGATCCTCCTACTGCTGTTGTACAAAATGTATTATTGTCATTAATGAAAAAGTTAATGGGCCATTTTCTTATATATCAATTTACATTTTACAATTTGAGTATACAAATGATATGTATAGCAGAGAGCTGATTATTTTTGCTCAAGGAAATAGTTTTAATGTGTTTTTATGGACATCAAATGTTGTGAATAATGATGCATCCACAGAATGCAAATAGGATGACAGCTCTTGGGTTGTGATCAACAGTCCTTGGATAAAAGGTCTGCTGGGACAGTAATGTTCTGTGGAGGGCCTTAACAGTAAAAAATGGGAAACAAGGAGGACACTGGAACATTTGAAATGTAGATTAGCAGATGAGATTTGGAGTATGTCACTCATACACAGGTATGAGATAATATTCCCAGTTTTAAAAGAAAAAATATATTTAATAGAGAATATGTCTGTGTAACAGAAAACTGCAGACTGAAAGATATTGCTGATTCTGGTTGACAAAATCTACCTGAAATTAGATATCGTTCACCATATAAGAGATGAATTTTAATTACACATATATACCACAGTCCCAAGTTACCTTTGCTTTCCTAACTTCTATGTGTGAAGATCACTTTTTCCTCACCACTTAAAGGCAGTCACTGTTGTAGTTGAATAGGAATGGCCCCAGAAATACTACACTGCAGAGTTCTTTTGAAGAAATGTGAATAATAATTTCTTGAAACCACACATAAATTGTCCCTTTACCACAGGGCATAGAACAATGTCAGATCTGATGTGAGACCACAGTTGCAGTCCCTGAAGAGCAGTCATTCCTTTTGTTTGGTCACTGGAATTTGTTGGCAGGTGCCATCTCAATTATAGTACTGCATTCTATCCCAGCACACCTGTACCTGCAAGGATATCTGAGCATTTTGGTGACTAGCTGAAGCAACACCCACCCACACCACTTTATGCTGCCAGATCCTATCACTATTCCAGAACTGATCCCACCAATTTCTACCTGGGACTGGAGAGTTACAACACATGCCTGTAGACACACACACGCATGCATGCACACACACACACTCATATACCCTCTTAGGCTAAGTAGAGAGAAAGCCAAGACATCTGGATAAAAGTGAAAAGTTCAGTCAATCATTAATTTCCCTGTTCATCTACATATTTGGGAAAGTGGGGCTCAGTATTCTCCCATCAATACGAGTTCTCATTTTAAAAACAACAACAACGACAACAACAAACTTTTAAACAAGAAAAAACTAGAAGTCACGCTGAGTTATCTGCATTAAAAAAAACTCTAGGTGATAACATTTTAGGTATCTAAGTAAGCGTTAATTTGAAAGAAATGCTTATAACACCACATAAATTTTTTTAAGTTTCAGAAAGATTTCTTCACCTGTTTTTTTTTAAATCTCTTTGAGAGAGAGAAACCACAAATAGGAGCAAGCATGACCTAATAATAGCACCCACAATAAACTCTGTTAGGAAAAATTAAATTAACAGGGGGAACATCCTACACCAGTTGCATGTTTTTAATATGTGGGGATGTCCCAAACCAGCAACAGTGCTGCAAGACTGGAAAAGCATATTATCTTTTCAGTATATAATAAGAGGCAGCTGAATGTAAAGAAATACCTATCCATATATGAATATAAATAACCTAATGTAGATGGACAAATTGCTCTTCAGGATGAAACATAGTGATGGAAGTGGAAATGCATTGCTCTGGGAATCTAGGATTATCAAATCTTTATTATCCTTTTTTTTTAAACAATCCAAGAATGAACGAATTGGCAAACCTTTTGTTCCAAGATTACTTTCTTACATATTTATTTCGTCACTTCCTACTCCACCACTCAAAAGCTCACCTTTAAGTATCACCTTTTGGCCAATGACAAGCAAAGTTTCCTGTACTGCTTTCACAAAAACTGCCTGGAAAAGTACACAATGGAAACAACCACAACCACCACGAAAATGAACCCCACCTTTGAAACTTCCTTCCCCCAAACAAGTACAGTTATAAGTCACAGGAAATGGGGAACCCATATGCCTGTATTGAAATTTAGATAACTGTAATTATTTGAAATTTGAAATACTGAGCACAAAAATAATTAAATTTGGAAAGGCTCCTAGAAAATCATTTAAGCTCCCAACATTGCTTCAAAGAGAGCGTCCTTCCCACCCACCTCTATCCAAAACAAAGTTACTTCTTTAACTTCTTTCTCTGGTCTGGAAATCAACATGCCTACATCCTCTTATATTTGAATTTATTTTCTCTGCCAAAACTCAGCATCAGTGCCTTTAGGCGCACATAGGAAATGAAGTGGGTTGAATCTGCTATCTTTAGCTATCCTTCTATGCATGACTAAAAGCTGAACAGAGTTAACTGACCTCATATGTATATGAATTAATTGTACAACAAACCTGTTTTCTCCTTTATTAAAAAAAACAAAACTATTTTTCATATATGTGTGTAAGCTTTTTAATCTTGAAACATATCATAAGGATTTTAAAATATATATACTTCATTGCAAGAGGTCATTCCATTAATTAAAGCTTATTATATATTATTTCTTGAACAGTTGAGTATAGTTTAGAATTTGTCAAATTTCCTCTACCTCATTATTGAAGCAATAAAAGATATCAATGAATCCTGAGCCTATTCAGTCAAAATTGGATGGATGGTATACATAATTTTAATTGCAACAAAATTTATGTTTATCTTTCCAGTCTAGATGTAAAAATCTTGGTCTGATTTCCACTGTAAAGAAAGTAGAAATGGTCACCTCTAGTGGAACCAGATATTACTTGAAAGAAATACAACATTCAAAATTTTTTAACTCAGCCAGAAAATATCAAGATAATTAGTCTTAAAGGAGTCATCATTTTACAAAAGTAGCCAATGCTTTTTTTTCTCATAAATAATGTTCTAAAATTAACAGAATCAAATTTGTTTAAAGTCACCTAGAATCTCAATCCCTACAAAATAACCAGTTTAATCCAAAATGCCTTCCAGTTGCTACATGTAAACATACTCAATTTTACATCTTGTATGTAAAATTTTGTGAGTAAAATTTTATATACATAGTATGTGCATTGTACTTTTCCACTGAAAACTACAGATCAGGCATTCTTGCTCATCATAAAGGAATGGACTTTTAAAAGTCTAGCTTTTCAATAAATGAAGAAGTTTTCAACCGGAAGCAGTATCATCATTTTTTTTAAAAGAGGAAGCTTTCATCCTCTGAGACAAAATAAAGAATTCAAGGCCAGAAGGACCATTTTTGAAAGTTTAATATTTTTGTATTTATGTTAGTATCTGTGATTGATCATGCTTCCCATTTAACAATGGGCTGAGGGTCCTAGCTGGGAAGCCGAAACTTATTTTGTTCATATCCTTGAACCATAAGACAACTTAACCAATCAAGATCTCTGGAAAGTTAGAGATTGCCGTTACAGGCCTGTCCACATCTGAGGTATAGTGCTTTTCTCCAAGAAAGGCTCCTCCAACAAAAGAATTATTCGCAAATTCCAAACTCTACTTTTTGGAGCTATTCTCTGGAATGCTGAAGCAGTACAACAACCAGGACCACTTGTGGGTAGGTTTTGTAGCCAAATGAAAAATACATAGAAAACATCTCACAAAAATGGATCAAATCAATAAAGCAAATAAACACTTCTCTTCAGCACGCAGCAGGTACAGACTTATTTTCCCACCATTCTAAAGTAAATCAGCAATCTATCTTGAAAAATAAAAAGAATATTTCACCACAAATTGACTGCATTTGATAAAATACAAGCTCTCTTGCCCAGACAGAGAAAATTTGAAATCAATAGTCAAATTCCCCATCTTCTCCTAAGTGAGAGAAACTAACATATAACTTCACTGTTGCTCCATGAAATTATTCCATGGTTCTTCACGTTGCTGCAAGAACCCTGCCAATTCTTCGCATTTCAGGTAAAGAGGAAAGACAAAGCATAGGAAATAAATCAACAAATGACTGTCTCCCTTGGCAAACAGATAAAAAAGAAAATAATAATTTCCTTGTTAAAAATATATTCAGGACATCAGTACTTGAAATGTATTGCTAGGAAGTGTACTGTCAATTTTTTTTTGATGAAGAGAATCCTCTCAAATTGATTTTTGTAACAATTTCCTTACAAGTAACATGATGCAGGACTGAATTAAAGAAAAAAAAAATACTTTAGAGGAATAAGTTTAATGTGGTGCTTCAGCCGCCATGGTGGAATACTTTCAAACTGGTACCAAGATGGACGCTTGGGCAGACACAAGCTGTGGGCAATGTTTTATGATTCCAACCACCATGGTGATGCCTCTGCCAAGCAAGCTTGGGAAGAATGCGTTTGAAGGGCCACAGTTCTCTGGCCTCTGCTGCTGGAAATTTGCATGTGTAGAAAGGTCCCAGGGCAAAATTTGTGGCACTTCGGTGCCCCCTTGTGACCAATTTGGCACCAGCATGAACGACACCAGGTCTTGTACTAAGTGAGAGCTGGAATTTCTTAAATCCCACAAGAATGCAGGGTGGGGTGGAGAAATGCAATGTTCTATCTCTGTATATGTGAAAAAGTCTGCTGCTGGTGCAATGAGAGATTTCTACGCCACTGCTTTCTCATAACACTTCGATGCCCTCCACCTGAACCCCATGGCTGGATTTCATCTGAAGATAAACCAGAATGAACAGTCTTGCCTCCCTGGCTCTCAGACACCCATCAACAAAGGAAATCATTTTAGACTGAAAAATGTTATGTTCTTATTATCAAGATTTAGGAAAATTGGAGATAGCATTTAAAGTCTTTTCGATAGAATCTTTTGCTTGGCCTCAAAACTCTCTCAAATTTTGAGCCCTGCCAGATTATTTTATATATTTTTATGACACTATTTCATTTCCCCCATCATTATTTTTTTCTACATGCAAAATGACTTTTCGAGGAAAATTGTGTCACTAATGGATGCAAGAATGTAACTACATTTATCAGCTAAATTCCCTTTCACCTACACAATACCTCAAAGCATTAAAAACCAATTCTACATGTAATAAAGCTTGGAAATTTTTCAGATTCA
Source organism: Sapajus apella (assembly GCF_009761245.1). NCBI lineage: Eukaryota > Metazoa > Chordata > Mammalia > Primates > Cebidae > Sapajus > Sapajus apella. The sequence goes on from NW_022436966.1 coordinate 14,531,802, forward strand.
ATGTTGGGTTGAGGACAAAGGACAGTTTCCCCCACAAATACAAATTTGCTTCTGATGTTTATCTCTGCAGATGGTTTGACTGCAGATCCAGAATTGGATTGCAGTTCTGTCTGCAAAAATTACCTGGGAACCATCTACTCCTTCTCAACACATTTATTCACACAGCTCCAAAGACATTCCAGTGTGGAGGTTACATGCTTTCTTTGAAGGAAAGGACTGCCGGAGGTTTCAAACTTCACATTGTATCCAAGGGTTGAAGGATGAGGGAGCCAGTGATAAACCAGAGAAACGAAAGGTAGAGAAAGTAAAGCAGTGTGAGGGAAAGCACATGAATGAAAAAGAGAATGAGAAGAAAGTGTTTGAGCTTGCATTTCTAACAAGTTCTCAGATAATGTTGATACTGCTGGCTTAATCGGTCCCCATATCTTCGTGAAAATGTCCTTTCTATCTCAAGTCGGAATAGAGTATAATCGTGACTCCTTTCTTGCTCTTGTTTTGGAAATCATTAGAAATATCTTTGGGAATTATAACACTGCACTTACGGTTTTCTTTTAGCTTTTGGTAGCACAGTAGGTCTCATGGATGACGGATGTTCTGCTGTGCACTGTCAAAAACAGGTAAAGCCTTGTTGTACTACCACCGCTGCTGCTTAATGAAACTCTCTTGTGAAGTCTCTATGCATTTTCAGTAGGATAAAGGAGAAAACCCTTGGGTGACTCTTCAGGATCATAAACCACTGTTGAATATTACTTTCACTGAATATTTTCATACAACAAAAGGGCTATGGATTAAGAAAAGGGAAAAGATTTTTGCTTCTGCTAGTTGAATCTCAGCCTCCACCATACTTTGCAACAAACAAATTATTTAATTTCCATCTTAATCCATTGTCAATATTGCCTTTATTTTGCAACTCTTTGGTGAGAAGGACTTGTACTTCCATGCCCCATGCTCCCTGCAGCTAATGGCATTTACTTTTAAAATTTTACTTTATGAAGGGTCGTGCGTCTCTGGGGGAATGACAGCTGCCACAGATAGGGATTGAATCTGTTACCCTGACCTCTCTCACTGCTGTGCCTGGAATACTCACAAGGTAAGGTCACAAGTAATGTGTTGCTGCTACTAGAAAAGTAGGAAAGTTTGTGAGAAATTTATATTCACATCCATACACTATACCCAGACATGAAAAGAGCTTCGATGTCATACATGGAGTAAAAACACTGCAAATTATCTTCCAAGTTTTTGCTTTGGGAGACGTGAAAAAGAGGTCTAGAGTTGCAGCTGGTGCCCTTGATCACCCAGGGCCTAGGACTCAATGCTTGGCCACTTGCTCTAGCAGATACTCTCAGGTACGGCCACCATGTAGAATATTTGCCAGAAGAGTTAAATCATCTCTTCCTACCAAGGTATCTTCAGCACAGAGTTGACTTGGGAATAAGACAGTCAGCCCCAGTGACCTAGAGCCCAGAAGAAAAAGATAAGAAATAATCTCCGTGTCTAGGCTTCTATCTTCTAAGTTGGAGAACCTGATAAAGGTATCATCCACAGTCTGCCTAGAAACATCTACCCCCCCAGACAGTCTCATAACCTGGTCCTTTACTTCACTCAGGCGTGCTCAAAAGCTTCCTCTTTAGAAAGTCCATTTCTGATCACTCTGTCCAAAAGAGCAATCCTAACTCAGACATTCTTGATCCTATACACTACTATGTTGTTCTATGTGGCACTTATTTCCATTGATATTATACTTGCGTATTGGCTATCTTCCTCAGTAGAAGGTAAACTCCATGACGGTTTTGTCCACAGTGGTATTTCCAATGCACAGAGGAGTGCCTGCCCAGTAAGTGCTCAGTACATATTTATGAAAGGGGCAACTGAATGAACTTTGGGTATATACAAGTTAGTACAGACGCTTCTTGACTTACAATGGGGTTATGTCCCAATAAACCCATCATAAGTTGAAAATGAATTTAATACACCTGATATGTTGGATGTTCGTCCTCTTCTAATCTCATATTGAAATGTGACCCCCAGAGTTGGAGGTGGGGCCTTGTAAGAGGTATTGGGTCATCAGGGTGAATCTCTCATAAATGTCTTAGTGCCATTCCTTGGTGGGGATGGCACTAAGTCAGTCAGTTTACACAAGATTTACTGTTTAAAAGAGTGTAATGCCTCTTCCCTCTTGCTTTTGCTCCTGTTTTTGCCATGTGATGGTCTGGCTCCTCCTTCACCTTCTGTCACAACTGTAAGCTTCGAGGCCATCATGAGAAGCAGATGCCAGTACCACACTTCTTATATAGCCTGCAGAACCATGAGGCAACTAAACTTTTTTCTTTGTAAGTTACCCAGCTTCAGGTTTTTACGACAATGCAAGAATGAACTAATACAAAATCTAACCTACCAATCATCAATAGCCATGCTCAGAACATTTACATTAGCCTCCAGGTTAACACAGCACATGGCTTTCAAATGTTACCATGCAACACATCACCTAGAGAGCTTGTTAAGAACCAGTGGAGTTTGATAGCTAAGCTCCACCCTTAGAGTTTCTGATTCAGTAGGTGGATGTCTGAGAATCTGCATTTCTAACAAGTTCCCAGATGATGCTGATACTGCTGGTTTAAGGACCACACTAAACATCACTTTTTCTCTAAAATTCTGCAGTCATGGCTGCAGGTGATGGTTGTTAAATATTTTAAGAAATTAAAACACGGACATATTATCGAGTGCAATCTAAATGTCTCTGCACTTTTGAAGTAAAAAAGAAATGTTTTTCTTGCTGAGGGTGATTTGGCATGAACTAAGTAAGAGTTTAACGCTTCCATATGACTAAGGGCACTTGAGTGTAACTGGTTGAAGAGAACTGATCTAAGCCATGTTAGACTCAAGACAGAAGTTTCACAAATGCTGCAAGTTCTCAATGCAGTGAGTCTCTCAAGAGGTGATGCAGAAGGAAATATCGAGGCCTGGTCTGTGGGTAGGTAAGGTGGGGAGCCCCTCCATTAGGCTAACGACAAATTCAGAGTGACCACAGGAAGCACAGTTTAGCCTGGCAGTTAGTGGCAGGCAGCCAGAGGGCTCAGGGTTGCCAGAGCTCACCACACAGAGCGAGGCTGTACTGTCATGCTATCAGTTATCTGGGTCAGCCATCTGTGAGGCCTGTTGCTTTTGAATGGTGCTCTCGAGCCTTTAGTTTCATCTTTCTCTTTCACCCGGAAAAAAAAAAAGAATTGAAGGTAATTTAATGCCTTATAACAAGGCACATCCTGTAATGTTTGCATCTTCCTTGTTCACATCATATTGCATGACTATTCTGCAAGATCCTTACCAAAAGTGACACAGGGACAACCACTACTAAAATCCAAGGCAGAGAGTCATCTTCTTGTTGTAGACTGTCAAGGAAATGAAATCCAACCTCTCCCCATCGTCATTCTCACTAAACACCTTTCCAAAGTGTCGTGTGTGTGATGGGCACACAGACTAGATAAAAAGCAGCAGTTTAGCAAAAGAATAAGAAAATTTCAGTGCTTTCAATATATGTTGCTTCCTTATCAAATGAATAAAGCGAATTCACTATTTACACATGAAATAAAATCTGGGTTCTGTGTATTAATATAAATATTTCAAAGGCCAGAGACCTTTTTCTTTACCATTTAGGTTTTCCTAACAGTCAATCCAGCAAATAATGCTCTAGGGCAGTTTGATACTTAGAATGATGAGACTTTTCCCTGGTGAGTGTCCCTGGGCTAGGTTTTCACAGCTGTGGTAACCTACACTCCACTTCCATTTCCCTAACAGGCTTTCTGATTTCTTTCCCAAAATTTCCCAGACATGTCACTCATGAAGAAAGACACCTACTTGTCCCTATCTTACACACTAAAAGTGCTACTCAGTAAAATTTATTTGCCGTTTGTTTAGATTTGAACCTGTCCCACACACATGCTATTTTCTAACAAAAATCCCTGTAGTAGAAGCCCTTCCTCCCATTCTGAAACTTTATTTATTTCTGTTATTCCAGATGTATGTGCCAATCAGTTTAGCTCCTGCCAATTCTTGTTTATTAATAACGCTAACGAAAGAATTAAAATTCTACCAGATTTCAATCTCTTTTTTCATGCCTTAATAATGAGTCCTAAAAAGGATGAATTCTGATATTGTCTCAGCAACTCAAAGGACTAGGTACAATCAGAAATTTGACTGGCTTTTGCCTACCTTGCACAAACTCAGGAGGGATATTCATACTGCTAACTGCCACTGTATATGTGCAGATAATTTGCATTTTCATTGTTCTTTATTTTATGTTATTAGTTATTCATGAGATGAATATCGCATTCAACAACTAATCTATAAAGGCTTTGCTTTAAATAACAATGTGCTGTTTTGTTGTAGAAGGTAGAATGGAGAATGGACGTCCCATTTAGAGATCTTATACAAAGAACTGAAAAATGAATGACACGTAAGCTCTTCCTTGCCATATGTAAAATCAGGATCTTAAAGAGAATGCCATTAGAGTTGGAAAATACAGACTGTACTACATAGGTTTATACATATAAGAGCCATATTAGCCAGCTGGACCTACTGAGAAAGGTCTCTCACCAGCACGCCAAAGATAAGAGAAGGTCAAGTTTAACCATACTATGTAATGAACCTGTAAATGACTAATTATTTCTCTCACCGAACAGCACAATCTGCATGTGAGGCAAAAACCCACATAGAAAGCATCTGAACTCGTTTTTATTTTCAGTTGGATATAGTCCAAGTTTCATACACATTGGTTTCACTTTTCCCAATAAAGGCTTATGTCTATATTAACACAAATTGAAAAGAAAAAAATGCAACTCTATTTCTTAGTTTCAGGGAAGCGTACATTAAAAAAAAAAAAAAAATCAAATGTGCATGTGAGGACCCAGCTGTGTTAGGGAGAAGAGGCGGGCGGGCATTCTGTAAATGTATGCATATATTGTAGCTGTACATTTAGCTATCTCAACATAAATGTCAGGTAAAGATCACCCCTAGATAAGTTAGTCTTAGAGGAAGAGCAATGATTTCATCTACCAATTGGGGAGCAAGCATAGTGTCTTTACTATACTCAAAGGCTTTTCCTGGAATCCCACTGTGGTTATCTAAGGGGGAGCTGCTTCACCTTAGAGGCAGTGAATTGCTAGGTCTTGACTGGTTTAGGAAGGAAGTAACTATCTCTCCCAGGAAATAAAACAAATCCATAAAAAGAGTTCCATATTTTTTCAATACAACAACTTTGAAACTCAGAAATTCTGATAGAAAACACTGATGGCAGTAGTAATACAACCTAATAGAATGAACAAAATAGAGAAAATAGCAATCTAAGATTTAAGGTAATTGAAGAAAAGATATACATCTTTTTTCATCCTTGCATCTTCCCCAGTACATTAAATTTGGTAAGTGTCTAAGAATAACAATACCAACAATGATAGCTAATATTTATGGAACTTCCTTTGTGCCAGGTACGGTTCTAAGCACTTCAAAGGTTTCAATTCCTGTTATCCTCAATGAAAACCTGCCAGTGAACTACTGTCATTGTTCCCATTTTACAGATGAGGAAACTGAAATACAGAGAGTTTATGAAACTTTACCAAGGCCATACAACTAATAAATGGCAGAATGAGATTCATGTTCAGGGGATCTGGTTCCAAAGCTTACCCTTGTAACTTCTCTGCCAAACTGCATCTTTTCATACAGCATAACAATTGCCAAACAAAACTGCTGAAGTTTATTGAGGAGCTGAATTCTATTGTGCCATATTAAAAATGTAAACTCATTGCAAAACCGAAAACTTATATCAAAATTCTAGAAACACCAAAAAATTACACAAAGGCATTCTGGAGTTTATAGTAATTATACACATATAATCATCATCTATATATAAAATTCTATGGTGGCTATATTATAACAACAATTAGTTTTAAATGACTGATCTTGCCTGAGAAAATTTAATTCTTCAAAACTTTAGAATCTCTTTGTCCAATAAATCATTTGGCAACATTTCTAGACATTTCTCAAGTAGAAATATACAACTAGTCAAATAAAAGACTTGTGAAAATGTGGTGATTTTTTTGGTTGCCCCTTTGACATTTCTTTCAGTATCCACCTCTGTAGGCTTCCCCATATCCAACTGTCCCATTGTGGACTGCATTTTATGGACAGCACCCTTTTTCTTTAATTTCTCCACTCAAGGAAACTTACATATCATGGCTCCTATTTCCTAAATACTCTGAACTTTCTTTTTTTGAGACAGGGTCTCACTCTGCCACCCAGGCTGGAGTGCCGTGGTGCCATCTTGGCTCACTGCAACCTCTGCTTCCTGAGGTCAAGTGATTCTCTTGCCTCAGCTTCTCAAGTAGCTGGGACTACAGGTGTATGCCACCATACCCTGCTAAGCATAAACAAAGTTTCATCATGTTGCCCAGGGTGATCTAGAACTCCTGGCCTCAGGTGATCCACCCACCCCAGCCGCCCAAAGTTCTGGGATTATAGGTATGAGGCACCACACCCAGCCTCTGAACCTTCATAGATGATGTTTAGGCTGTAGACTCTGTTCAAATGAGATTTTATTAGACACCGCAAATCTCAAGTGTACATAAAAGTATAGAGGACCTACATCTTCTTTTCTGGGTGCCGTCCAACACTTTAACCCAAAGCGTCTGAGGCACTGAACAAATCATAATCCATGGCTTAGACCCAAACAAATGCCCAATTTGCTTGTGGAGATCTTATCATGGCATGTGCATAAGTACTTGAAGCATCTGTTAAGAAAGGGCCTACACACATAGTACACCTTGCTGGACTCCAAAACATAAGGGTCCATCCTATCTCAGCCCTGTTCTCCTAAGCTCCCAGTTATCCCCTTTGTTTTTATACTGTTTACCCTCCCAAGTCACCAAGAGAGGATAGTAAGCCACTCTTTTCAAGAGGTTGGTATCTTGCTTCTCTTTTCCTTCATTTCTCTGAGCTTCCTTTCTAATATACCTGCTGCTCCTTAAGTTGTTAGAATGCATACTTGTGCAAAACTACCCAAAATTTGGCTGTCATGCTTCCTCTTCAAAGGCTGTGCTCCTGCTAAACAATACAAAAACAACAAAAGCTTTGATCCCATATAGGTTCCACTTCATGAACAGCCATAGACATTCCAAGCCTAGCCTCATAATAAGCCTACTTCTCTCTGATGCCCTGTTGAGCTCAAAGGCCCACCAGAAGGCTTGAATGCAAGGAGGAAACTGGAGAAGCCCTGCCCAGAAGTAATAAAAGAAGAAAATTCACTAGAAAGGTGTATTAGCCCATTTTCATACTGCTATGAAGAAATACCTGAGACTGGGTCATTTATAAAGAAAAAGAGCTTTAATGGACCACATAGCTCAGGAGGCCTCATAATCATGGCCGAAGTTGAAGGAAAAGCAAAGACATGTCTTATATGGCAGAAGGCAAGAGAGCGAGTGCAGGGGAATTGCCCTTTATACAACCATCAGATCTCATGAGACTTATTCACTGTCATAAGAACAGTACAAGAAAGACCTAAACTCATGATTCAATTACCTCTCACCAGGACCCTCCCATGACACAAGATTATAGGAGCTACAATTCAAGATGAGATTTGGGTGGGGACACAGGCAAACCATATCATTCTGCCCCTGGCACCTCCCAAATCTCATGGCCTCACATTTCAAAATCAGTCAAACTTTCTCAATACTCTCCCAATGTCTTAACTCATTTTAGCATTAACTCAAAAGTCCACCGTTCAAAGTGTCGTCCAAGACAAAGGAAGTCCCTTCCATCTATGAGCCCATAAAATCAAAAGCAAGTTAGGTATTTTCTAGATACAATGGTAGCACAGGCACTGGGTAAATACACCCATTCCAAATGGAAGAAACTGCCCAAAATGAAGGAGCTACAGGCCCCATGCAAGTCCAAAATCCAGTATTTGAATGATCTTAAAGCTCCAAAATGATCTCCTTGGACTCCGTATCTTAAAGCTCCAAAATGATCTCCTGGGCCTCTATATCTCACATTCAAGTCACACTGATGCAAGAGGTAAGTTCCCATAGTCTTATGCAGCTCTGTCTCTGTGGTTTGCAGGGTACAGCCCTACTCCTGGCTGTTCTCACAGGCTGGCATTATCTGTGACTTTTCCAGGTGCAAGCTGTCAGTATATCTACCATTCTGGGGTCTGGAGGATGGTAACCCTCTTCTCAGAGCTCCACTAGGCAGTAACCCAGTGGGGACTCTGTGTGGGCTTCCAACCCACATTTCCTTTCTGTACTGCCCTAGCATAGGTTCTCCAGGAGGGCTCTACCCCGGCAGCACACCTTTGCCTGGACATCCAGGCATTTCCAACATCCTCTGAAATCTAGGCAGGTTTCCAAATCTCAATTCTTTACTTCTGTGCACCTGCAGTGCCAACATCACATGTAAGCTTCCAAGGCTTTGGGCTTGCAACCTCTGAAGCGGTGGCCTGAGCTGTACATTGCCCCCTTTTAGCCAGGGTTAGAATGCAGGGCACCAAGTCCTGGTACTACACACAGCAGACACCCAGGGCCCTACCCACAAAACCATTTTTTCCTCCTAGGAATCCTGCCTTGTGATAGGAGGGCCTGCTGTGAAGACCTCTGACATTCCCTGGAGACATTTTCCCCACTGTTGCAGCAATTAACGTTTGGATCCTTGTTACTTATGCAAATTTTTGCAGCCAGCTTGAATTTCTCCTCAGAAAATGGGATTTTCTTTTCTATCACATTCTTAGGCTGCAAATTTCTGAACTTTTATGCTCTGCTTCCCTTTTATACATAAATTCCAATTCCAAACCATATTTTTGTGCATAAATAAAACAGAATGCCTTAGGAGCACCCAAGTCATCTCTTGAATGCTTTGCTGCTTAGAAATTTCTTCTGCCAGTTACCCTAAATCATGTCTCTCAATTTCAAAGTTCCACAGATCTCTAGGGTAGGGGCAAAATGCCACTGGTCTCTTTGCTAAAGCATAGCAAAAATCCCCTTTGCTTCAGTTCCCAGTAAGTTCCTTATCTCCATCTGAGACCACCTCAGCCTGGACTTTTTGGTCAAAACCATTCAACAAGTCGCTGGAAAGCTCCAAACTTTCTCATATCTTCCTGCCTTCTTCTGAGTCCTCAAAACTATTCTCTTCCTGTTACCCAGTTCCAAAGTCACTTTCACATATTCAGGTATCTTAATAGCAGTACCTCATTCTACTGGTACCAATTCACTGTATTAGTCCATTTCATAGAAATACCCAATGCTGGGTAATTTTTAAAGAAAAAGAGGTTTAGTTAACTCAAAGTTCCACATGACTGGGGAGGCCTCACAGTCATAGCAGAAGGCAAAGGAGGAGTAAAGTCATGTCTTACATGGCAGCAGGCAAGAGAGCATGTGTAGGGAAACTGTCCTTTGTAAAACCATCAGATCTTGTGAGACTTATTCACTATCACAAGAAGTGCATGGGGAAAACCTGCCCCCATGATTCAATTACCTCCCACTGGGTCCCTCCCATGACACATGGAGATTATAGGAGCTATAATTCAAGATGAGATTTGGGTGGGGACACAGCCAAACCATATCCAAGTGGAATTTACTTTGCTTGGACACACCTCATGGTAATTCCTTGATGCTACTTGAGTGCTTCAAACATTCTAAACTACTCTCCAATTAATGTAGTTTAGCTTAAAAAAGAAAACGACACAATTAGGTGTGTTCCTTGCAGGGAGATAGAAAATACAAAAATGAAAAAGAAAAACTGAGCTATAATCCCTCCAGATATTTTTCCATGGGCATATGTTTATGAAGTAGGATCACAGCATTTTATAGATTTCAATTTTATTGCAATCATCTTTCAATATCCATCATCTATATCTAAAGTATTATTTGTAGAATTTCTAGGATGTTTTTCTAAATAATTTCCCTATTTTGATCATTTCCTGGTTGTCTCTGTATGAGATAACACTGCCCAGATTGGATAGTGAGCAAAGCAGTAGAGACAAAGAGCTCTAGGATCAGACATAGATCCAAATTCTACACAGCCATGGAACTTGGACACTTGGACATATAAAATCCTCCCATGCCTCATTTCACCATCTGTTTCAGGGGAGGGTAATTGTAAGAATATACCTCACTGAATTGTTCCTAGACTTAAATGGGGAAAGATATGAAAAATGCTGAACACTATGCCTGGCTCATTTTGGCTTATTAAAAGTTGGCTGTGGTAAAGTAAGTCCTCATATGATTACACATCTGTAGAATATAGTCTTTGAAAGGAATTCAAAGGGTCACAGCGCCCAAACATTCATAAGGATCTTTAATCCATGGCTAATTGTCTTCCAGTTTCCTCTCCCACCAGGGAGTAAGAAGGAAATTGAGACATTCTCCCTCACTTTGGGACGTATGTGGTCCCTTCTTACAAAAGAGAGCAGCATGGGAGAATGGAAAGCACAGTGAACTTGGAGAAAGTTTTAAGGTTTAGTCTCAGCTTTGCTACTTACTCTGTAACCGTGTGTTTTTGATCTCTCAGTTCTCTGGCCTGCAATGTCCTCATCTATTAAGAAAAGAGGAATGGGAAAGCAGGTAGCAGTATTCACCCTAAATCATCTCTAAAACCTCATATGGGGGAGTGAATAAAATGAGCCATGAAAGACTTTATCAACTAGACACTGCTACCAAATATGATATTTTAGCCTATCTGGGATTTGGCTCCAATTAACCCTGTAATCTTTAGACTTCAAATTCAATTCAACTCCATTTAACATTTATTGAGCATCTACTATGTATGTTTTGGATCTCTAGGATCAGACATAGACCTAAATTCTACATAGACATGGAACTTGGACACTTGGACATATAAAATCCTCCCATGCCTCACAGTGAAGCATGGGAGGCAAAAACACTGAAGCTAGAAACAGAAGTAACAATGGAAACAGGTGCACTAAAAATGTAGTTGAGAGAGCAGAGTAGAGGTATAGATACTCAGTATAATCTAAATTAAACAGTATAAATTTGAAAACTTTATTTTATACTTTTAAATATCATTGAAGATTTGCATCCAAGTTGCCAAACTATCACCCCAAAGTTATCCATAGTCAAGAAATTGAGGGATGAGGAGATATTCCTGAATAATCACATCAATCACAAAAGAGATGGGGGGCAATAAACAAGAGAAGTAAATATTAGGATTTCTGCCTGGTTCTGTATCTCAGGAAGCATGCCTCTTAGCTTTTTACATCCATATGCGAGACAGTGGCTGGTGCCCATAATATCTAAAGTGCTGTGGGCAGACTGAAGGACCAGAGTCAAGAAAGGATGTATCATGGACCCCATCATACACATCATCCTCTCTGGCAGCTGTGACAGACCTGCCTTGCCCACCATCTCCCACCTCATTCTCATTTCCAGTCCTCACAAGTTCCTTTTCTGTCTTAATCAGTGCTGATCTGCTTTTAGCAGATAGTAATAGCAATAAAGAATAGCATAGATTTTGGCACATGTGTGCTTTTTATTTTTCCTTAATCTTTTATCCAAAAAAGAAAAAGGGGACGAAAAAGAATTCTGTCTTTTACAGTCTTCTATTGTTTTAGAAAAGAAAGAAATTAAGGTAGGAAGAACTGTGACCATGACGGATGACATCTCCTTAAAGCAAAGCTGCATATTTCTTTATTGGCAGGATGGATCTTAATTTACAGTAGATATTGCTGATCCTGCATTTGATGTTGAAATAAAGAAAACATTTCTTTCTGAAACCTGCAATGAAAAATATAAATAGTATATCCTTTAATGATTAGCACTGACAAATTCTACTGATGCTGAGTAACATGTGCTGAAGAGATGGATTATCTATGAAACATAATTTTACTAAGCACCGCTTTGTAATTTGTTAAGCGTTTAGTAATAAGTATGTCTAATAAAATACAAAAAAAAAATTTAGAAAATGAACCATAATTTTAATATAATTTTAATTAATGGGAGTGCAATTGCAGTGGTTTAAATTACATTCCCAGTGGTAAGAAGCCTTTCAAACCTAATTTGTAAGCCAAGATGGTGGCTCTAATGACTGGCAGCAAAGTTTCTTCAACAGATTTCATGGGGCATGATCCAAAGATAATAGGTTCTCAGCCCAATGACAATCCAATTACAATGCCAATCAAAGCCAACTTCATGCACTCTAATTATCAGATTTAGCTGTCAGCTCAAATACAAACATAACACTTTTATTTAAATAAAAATTTAATTTAGAAAAAAAAGATGACTTCATGTGTGATTTATTGAGACTGCCAGAGCAATCTAACTTATTTCTCCGGCAATATAATAAAATCAGTCTTGTATTAAAAAAAAAAAAAAAAAAAAAAAAAAAAAAAAACTTTTCCTTCCCCACCCGCTCTCCTGTATCTGCTATGCTATATTATTTAGGAGTTAATTTAAGCAAAAAAACATAACCTAACATGGCAGCAGATATTTGCCAACTAGAAGTAGGTTAAGTAGAGTAGCAAGGTTTCAATGAGACAAAATTCCAAGTGAAAAATGACAAAACCTAATTAGTTTCTACCAGTCATCAGGAGAAACTGTGTTTCAACTAAAATCCATTTACATAGGCCTGAAGCCGAGGACCCCGGCTTTCTCTTACCTCTACATTGGATCATAGTAGAAACATAGACAGGGTAGAAAGAAAGGAAAAGCAAGCGAAATCCACATTAAAATAATTTTAAGATATCTGATATTCATATCGCAGACAGCAATAAGCTAGCGTGTGAGCAATGGGTCACAATTGCTTCCCACCACAGCCCCAGCGTGGACTCTGCTTTTACTCAAGATTTCTCCTTAGTGAAACGTTTCCCTTGGAGGAGTGCTGCCCAACAGAAATGTTGTATGAGCAATAATGCAAGCCATATAATTTCAAGTTTTCCTATTGTCACATTTTTAAAAATAGTAAGAAAGAGCAAAATATTTATTTTAATAATATATTTTACTTAATCCAGTATATCAAAAATAATATTTCAACATGTAATTAGTATTTTTTTAAAATTATTAATGAAAAATTTGACATTCTTTTTCTAACAAGAAGCCTTCAAAATGAATGTGTAGCTGGGCGCAGTGGTTCATACCTATAATACCAACACTTTGAGAGGCTAAAGCAGGAGGATCGCTTGAGCCCAGGAGTCTGAGACCAGCCTAGGCTGCTGAGGCCCTGTCTTGTGAGACTCTGCTTTGTATGGCCCTGTCTCCACAAAAGAAAAAAAAAAAAATCAATATGTATATTATACTTACAGCATACCTTAATACAGAAGAATTCAGCCACATTTTACATGTACAATGGCTACACGTGGCAAGTGGCTACTGCCCTGACAAAAGCAGGCTTAGAGTCTGGCCCCAAAAGAAGGTAAAGAAGGAACTGTCTTTACAGTTTAGCTGTAGTGGCTTCAAAGACCACCTACTCCCAGGAGGAAAATATATTTACTGGTTTTCCAAAGAACCTAAAATTTCCTCTAATATTTTATTTCCTATGGTTGGATGGACATGCTAACACACACACACACACACACACACACACACACACACACACACACACACATATGTATATGTATTGCACATGTATTAGGGGAAAAGAGTTCAGGGAAGATTTTCTTTTCCATAATGTATCTAGTGAACATGTAATATGAAGATAAGCCATCCTTTTAAATATAGATTTGTAAAAAATTAAAGACATGCTTGAGGATCCTTGAAAGGAGGGCAGTAATGTCAAGGGCAGAGGACCAAGGACAAGCTTTGCCCCTAGTAGCTCTAAGTCCCTGATTGCAGATGGCAGTCTCTCAAAACCTTCCTCTGTGATTTCCCTTGCTCAATTAGGGGGTGCTCTGTAAGCTCATGCTTGGGGACACATTTGCCCATTTTGACACTCTCCCAGGCCTCTTGTGCCTTCCCAGCTCTCAGCCCCTTAGCCCCTGAGGCCAGCATGATATCCTGAATGCCCACCTCTGCACTTCTTGAATTCTTCACCAATTTCAAAGGCACTTAAAATTTCCAAATCCACCACACAGCATTAGACAAGAATCACAGCAGGTTAAAACAAAGAGTTAATTTGTTTCATCTTATATACTTAAAGTTGGAAGTCACTTGAATTGAACATGCAAATAGATGCAAACATATGCAAATCAGTTTTTCTCCAGATAAACTGAATGGGAAAAAAGCCTTATAGTATTAGTAACATGCAGTGATTTTGTGGTGTTTCAAAGGAAATTATTTCCTTCCTCCAATTCCAAATGTGAGTAGCTTTCTTAGTCCTCAAATGAAAACAAAAGTTATCAAACTTTAAGGAGTAAAAATTTTTTAAAAGATTGATGTAGATATTTGAGAGATTTGAGATCATGCTATATTTAAGCTTCAGTTATTACATCCTAAGCACAATTCTCTCCAGAAACTAAAAATTTCCTTACTCAGGGATAATGGAGTTCTTCAAATAAATCTTTGCTTTAGGTCTGACAATAACATAATTAAAAGTGCTTCTAAGAACAGAAAGAATAATAATACATGGCAGAAATGTGAAGGTGATAGATAGTAGAATACACAGAGCTACTGGTTATTATTTTTAATAACAGTAACATTATCCAATTCTAGACGTAAGTGCCTTTACATTTATTATACTACTCTGTACATAGTGCCTTTTTTCAGAATCTATCCACAGTGTTGTGGCTATTGATTTTGTTCATACGGCAATGCCATGTGGTAGTATAGCTGGTATTCTCACCCCCTATTGAGATGTGGCTTCCTGAGTTCTAGTTCCTAACCCTATGTATTTCTTCATTTGAAGTCAGGTCCCTCTGCTTCCTGGACAACTGCACCTGCACAAAGATACTTCATTTTTAGCATGTCCAAAGTCCTTCCCCCATAAAATTTGACCTTCGTGAGTGCTTTACCTCAGTTCATGGCACCATGATCTCTTTAGGCAAACAGAAACATCAAGTCTTACTTTATTCTGCTCTTTCCCCCTTTGTATCCTCAGACAGGCACTAACTTACATATGGTAGATACCTTGAAAAAGGTCAGACCCTAATCCTTCACGGTAACAGAGAGAATCACTACTAGGGAGGGATGTCTGGAACTCACAGCCTCCCACCTGTACCCTAAGATTCATGTTTCCATCATGAGCTCATACTAAGTTCTGTTACCACAGCCAAGCAGAGTGGCCCATTTCATTTTTTAGCCCAAGTGTGAAAATACAACTATGTTTTTTCAGTTTCCCCAAAGCCTAGCTCAGATAAAACAGAGACCAAGACTTCACTAAACAAGGATATAGAAAGGGAGTAAACAGAGAATAACAAGCAACTAGATAGTCTAATGTCTGAAACACAGTTCCATTATCGTTAGCTTATAGCCCTTTACAGGTGAATGGTCCTTCCTACTCGCTGCCTTTGGTAGGTGGTTTTCCGCTGTCCCTGAAGGATGTACCTCAAGGTTCCTGCACCATTGTCTCCTGTAAAGGGCTGGCCTGAAAAACAATGAGGTCAGAGCTAGAGTAATCTTCTCATAGCCTATTCGAGGCTCTTCTTACAAACGTCATTTCCCTGCATGAAAACCTCAGTGTCCCAGATGTCTATTAGGGAGACTGACTGATATGGTTTGGTTGTGTCCCTACTCAAATCTCATCTTGAATTGTATCTCCCACAATTCATATGTGTTGTGGGAGGGACCCAGTGGAAGGTCATTGAATCATGGGGGCCAGTCTTTCTTGTGCTATGCTCATGATAGTGAGTAAGTCTCATGAGATCCAATGGCTTTAAAAATGAGAGTTTCCCTGTACAAGCTCTCTCTCTGCCTGCCACTATACAGCTAAGATGTGACTTGCTCCTCTTTGCCTTCACGATGATTTTGAGGCTTCCAGCCATGTGGAACTGTCAACCCATTAAACCTCTTTCCTCTTTCTTCTGTAAATTGTTCAATCTCAGGTATGTCTTCATTCAGCAGCATGAAGATGGACTAATACACTGCCCCAGCCCCAATACCTACAGAGGCCTGGGAATACCCTGTGGCCTTATCAGAACACAGAAATCTAAATCCAACTCAATAAATCTAAGCCACATGAAACATACACATGTGGCATCAAGAGATCCTTCCTTTATCCAAGTCCAGTATTTTCAAAATGTTCCTCAACTCCATCTTATACTATCTAAAAAGCACACCAAAGACCTGTTAGTCATTTCAATTTCTGTTTATAATAAAGTCTATGGGTTTTTTAAAATGATAAATGTAATTCATGTTCATTTAAGATACTGCAAAATTATCAGAAGTATGAAGACAAAAATAAAAGTCATCCATAACCCTATGATCTCTACCATCTTTTATGTGAATGTATCAGTGGTCCACAGGTTGCCCCAGATTCTTGTCTCTCCCTAGTACAGTACAGTCATGATATTGGCCCTGCATTACATATACTTCACATGAATTAAGTATAATTTATTTTAGCAAAAACTTTCACTAGCTAGTTCTGAAGTATCAGACACTGTGGGATGTTTCTAAAAAATGTTTAGATCTTGTCTTCATGGAGATCACATGGTTGAAAACCTGTGGCTTCCCCATGGCCTTTGGAATACAGTCCAAATACTTCAGAATCACATCTTAGCTCCTTTTCGACAAATATGACTAGGTTAATTTTCCATAACACCATGCCCTCAGACATCCATGCATTTTGTGTTTCGGCCACTGTTTACCCACTGAAATTTCTCCAGGAATGCCTCTGCTTTTGCAAACATTATTTCCTTTACTTAGATATCCACCCTCTACACACATACACACACACACTCACACAAACACCACCAGCACCTCCACTAGCATTCTACCACCCTAGGAAAATAGTAAGCATTCAAGAAACATATGTTAAATAAAATGAACAAATTACATTGTACTGCATTCACCTGAGATCAAGAGATTTAAATATGCTCCAAGGACTTAAAATTGAAAATTACAAATTTTAAATTTGTAATTTAAATCTTTTGACCATGATAGGATAGAATTGGGACTTCTTTTTTTAAATGGAGTCTCACTCTGCTGCCCAGGCTGGAGCGCAGTGGTGCATCTTGGCTCACTGCAGCCTCTGCCTCCTGGGTTCAAGGGATTCTCTTGCTTCAGCCTCCAGAGTAGCTGGGATTACAGATACCTGTCATCACACCTGGCTAATTTTTGTATTTTTAGTAGAGATAGTGTTTTGCTATGCTGTCCAGGCTGTCCTTGAACTCCTGGCCCCAGGTGATCTGTCCACCTTGGCTTCCCAAAGTGGTGGGCTTACAGGGATAAGCCACAGCCCTGAATAGCTACATATTTTTTAAAAGTTATATTCACAAAGACTCTTAGCCTGATATATGACAAAAGGTGAAGTGACTTTGGAGGTTGAAAGGTGGAGGGAATACCATAGTTTTTTTTATTTAGATTAAAAATGTAGATGGCAGAAGTTTCCATAATTCTGCTAACTTATATGCATGGAACAAGTGGGATTTCAGAAACTTCTGGCATAATGAAGTGTTTTAGAAGATGATACCAGGAGGAAATTTCCAGCAGAAATGGAGACTATGTGACAAACAAACAAAGGAGAAGAATTGTTTTTGGTTGAGTAGATAAAGATGCCCATTAAAAAAAACGAAAGCAAATAGGGCATGAAAGGCCTTGGAGAATGTTAAAAAAGAGTCTGCCAATTTAAGATTTTCTGTGACTCTGTAGAAACATGTCTGATACAATGCTAGGAAAGAAACTAAATGTCATGAACTAAATTGAAGCATAATTCTTTTAAACAAATCCAACCGTTTATCCATGCCTTATGTTATCACGTGTCTGGTTTTGCTCTGGCAGTTTACTGTGGTTCCTCCTCTCCTCCTCATGAGATCAGTTCTTCAGCTTCAGGCAGCTGAGCCTCTACTTCGTCTTCCAGTGGGTGCTTCATCTCCTCCCCTTGGCTTCACACTGCTAGCACTGGCTACCTAGGATTCTGATCTACCTGGCTTGGTGTTGGGGCCTCTGCCTTACTCCACTCCACGGGGTAACCAAGAAGCTATGAACTGGAATTCCAAGGACAGCACCATCCTCTCTCTCCTGCCTCCCAAAGACAAGGCCAGTAAAAGACTTCAAGGGAAAGTTTGAATATCTAAGTCCGAATATTAAGTACAAGTATCAACTAGCATGTAAGTATTTTCAAAAGCAGATTTTATGGAGATATTAAATATTTTGGATGGACATTTTGGACATTGCTAATTGAGTATGATGTGTTGCACATATTTTAGGAAGAACCTAAGCCTTCACTCGTACTAGAGAGGAGGTATCGCACTAACTTCTTCATCACATCTTTCAAGCTCATCCTTTTGTCTCTGTCTCCTCCAGGACTTCATACCATCCGATAACCCCTCCATCTTTCTCTGCAGCAGTTTTGCTGGCTATTTGTCTTCCATCTAAAAACAAGAGAGGCTACTAGATTCTTTAAAATAAGCAAACCAGCAAGCCTGCCCTGTCATTAACCCATCTCTTTTGCTTTCTTTCTACAAAAAATTCAGTGAGACTAGTTATAACAATTTGCTCACTACACTTATCATATACCTAAAATCTCATTCCTCCTTTCGCTTAAAATTCTATGGAACACAGAATCTAATTCACTTTTCTAAGGGACAGAACCATACTTCTACCTTCCTGTAAGAAAATTTTGATTAACCATCCTTTGAAAATCAGTATATTAAATCATAGTCTTAGCCTTTCAGTCTATCCCCTTTCAATTCTAAATATGATAGTAACACCCTCCCCTTATAGACAGTGTCATGTGTTTCCAAGGTGGTTAATCTATATTACTTCATTGACACCATCCATTCTAGACCATGAGATCAACATTAGTTCTACCTCCAGTGTGTCTACTGTGAGCCCATCGAAACTGTGGCTTGGCAGACATAAGCCCTCCCCCAGCTCATGTCACCTATATATCTGGACAACTTGTATGAATCGTTTCTGAATAATGCATGAGTTTTCCAGGAGGTAGCTGGGTCTCTTGTCTCTGAACTAGTTCTTACTAATTCCTTCCACCTGAGAGACTAGACCATATTTTCTGTGTCTATGGCCTCTGACTTCTCCACAATGATTGCCTGAGACTCCAAGCATCTCCCCTACCACGCATTTAGCACATTTCTACTGCCATGACTGGATTTATTTTAATTTCATATTTGGCCCATTCCTGGCAGCCTTAGATCCCTGTTAGTTTTACTATAATTTTATCCAATATGGCTGTGGCTCTCTCCTTCCTGACAGTCGTATTTTGATGCTGAGAACCAAGAACACTTTCAACAATGATTCCACCTAAATTGAACTATGTACAACCTATATCATCAAATTTTCTTTCCAAAACAAATATTTCCAATGTCCCTATTTCTGCTATGAGAGCAGGCTCAAAGTGAAGTCAATTTCTCATTCTTCTCTCTCCATATATCCAATCTGGTTTTGAATTTACAAACTTTATCATCACATGTATCCATCCTCTTTTTTCTAATTCCACTTTCCCTAAGTTGAGTTTGTCATTACTTTCTTTTTTGTTTTTTTTTTTTTTTTTGAGATGGAGTCTTGCTCTGACACCCAGATTGGAGTGCAATGGTGTGATCTCGGCTCACTGCAACCTCTGCCTATGCGTTCAAGGGATTCTTCTGCCTCAGCCTCCCGAGTAAAACGCTGGGATTACAGGTGTAGACCACTGTGCCTGGACTTTCTCATTAGTTTCTAGGCTATTGCTAGAGAGCCTCCCTGGAAGATCTCAACCCACTCCAAACTTTTTCTATTCTACCATCAATCATTCTAAAGTATAACTCCCATCAGATCTCTCCAATATTCAATGATGTTCACTAATAAACCATTTCCATCAACTTAAGAGGCAAAGTAACCTGCCTTGCATTCAAAGCCTTTCCCAAATAGAAGTTACATTCATCGTTTCATTCTCACCACTCCATACATTTTTCATGCTCTGTCTACACAGTGCTGCCAACCCTTTCCCAAATGGTCTTCACATTATCATCTCTGTGCCATTGTTTGTGCCACTATCTCTGCTTGGGATATCTTTTCCTTATCTTCATAAACAAAAACACTGCCAATACTTCCAGGTCCTTTTCAAGAAACCTCTACAGATTTTCCTGTACAAAAGTGGTTTATCCTTCTTTTGCACTTAAAGTATCTGATGCATTTTTATCCTATGGCTCCTATAATACCACTTGCATCTTATCTCTGTACATCTTTGTTTTACCCATCTTAAAGGATCTTAAGTTCCCTTAGGGCAGCTGTAGTAGGCAAAACTATAAGACAGAGCCCCACCATTCCTTGACCCTAGTGTACACACACCTTCTCCAAATTATTCAGTCGAGCATCACCTAAGCACTGCTGTGAAAAGAACTTGCAAGCAATATTAGGGTCCTAAATCAGTTGACATTTAGATAGGAAGATTAATAATTGGGTGGGCCTGATCTAATTATATTAGCTTTTTTAAAGCAGAACTTTTTATCCAAGCAGAAAGGGCAGTCAGAGACTTAGTACACAGAGGAGATAATGCGTGAGAAGTTCTCCATTGCCAGTTTGAAGATAGAATATACCACAGGACAAGGCATGCAGGCAGCTTCTAGGAACTGGGAACAGTCTCTGACAGGAAAGCCAGCTGGAAAACAGGAACCTCAGTGCTGCATCAAAGGAACTGAATTCAGCCAAGAGTGACCCTGGAAATGGAATATATCCCAAAGCCTCCAGACAAGAAAAAAGCACAATTGACACCTGGATTTTACCCTTATGAAACCCTGAGTAGAGAACCCAGCCACGTTTTGTTGGACTTCTGACCTACAGAATTATGAGCTAACAAACAGGTGTTATTTTAAGCTGCTAACTTTGAGGTAATTTGTTAAAGGGCAATTAAAAACTATTATAGCAGGGATATTTTATTCATGTCATTATATCCAGCAATGCAAAGTTGAATCCTTTGTACATAGAAGTGTATCAGTTAGCATTTAACTTCCAAGAGCATAAAAAATATTTGAGATATAATTTTATCAGAAAGAACAAAAAGGCAAAATAAAAGGCAAAGAGAAATAAAATGTAGTCTCTATGTCTTTAATTGGAGAAAATATTGGAATTTTTTTTTTTTTTTTTGAGATGGAGTTTCGCTTTTGTTGCCAGGGTGGAGTGCAATGGCAGGATCTCAGCTCACCGCAACCTCCGCCTCCCAGGTTCAAGCAATTCTCCTGCCTCAGCCTCCCAAGTAGCCGAGATTACAGGCATGCGCCACCACATCTGGCTAATTTTTGAAAATTTAGTAGAGATGAGGTTTCTCCATGTTGCTCAGGCTGGTCTCAAACTCCTGACCTCAGGTGATTCATCTGCCTTGGCCTCCCAAAGTGCTGGGAATACAGGCTTGAGCCACCACATTTGGCCTGGGAATTCTTAATTTAGTCACTCTGATAAGGTCACATTCCAGCACATCTTGAAAAATTCCTGAATATAGTCCCTAGAACAAACTCAGTTATGGAAACCGATTTTGTGGTGGTTTTTGTTGTTTTTTGTTGTTGTTGTTGTTTGCTTTTTGTGAGTCAGAGTCTCACTCTATCACCCAGGCTGGAGTGCAATGACGTGATCTTGACTTACTGCAACCTCCACCTACTGGGCTCAAGCAATTCTCCTGTCTCAGCCTCCCGAGTAACTGAGATTACAGGTGCCTGCCACCACACCCGGCTAATTTTTGTATTTTTAGTAGAAACAGGGTTTCACCATGTTAGCTAGGCTGGTCCCGAACTCCTGACATCAGTGATCCTCACACCTCAGCTTCCCAAAGTGCTAGGATTACAGACGTGAGCCACCACCGTGCCAGGCCTGATTTTTAAGAAGCTTATTTCAAGAAATATATAAATATGGCCTGAAAAACACTTGTAAGTGACATTATTGAGCTGGCATCTAGTTCTATACCTGTCGTTGCAATGAAGACCCTTGCCAAGTACCTCTCCAAAGCCAAAACTTCAGTTCTTAAACAAAATTACTAACTCCTCCTTTTCACACTACCACCCTCTTCTAATTAATTTCTTAAAATGGTTTTTCTTTTGCTGGTCTCAAAATGTGACCAAACTTGAACATTACTGACACTGAAACACCATATTAGACTCCTTTTTCTTCAAGCCAAATGCCGAGCTTAAATCTCTTCACTCTACACCTGTCATAAAGAGTCTGTGGGGAAGAAAGCAGCTGCCCAGAAGACACAGCCAAGCTCTCCATCCCAAAAGCTCCAAGGCCCTGGGTGAGTCATTCAATGCACTAAAACTCAGTTTTTTTGTTGGCCAGACAAAATTACAACATTGGTCTCAGATCTATTGTAATATTCTAATTAAAAAAATGAAGGAAAGAATAGCAGGCATGGCATTATACTCATCCAAGGGGAATCACCTGACTCTCCCGTGAGCTTATACACTCTGGTAATTGTTTTCAATAAAATCATGGGAAGATTTGTAGGCAGCTAACATGAATATTGAGCCATCCATAACTTTTGGCTTGGTATAGTCATACTATTATTTACCCAATAAACCGTAACCGTAGTGGAGGCCCAATAATTCAGTATCTGAGAGGGATTTGCTATGGAAGAAGTTATTATGGTCCATCGGATCAAAAGCTCACTTTTAAAGAAGCGTCCAAACACAGATATACACAATAGGCTCAAATCATTACAGACTATTTTGTCAAGTAATACACCTTTTCAAAATAACTACAGCACCAATCACATACCTCACTGTTTACTTACTTATCCCACACATAGAAGCGACTGTGGGTTGTTTTTCTTTAAATGAGAGAAAGAGAGAAAATAAAAGGAAAAAAAGGACATAGCCAACATTTCAAAACAGAAAGATTATACTACAAACCTAGAAAAGCCCAAAACTCTAAAAGGTAGAGACAGGTATTTTCTTTCTAATTCACATAGTGCAGGTTGTTTTTATATTATTTATTTTCTTATCCCCAAGTCATCCCATCAGCTGAAAAGACACTGTCAGGCTTCACTCTAAATGTTCTGCATGTTGTCTGTGTTATTTTAAAAGGTTTGAACAAAGAAGCTGGCATATTGCAGGCAATTTAGAAAACCACCAAAGTTACAATAGATGGTAAATATCTTTGCCTCTTTCCATTTTGTTCCACAGAAAGAAATCAAGGCATTCGTCTTTGATGTTTGTTTTTCGTTTTATAATCACTTGTGCACATGGTGTGTACATACAGAATGACGGAGGCTCAGGTTCATCACAATAATGATCAAATGAAAAGACTCAAAATTCTCAATGTTAAAAGGCTTGATTAGGATAAATACCTCAAATTTCATACGCAGATGTAAATAGCTGAGACTTATCAAAAGTTTATTTGTATTTATTAATGCTTTCAATTTAGGGACTGAGGAGTATGCACTAAACCTGAAGTCACCACTCTACAATCTGGAAGGGTTTTTGTTGTGGTTCTGTTTGCTTGTTTTTGTTTTCTCTCCCACCAAGTTGTGTGTGTGTGTGCTTATGTGTACATGTTCTCTCCTTTCTCCTTCTCTTCCTCTCTCCCCTTCTCCCTCCATTTCCCCCTTCCACCTTCTCTTTCTCATCTTTCTCTCAGACAGACACAGAAAACATCAAATTTATTATAGTGCCCCTAACTTTAGTTTATTTGACTCAAAAAAAAAAAATGAAGGGTATTGTAATGTCTTTCTCCTTCTCACCCATTTTAGTATCTTTAAAGAAATTTCTTAAAATGCAAAAGAATTGCTTATTATTCTATGGCATTACTTAAAAATCAGAACCTGCTTTTTCACTCTTTTTTTCTCCTTTTATCGAGATCAGTATTTTTTTTCCCTTGCCTAGAAATGATCTCTTCAAAAAGTCAGCAAAATATTTTGGCTTTCTTCAGCAACACTTTGGGCTTCTCTGTTACAAATTGTATACACATTTTCCAGACAGGGGAATTTGAAGGGTTTAAATTATTTTTTAAATGATGTCTGTATTCTAGCAGATTCACATTTGCAGGAGGAAGATGGAGGCAAGGAAAGCTACTACAGAACATAATATGTCTGGAATCAGGGGACTATTGAGCTCTATGCAAATCTGGGAAAAGAAAATATCTTCCTCATACATTATCTACAGCAAGGATTTTGAGTTTCCCAGACTGAAGAAACAAATGCTCTCGATGGATGTAGTCTGTCATTCATATTGAGCTCACATATTTTACTTCCTGAAACCAAACAAATACTGATAAACAACTTCAGTGAGCCTTTAATCAAAATTTCGGCAATACACAGTTGGCGACAGAAAGATCAGTCCGTGGAGCCTGAAACCCTTTCATCATCAAATATACAGAAATAATAATTATATTTATCTGTTTGGTTCAGGCTGCACACCAAGATTTACCCTTGCCCTAAGGACATAGAAATCATCAGGCATTGTCATCTCGAAAGAAAAAAAATCCTTAATAACTTCGAGGTTAAACGGTTCTCAATAGTTGTGGGGGCTCAGGAAAAAGAAATAAAAATAATATATTTTCCCCAGTAATGTTATAATAAACTGTGTATGTGCTAGCCAATTAGCACTTCTGATAATACCCTGAAAGAACCAGTGAGCATCTAGCCTGCCCAATAAAAAAAGATGTAAAAGGGGAAGAGCTTGTCTCATCATTCTGATTTCCTTCCTCTAAGGATCTGTGTCTCGTATATTTCAGTCCAACTTATTCCAAAAACATTTTTAAAATTAGATAAAATGGGCTCGTTGCAGTGGCTCATGCCTGTAATCCCAGCACTTTGGGAGGCCGAGGTGGGTGGATCGCCTGAAGTCAGGAGTTCCAGACCAGCCTTGCCAAGATGGCGAAACACTCTCTCTACTAAAAATACAAAAATTAGCCAGCCATGGTGGCAGGCGCCTGTTATCCCAGCTACTTGGGAGGCTGAGACAGGAGTATCACTTGAACCCAGGAGGTGGAGGTAGCAGTGAGCCAAGATGGCGCCATTGCACTCCAGCCTGGGCAACAAGAGTAAAACTTCATCTCAAAAAATAAAAAAGAAAAGAAAGAAAATTAGATAAAATGTACAGGGGAGTTGAGTTTGCGAAACATTTTATGATGAAAATAGTGTATCTTAATTTGGATTCCCCCAAAGCTAAAACTGGAACAAGGGTTTGGTGAACTGAAGTTATTTGGATGGAATCCCAGGAAGCTGAAGTGAAGGAGCAGAGAGAGTTCAGAAAAGAAGCAAAGCAAGTCAGGATGAGTTTTGAGCTGATTATCACTGTGGACATCTGAGGCTTATTCCTGCTGGAGTTCCTCAGGAGCCAAGTAGAAATATACTTTAATGGAACCACAGCGGGACAGAAGGCTGGGGCTTTCAGCCTCTGTCCCAGCCCATAATTGATAGTTGCCCCAACCCTGAGAGCTTCTCCCCCATACATCAAGGCTCCATCTAATTTGGGCTAAAAGAGCTAAGGCATAATACAGGGGTCCCCAATCTTTTTGGCACCAGAGACCCGTTTCATAGAAGACAATTTTTCCATGAAAATGGAGAGGGGTGTGGAGGGAATGATTTCAGGATATAAAAGTTCCACCACAGATCAGATCATCAGAAATTAGATTCTCATAAGGAGTGTGTGACCTAGATCCCTTGCATACACAGTTCATGAGAGGGTCCCCGCTTTGATGAGAACCTAATGCCCCTGCTGATCTGACAGGAGGAGGAGCTCACTGACCCTCTACTTACCTCTTGTTGTGCAGTCCGATTCCTAACAGGCCACAAACTGGTACTGGTCCATGTCTGTGGCCTGGGAGTTGGGAACCACTGGCCTAAGAGAATTCCCTGAAAGTAGATAGAGAAGCTGAAAGGAGGTTGAGATCAGAAGCCATCCAAATGAGCAGGGGTTGCTTTCTATGTGTAAGGGGACTGAGGGAACCAGTAACATCTACAACATATTTCTTGCTCTAGAATAACTTGAGAAGGTTGTTTTATGTTCCTCTTAAAAAGTAAATATAAAAGGACTGAACACAGCCACAATGCTGCATATTCTTTAGGTGAAATTACCTTTGCAAAGTACATGTATTCAGAGGAAGCTGTTTATTTTCCCCTTCTCCATTTGCCTCAAGATAAATACCTTAACTCCTCTTCTGGTTCTTCCTTTTGTGTCCTGTTTGTCACATATTCCTTCTTACCTTCTTTTCACTCACCTGAACAGTTTCTTCCTTCCCCCTCAATTGTCTGTACCCTGCCACAACCTTCAAGAATTGTAGAACATGACTTTTATCCAATTAAAATGCAAAATGTAGCCCCCAAACTTCCATCAAAACAATTTTGGGTCACTAGATTATTAAAATATTAGCTATTAAAAGAGAAGAAGGCCTCTTAATTGTTACATTGAAAATTGTGAAAATATCTAAAATTGAATTCTGCTTTAGTCTATTTATAGAGAGGGAGAGAGAGAAAAGAGACAAGGAGAGAAAAGAGAGACAGAGGGAGAAAACAAGGGAGGGAGGGAGGGAGGGAGAGATCTTTTTGATTTTGTTTGAAAACTCTCCTGGTTCTGTTAGGGTATATCCTGTAAGCCCATCACTTTGGAATATATTTGCCCATTTTGACACTCTCCCTGGCCAAACACTCACACCAGTCACTTCATTGTAATTACTGAATCTGCAGGTCACTAGGGTCTCCCGTTAAAACTTACTACAATGTCTACAGTTGCCACATCTGTAATTTAAGAGGACACACACCTGCTTTAATTACAGGGCCCTTGAGAGATAACAAGATATAAGTAACATGACCAGATGAGAGTCAATTGCTGAAATTGTTTCTTGATAAAATGTGTTTAGCTCCAGAGGCTAAAGCCCGCTCACTCTTTCCTATACAGCATCAAGGTGTCAATGGGCACATGGCTACTGGGAATAATTGAAATACCTCTCTTCATTGAGAAATTGCCCATACAGTAAACAAAGCCCACATGACATAGCAGTAGATGTCAGAGTCATTTCTGGCACATTCAGTCATTGAAAGACAACCTGGATATGAAAAAACTGCAGTGGAATATCCCAGTACAGATATTATAATCCAACATTTATGTCTTCCCTCAGTGAATATAACTTCATGTACAAAACTACCATCCTTGGAATTTGGTTCTCAGTTTGTTTGCTTTGTTTTTATTTTTTGTATATAATCTTGAAAAGACTAACAAAAAATTGTTTTATTCGTTTTCAGCTTTCTTTTAACAGGTGAGAGGTTGAAGAGAGTGACATGCAAAAGCTGGGAACTATAAGCAGAGCATTCAAGGCATTTCCCAACTCTAAGTCTGTATCATCTCATCCCTAGAATAATATTCCTGTCATTTAGCAGATCTTATTGTCACCAGCCTATTTCTCTGCAAGAGTCAGGATAGCACTCGGTTTAAGGTGAGAGAACATAATTTCATGCTCAGAGTCTGCTGCAGTTCTGAGAGTATCTTCAAAGCAGCTCCCTGTGTTAAGTAATTCAGAGACACAAGTTGTTTCCATCTTGGGTCTCTGCCACCACAACCAGAAACCTCCGGGGTTGCCACTCCAGGGGAGACGAGCCTAGCTGGCCATGCACGAACTCTTAAAAGTGTTGTCTGGAAGTGAAATACACCTGCTCACAGTCCCTTATCCAGAATTAGTAACATGCTGCTGCTAGTTGGAAAAGGCCCTGGGATATATGAAAAGTACTCAGATATTCACGAAGCAGTAAATTTATTTGCTATACTTCTCAATAATATGTTCTTCACACTCCCAACAAACTAATATTCCTCAAATATCTTTTTTGTTGTGTTACTTCCTCAGTAAAAAGCTTAAAAACATTCCCCAGGCACCTGTCATTTTTATGTTATTTAATACCTAGTCATTTTTTCCAATATGTTTAAGGCTTCAAAAGGTTATGGTTTAAGACAATATTTTTGATACAGGTAATACTGTGGTCATGGTTAAGATGCTGTAGGTTTGGCACAAGGACAGGGTTCTGGGGAAAAGATCATAAGTTCGGGGAGGGCAAGGCCCACACCTGTCTTCTTCACATTGAATCTCTGCTACTACTATATATTATAATATCAGTAAATATTACTGAAATTTAATTGAACTTCATAATTTTTCCTGTGGCTAGTTCTATCTCCTGAAGCAAGTCTAAATTCCTCTTCACTGGCAATGGCTTTCTTATGCCTCCTGTTCCACCTCTCTCCAACCCTGCTTCCACAAACATCATACGTCTAACAATGAACACAACAAAAAAAAAACTCAGATTTACAACGTATGAGGCACTTTCACAAGTATATTTTTCAGCCATCAACTCCTCTGTAAGACATTCAGAGTAAGTATAAATATTCCCATTTTATAGATGGACAAGCAGAATATCAGAGGCAATATTTCAAACTTACCTCTTCTGATTTTAGTCCAGAGTTCTTTTCATCATTCCTATATTCATGACAATCCATGCCTACACGTTGTCCTTAAACTGTTTGCATGCCACTTCGCCCTGCTCTCTTCTACCCTGCCTTGCAATGTTTCCTCCCTACTTTCCCTCCTCGACCTGGTTCACACTCTACCTTCTCCAGAATTTCTTTTTAAATTACTTTATGCCAAACCATCGTTCCTCCTCCTAATTCTGTCTGGATGTGCCATTTATAGCTGGATCATAATCCACTATACTCTGGGCATTCTCTCTAAAGAGACTGGAAATCTGGTGGGGAGAAATTTTATTTTCTACCAATTTGCTATGTGCCTAAGAATCTAAAAGTGTGTTTGATGCATACCTCCTTGACCATTTTCATTATACTTTGAAGCAAGAAGAAAAGAAAATTTGAGCAATACCTGTGCATACTGATAAACCCTAACTCTAAATGGTACCTGGATTGACTTTGTTTATAGACACTGATGCCTTATAGCTATTGCAGAGTTTAAAGCCACCTTAATTTTAGATCCATCTTAAATGTGTTTGGTTTATTTCTTATGAAGAACTAAACACCCATTTGTACTCTAAAAGTATTCCATAAAGACAGAATAAATGAGACAAGAATTATTAGCAAGCCTTTTAATAACTGACTGAAAATAATAGGATAAATAAACCACAATACTCAACCACTGTCAATTTAGTTCAGTACCCTCATTCTCGCAATAAGACTAGGGTAGAGGAGTATTTTTATAGGACAGTGTAGTGTTCCTCTACAGAATCAACTTCAAATTAGTGAATATAATTAAATCCATTATAAAACTATTTTTCTTTTACTTTGGGTACTGCATTCTATATATTAACTACCTATTATGTAAAGTAGCACTTACATTTATTTGTCCAAAGGCTGTCAAGTATCCTGAAAGTTGTTGAAGAAGTTAATCTCACCAGCATTTTAGGTAGCACATCTCTTAACAACCTTTGTTATTCAGACTCTGAATTAGTCCTCTTTTGTTTCTAAGAGAGTCGGATTTTAAAACTCTTATAATATTTCTGAACTTAGCTGATTTCTTTCCAAAGTGCATGAGCTAAATTTTTTTTAATTAATTGCCTCATATATTGAACATGCTTGCTCTATTACAACATATTGGAACAGTAAAATGCAGACCCAAACAAAATACTATGCCTCAAGTTGCCAGTGGGATTTTGTGGGTGGTGAGGAAAACACATGGCATTCTAGTTAAAGAGGGTAGTTGTAATTCTCTGTGCTTATCATCAACATCTTCAAATCACACACTTCCGCAGCCCAGCATTCTCTTGGCTGACACTCATAATTCTTTTTAACTTTACAGAGTGGGGAAGCTAGTGAACGGGGAAGGAGATAAAGATGTGGGCAAAGTTTCTATGGGGTTGAGTCAGATATGTATTTAGATATGCAGAAATAGAATTTCCCATTAGGATCAAGAAAAGAGGAACATACTGGCTTATTCTTCCTCCCACAAAAAAAGGAAGATCAAAATGCTAAGACAAAATGGGCCACAGTGAAGTTTAAAGTGTAGATGTTTTCCAATTATTCAGGGCATTTATGCTAATTGTACTGACAAAGACTCTATGATTATTTTGGCTCCGTCACTAAGAATATTAAAAGATCTGGGCTGACAAAGAGGGGTATGTAAAAGCAGAGTTTTATTACAGATGTCAAATTTGTTAAAGAGTGATTCATGATAGATTAGTTTATTGAAGTGAATAATAAGTTTAATTACAAATCTTTTCAAATCTTTTTCCCCCAACTCAATAAAGAAAAGGAAAAAGGTATAGTTTATCTTCAAAGGGGAGACAAAAATTATTCCTGGGAACAATATGGCAAATACTAATTTAATCCCTAGTAGTTTAAAATTAAAAACAAAAAGAATCAGCAAAATATGGCTGGCACTGGTGGTGCATGATTACACCAAGCACTTTTTTGTTGAGACAGGAAAAAGATTTATGTTCATTGGTACGAGACTATGTATAGTGTGAAAGATACTGAAAGGTAACTGAACAGAGGCTGATGGGAGAGATAAGGGAGCAAATGCTCACATCAGAGAGATGTGCAGAGGGAGGAATGTTAAACACCTCTGCATGGGCACTGGAATGATCACAGATGATTTTTTAAACTGTACTCTTCACTTTTCCACTCTACACATCTGTTAACTTTTTAAAAATTAAAACATATGAACAGCCAAATTTAAATAAAAATATATTTGCATTATGAGATTTACTTCTAAAGAAATACATTGTGTGAAGAGAAGCCCATGTCATAAGGGCCCCATCAGAATAAGTACCTGGATTCCAAACAATACAGAAGGCATGCCCTGCTAATGCATACAAGGATGAAGCCCAGACTTTCATTTCCAAATAAGTTTGCTGCAGTTTTTCAGTTGTGCTTGATGATAAAGCAGTTGAACTCAAGATGGATAAAATGCAATTGACAGTGTCCATTGAAATAGAAACAATATCATTCATTTTTTCTAATTTTCCCAACTAGGTGTATTTTCTTTTGGACACCCTATATTTCTGTTTCTCAAATTGCATAGCAGTAGTTATTTTGCACTCATTTTTTTTCTGCATCACAACTTTTTTCCTCAACTGGGGTGTTCCCTATTTCTCCACAATGCATCATCTAATAGAAAATAATTAAGCAATTGTTAAATTGACTTGTTCTCTTCACATGCTGGTTTACAGCAAGGATAAACAAGTTGACAAACAACGGAAATAACTATGTATTGACTGACTATTGTGTGCCCAGCTCTATAGGAAATGCAGGAGAAAAGGCCTTCCTACCCTCAATATGCATACTAGCTGGACAATTGAAACCAACCAAAGAATGGCTAAACAAGATTTGATTATGGATGTCAGCTCATATGTCAATTACAATAAGGATGATTTGTAGAGCACAGGAAAATAAGTGCAAAAGCAATTTGAGAAGAGGTAAAAAAACTGAATAGAATTCACCAAAGAAGACTTCAAGAAGGAGATGGAATTAAAGCCAGGCCTTGATATATGGCATATATATAGATGGAAAGAAGCTAAAGGGTGAAGGAAGTTGCCATTCATTGAGAATCTATTACAGGCCAAGCTTTACTAAATCAATGTGATTATACTTGTTTTACAGTTGAGAGATATGGGACTTGGAGGGATTTAGTAATAAGTTTCACATGGTAGATGTGGTATATGGCTCTTCAAATTCAGTCTACACGTAATCTTCCATTTTCACAGGAGCTCTGAACATTTTCTGTCTCTGGGTTCAAGGGACCACCAGAATTTTTAGCAAGGAAGAGCAGGCCAAATGAAGGTAAGCTGCAAAAAGTGGTATTTCCTTTCCCTTGAATAAAGTGATGCTGTTTATGGCCCTAAATCTTACCAATCCAGAGACCATAAACAGTTGGATTCTGGAAGTCCTTCATCAAGAAATGAACCGATATTTCTGAAGTACTGGCTACAAGCCACGTACTGTTTATAAACCTACAAATCCACAATTATGGATATCATTTTAAAAATACAGGTTAAGCACACAGGCTCTGGCGACAGACTCCCTGAGTTTCATCTCTCCACCTCTCCACTTACCAGCGATATTACCTTGTGCAATTTACCTCTTTGGGCTTCAGTTACCTGATCTGTAGACTGAAAAAAAATAATACTACCTACCTCACAGGGTTATTGTGAAGATTGATTTGAACTATCCAGGTAAAACTGTTATTTAAGCTACTAAGCACCAAATAAATGCACGAGTTGAGGAGGAGGAGGGAAAGATGCCAGGACTATTGCTGCTGGGTTTTACACAATGGCTCAATTTTTTATTTCTACTTTGATTAACTGTATAATCACAGCAAGTCTTTGCAGAAACAAAAATAGATAGCTATTCATTTTTTGGATCTGATTCATCAGTGTATACTTTAGTAGTATTGTACTATAAAAACATATAGGAAAGAGCATACTAAACTAAAATTCTTCTGGTTCCTTTAATGAATAAAGCTACAGTGAACCACTGTATCATTCAGGATAGGCTAATATATGCTGTGGCAACAAACCCTGAAATTTTGGCTGCTTAACCCCTCTACACATACCTTTACACCTATGCACACAAAGGCTTTGTGTTTTGGATAATTCTCCACTGGGTGGCTCAGGGCCTCAGGGATGTAGGCTACTTCCATTTTGCAGTTCTGCATCTAAGGATCTTCACTTCTAATACACAAATAGAGAGAGAGAACCAGAAAGGGAGAAAGGAAGGAGAAGAAGAGAGGCAGGGAGAAAGAGGAAGAGCTCTTTTCAGTGCCCTACTGTGAGTGAAATATCACTTCTACTCTTGTTCCATCAGTAAGCATTAGTCACATAAACACACCTATATGTACAGACACTAGGAAATGCAGAGGACTCATAGATAGCTGGTAACTAACATTCTCTTACATGTTACTTCACAGCAAAACTGCTTAGTTTACAGTTAAAGATCTCTGAGCTAGAACAGGTGAAGAGCCTCACAGCCCATGGAGACCTCGATGTTCGGCTCTACTTATTGTAAATGGATACCCCTCAAATGGAACGGGCAAAATTGTAATATTTTCATGAGTAAATCTGGAACACAGAAAAGGCCTTCAATAAAGACCTTTAGTAAAAACCCTTTAGTAAAGGCGTCAAATCTTAAGTAATGATTAGATATGAAGTGAAATTTTAGCTGACATAGGAGGCAGTCAGGAATTTCCTAGCATATGTTATAGAAAAAAAACAAACAATTTTATGAAGAACCTGATAAAATGTTGAAAGTGTTTTATTCTGTAAATGCAAACTGCTACTACAAAAGACCATTTAATAAGACAATTTGTAGAACCTTGATTCCTGCCTGCCCCCATCAGAGAAAGTACTTCCTATAACATTAGCTGCATGAAGACTGTCTCTCTAACCAGAATTTGGCATGCTGAAGCAGAATTTGTCCTCATCCAGCTACCTGAATCATAACCTGTTGGTCAGCTAATTCTAATTGAAAAACTAAGAATGTTTTTTTTTTTAAATTAAGTCTCTGGAGTCAAGGGATTCAATAATATTATTACGATTATTATTATTGTTTACTTTCTTCTCTCAAAGATCTTATTAACTCCTTTTCTCCGAAGTCTCTATCTACTAAACAAGTGGGATGTATTAAGTCATAATTAACTTTAAATATTTTGTAAAGCAAATATGTTTGTATCTATACACATGTGTGTGTAAAAGTGCTCTTAAAAGCCCACAAAACAAGGAAACACAGGACAAAAAAAAAGACTTATTATGAAACTACATTACCTATTTGGGAAAAATAGCTAAATCTGTGCTCCCCATACCACCACCACTACCATCTATAAATGCTGAAGTTTCAGTTTTTGGAAAAGCCACTACTGATTAGGAAAAGTTGTTTAAAACAAACAAACGAACAACAGCAACAACAACAACAAAAAAACCTGAAGGATTTTACTTTCATATTTCTTTAGAGCATCTGTAAGTTTTCACTTCACTTTAAAGAATTTGCAAGTCATCATCATAAAGGTTAGATCATTGGCATACTTTATGCAAGAAGGATTATATACAATCTCAATCACTGGACCCCCACTCAGAGTTTTAAGTTTAAATAAAATGCTTCAATTGATATTATTTTTATGACTCTTCATTTTATTGACTTTTATAATAATTTGAACCATGTTCAGTCCCAACTGAGTCAGGTAAGAAGACACTTACTATACATGTTCTATAGATGTATCTGTCTTCA
Organism: Sapajus apella; assembly: GCF_009761245.1. Taxonomy (NCBI): domain Eukaryota; kingdom Metazoa; phylum Chordata; class Mammalia; order Primates; family Cebidae; genus Sapajus; species Sapajus apella. The sequence goes on from NW_022436966.1 coordinate 14,566,012, forward strand.
GTGTAGAACATTATGAGCAAATCAACGATACCACATTAAGTTGATGTCATTAAAACTAGAAGCAAGAAACTTGTCATCTAAGTCAGCGTAGGCAGTCCTATCACAGGTAAAACCTACAATTTCCATTAAGCTCTTAGAAATACTGTAAATAGCTCATGATCCATTATTACTATCTTTGAGGCCCGGTTGAATTCTGTGGTATAGCAATAGGGAATTTCCAAAATTAAGCTTCACTGATTTAGCACAGCAAAACACTATGGGTGAATATTATATAGTTTTATCAAGCAATAAATAAAGATATACATATATATAAACATTTTATTTAATATACCCCCACACACACACATTCACACTCATATCTACATACATACATATATTCTTAGGGTGAGCTGCTCTAACAAAATACAAAAATCAGTGGCTTAAACAAGAAACATTTATTTCTCACAGTTCTGTAGGCTGAAAGTCCAAGATCAAAGTAAGCATTCTTGGTTTACATACAGCCATCTTTTTGCTTGTTCTCACCTGACAGAAAAAGAGCTTGCTAGCATTTTGGCCTCTTCTTATAAATGTACTATTCTCATTCATGATAGTTCTACCCTCATGACCTAATCATCTTCCAAAGACTCACCTCCAAATACCATCACATTGAGATTGAGATTTTGACATATGAATTTTGGGGTGATACAAACATTGCTTATTACATATATACATACACACACAAACACACACATATATGTATATATAAATGTATATCCTTCACAGGTGTATTTCTCTGTTGGTCATCTCCTCATTTTTTTGTTTGTTTCCCTTCAACTTCTAAGTTCCAGGGTTCAAGTGCAGGATGTGCATGTATGTTACATGCCATGGTGGTTTGCTAGACAGATCAGCCAATCACCTATACGTATTAAACTCAGAATACCTTAGCTATTCTTCCTGATGCTCTCCCTCCACCCAACCCCAACCCCCAAAAAGCTCAGTGTGTATTGTTCCCCACCATGTATCCATGTGTTCTCATCATTCAGCTCCCACTTGTAAGTGAGAACATGCAGTGTATGGTTTTCTGTTTCTGAATTAGTTCGCTGAGGATAATGACTTCCAGCTCTTTCCATGTCCCTGCAAAGAACATGATCTCATTCCTTTTTATGGCTGCATAGTTTTCCATGGTGTATATGTATCATGTATCACATTTTCTTTAACCAATCTATCATTAATGGGCATTTGGATTGATTTCATGTCTTTGCTATTATGATCACCCCCTTTTTAAGAGATTAATAAAATCTTCCAGCCACAGGTAAATAAAGGAGAAACCTCAATGCTGGGTGAGCCCCAGTTCCCCTCAGGTTTACACCTACTTCTCAGGACTACACTTCCTCATGAGACAACAGGCCTTAAAGTTAATGTTTGAGGCCTCTTGACCTAAAACAGCATACTCAATTCCCTGGGAAATTACATGTTTCATGTTATTTGCTTGTGTTTGTTTTTCCAATTCAAGCTTACAAGCCCTCCCAGTTGAAATGAGATATATATATATACATGCACATATAAATACACACACACACACACACACACACACACACACACATATATGTGTGTGTGTGTGTGTGTA